>NW_027100293.1:0-314500 GCF_031753505.1 Anomalospiza imberbis | reverse complement strand
GGATAAAAAAAGGAGAATTAAGTACAAAAAAGGAGGATTTCGGATGAACTGAACTTACCTGGGGGAGTGGGGGCGTGCAGGGGGGTTTGGGGCAGGGTCAGGACCATTTTTGGGGCAGTTTTCTGGGATTTTGAAATATTTCGATGGGATTTGGGGGCAGGTCTATGGCATTTGGGGACAGTTTGATGGGATTTATGGTGTGTTGGGGTGGTTTTGAGGGATTTTCAGGTGTTTCTATGGGATTTTGGGCTGGTCTGGAGGGTCTTTAGGGTGTTTCTATGGGATTTTGGGGCAGCTTGAAGGATTTGGGGCAGCTTTAGGGTATTCAGGGGCAATTTTGAGGGGTTTTGGGGGGGTTTGGTGGGATTTCAGGACATTTCTATGGGATTTTGGGGTGGTTTGGTGGGATTTTGGGTGTTTTGCGGCGGTTTTTGGGTATTTAGGGGTGGGTTTGATGCAGTTTTTTGTGATTTTTGGGTATTTCAGGCCCGTTTTTTTTTAGTTTGGGGTTATTTTGGAGTTATTTTGGAATGTTCCCCCAGATACCTGGGAATGTTCCCCAGACACCTGGGAATGTTCCCCCAGAAACCTGGGAATGTTCCCCAGACACCTGGGAATGTTCCCCCAGAAACCTGGGAATGTTCCCCAAAAACCCAGGAATGTTCCCCGAGACACCCGGGAATGTTCCCCCAGAAACCTGGGAATGTTCCCCCCAAATCCAGAAATGCTCCCAAAAAAAAAAAAACCAATATCCTGAAATAGTCTCCCAGAAATTCAGAAATTTTCCCCAAAGAAATCCAGAAATGATGCTCCAAAAAATCCGGGAACATTCCCAACAAACTAGGAAATTCCTCCAGAAAATCGAGA
This sequence comes from Anomalospiza imberbis, assembly GCF_031753505.1. Lineage (NCBI taxonomy): Eukaryota > Metazoa > Chordata > Aves > Passeriformes > Viduidae > Anomalospiza > Anomalospiza imberbis. Next base: position 313,633 of record NW_027100293.1, on the reverse strand, counting down.
ATTATTCCCCCCCAAAGAATCCAAACCAAACCTCGTTCCCCATCCAGAAACATTCCCCAAAAAATCCAGAAATTCCCCCTTGAAAAAAATCTAGAAATCCCTCCCCAAAAACTAGTAACTCCCCCATCAAAACCTTAGAAATTCCCCCCTAAGAAGTCCAGTATTTCCTTCCCCCCCCCCTCAAATTTGGTATTTTCCCCCCAAAATCCAGAAATTCCCCTCTAAAAACCAGATATTCCCCCCAAAAATCCCGATATTTTCCCAAAACATCCAGCCCCAAGCCCCCCTCATCCTCTCTCCCCCCCGAGCCCCAAAATCCCCAAGTGCCCTAAAGCCCGGCCGGAATCCCCAGAATGCCCGGAATGCCGGGACTGCCCCAGACCTCACTGGCTGAGGAGCACGGAGAGCATCAGCTCCTGGGGCTGCTCAGGGAGCTCGGGCAGGAACAGGATGTGCTTTGGGGCTTCCCACAGCTGGGGGAAACGGGAGAAAAACCCCAAAATCAGCCCCAAAGCTGCCCCAATCAGGCCCAAAATCTGCCAAAAGTCACTCTGGATACACACCAAAAAAATCTGTCCAAAATCCCCCAAAATCCTAAAAAAAACACCCACAAAAATTGCCCAAAATCCCCAAAAAAACCAAAAAAATCACCCCAAAATCCCACAAAAGTCTTTCCCAAACCCCACAGAAACCCCACCTAAATCCAATAAAAATCTCCTCAAAATACTCACCAAAAATCCCATCAAAAATCCCACTAAAAAATTCACAACAAAATTCCACAAAAATCCCCTCAAATGCCCGCAAAACTTTCACAAAGAATCCTCAAAAATCCCACAAAATCCACCCAAAATTCCAGGTAAAGCCCCACCAAAATTCCACAAAAGTGCCCCAAAATCCCCCATAGAATCCTCCCACTAAAAATCCCCACAAGAATCGCCCCAAAGCCCACACAAATCCTTCAAAATCCCAACAAAAATCACACCCAAAATCCCCCCTAAATCCCACAGAAAAATCTCTCAAAAAGTCCCACTAAATCCCCGTGAAAATCCCACAGAATCCACACAGAAAAATCTGCACAAAAATCCCCCCAAAAATCTCCAAAGCACACAAAATCCACACATAACATCCCTCCAAATCACCCAAAATATCCCACAAAAATTTCCCCAGAAACCCCCCAAACTCCACCAAAAATCCACTCAAAAAATCTGCACCAAAATCCCACCAAACCCCTCTCAAATCCCCCAAAAATGCTCCCAAGTCCCTTCAAATCCCACCCAAAGTCTGAGAAAATCCAACCAAAAAATCCCTACAAAAACTTCCCTCAAAATCCCACCAAACCCCAACAAAATCTCACAAAATCCACCCCAAAAATCCCACAAAGATCACTCAAAAAAATTCCTGCAAAAATCCTCCAAAATCCTCCTCACAATCCCCAATAAACCCTCCCAAAAATTCCAGTGAAAACCTCCCATAAATATTCCGCCCATAAAATCCCATATGTCTGGACTCAAGGGCTCAGACGGGAATTGGTCCCTAATCCAAATCCCTTAAATCCCATTAAAATCCCATCAAATACCCAAAAAAATCTTATCAAACCTCATTAAAATCCCATAAGATTCCATTAAAATCCCTTAAGTTCTCACTAAAATCCCTTAAGTTCTCACTAAAATCCCATAAAACCTCTCTGAAATCCCACAAGTCCCCTCAGTCCCTCAGGTTTTGGGGTCACTTGTTGGGGAAGATGAAATAGGAAAACCTTATAAATATGATTGCCTGGCAAAAGATTTGGAAAATACAGACATTGAGATGAGAACTAGATTTGAAATAACAAACCTTGACTACTGAATAACTAGAAAATAATAGTATAGCCAGGCTGAAAGCAACCCCCCCTTCTGATTAAACAACGCCCTTTACCTGCAGATAGGTCCAAAGGTCAAATGGAATGCTCTGTCTCACCCCCAATGTATGGTTCATCCCACACCTGTGACCCTCCCCTGAAGCATCAGGTATCTGGGACCCCATTGGCCCAAGTCCTGCTCCAGCCCACCTTGAAGCCCCCTGATAAGGTGTGCCCGAGGGACTGGATGCTCTCTTGGACCTTCCCCTGGGACCCTCACCTGGAACCCTCGCTCTCTCCCTCTCCCTCTCTCCCTGGGCCTGCCACGAGTTGGGCCTGGCAACTCCAAGCAGGGCCTTTGACCCCTTTTAATAAACCACATCTTCCAAGACCTGACTTCAGAGAACTCTCATCCATCCAAACCGTCCTGGAGTCCCGCGCTCTCTGCAGAGATGAAGATGGTCAGAGTAACAAGAAGACAGAGTGGCAATGCTACAGATGCCCTGAGGAATTCAGTCCATGTTTGGCATCCTTTAAGGGAGATGAAAAAAATGAACTCTTGCTTTTTTCTTCACTGGCAATGGAACAAAGCTATTTAATTTTAGAACAAAGCCATCTCATGTCTTTCTTCTAAGGACAAGCAAAGGAAGGTTGGAAAGCCACAAATCCACAGGCAAAGCCATGGCTGTGTCACTGCTCATCACCAAGGAGTGGGGACAGGTGACAGGTCTGGAGTTGAATCCACCTCCACCATGCCAGATATATCCCCAGTGTGATGGCACCCTCAGGCTTGCTCCCTTGGCCAACATGATCCTAAAACTGCCAGAACAGGCAGCCAGGGGGGAGCTTTGCTCTGGTGCACCCTTGTCTTACTGCACACACATCAATCAGTGAGGAATGACTTTGCACTTGAGTTCAGATTCCTGTTGAAACTCCTGCTTTGGACACAAACCCATGTAACTGTCTCCAGATGCAAGGGTCACAGCTGTACAGTCATGCTGCCAGATGTCTACCATGGCCAGTTACCAACCACTGATTGATTCTCTTAATTCAAGTGCCAGATCCCTCCTATTACAGCTCCTCTCCCCCTTGATGCCTTGCATCACAGCCAGCAGACTATCCTTCATCCTGAGGATCTAGGGTGCTCTTTGCCAGCTGCATCCAATCTTGCATCTATTCTTCATCTCCATTGCCACTACCAAATTACTGTGAGATAGCTCTTCATGCAGATGAAGGCTGAATGTTAATTAATAGTGTTAATATCTGCCAATGTGTTTCCTTATCATCTCCACCAAGCTCTTTTACCAAGACATAATCAGGCTGTTTTACTTCTATCCTGGCTCTGATCCTCTGTCTGCATCTCTTGTTACCAGCCAGTCCTTCTACATCAGGTAAGTCCAAAATCCCCAATAGAACAAAACCAACACTCTTTCTCAAAAAGATCATATTTCTCTCTTTGCATGAAATCAATCCAGCTATCTGCATCTAAAAGAGTGAAATGTTCTTTTTCTTCTAGAGTGACTTTTTAGCCAGTCCTGGATCTTAAACCACTATTAAAACCTATTATTTGGATTGTACTGCCCCAATGCACAAACCTCACCTTCTCCCACATTTCCCCCTGCCTGCTCTTTCATTTCTCTAGGCCATGTCCCAAAAACTTAGCTTTCTAACACAATCATATTATTCTTCTCCAACAGCAACTTCCATTTGCTGCCCCATCCCTGTATTTTCCAATCAACATCTCAGCACACAGTTTTCCAGCCTTATCCCCTCCCAGTTTTACTAGGTCTTCTCTCATTCTCCACTTCACATTGCCCCACAAAAAGAAAAGCTTCCTACCTGGTTAGAACACATTTCTAACCCAGTACTGGTTCTTCAGTGGTAGAAAACATTTCAGACCACAGCAGATTTTCTTTCAATTGAGATAGCTCAACATCAGCTTCTCAAAGCTTACCAACAACCAAGGCTCAGCTTCTCTGCTGCAAGAAACTCAGCAGACTACTTAAAGCTTCACAAACTTCTACAAAAGACCCTCAGCTCTCTACACATCCCTCATATCCTTTCCTGGTCATTAATCACTCCTTCCACCTGAGAGGGCAGGAAATTGCAGACAGATGGGTCCCTTTCAAGGGCCTCTTGACACCCTGAGAGCTTCCCTCATCTTCCTTCAAACTGCCTTCTTCTGCTTCTCCCCATACCCTAAAATCAGTGCTCATCTCCTGTGTTTGTGCCCATCTGTATCTTCTTCAACCTTTATTTTTTTTCTTCCTTTCAAAGGTAAATTGTCTAAATCACAAAAACCTTTACTTGGCTGAATGGAGTGATCGCATAATCAATGGATCTGTAAACCCCGTGTTTCTGCTGCTCCTTATCGCCTGTTCACACCTTTAAAACAGCAGCAAACATCCACCCTACCTCCTCCCTGAGCGGGGCCGCTGCAATCCCGTTATCTGACTCCTACATAAAGCACTCCAGAGCATTCCTTGAGACACCTTCTGCCTCCCAGGTCATGGCTGAAACAGTTCTTTAAACCAGGAATCAAACACTTCTCTTTAAAGCATTTCAGTGCTTGATAGAGAAACATAGTACATCGATTGCAATTAACAGGGAGGAGACATCTCCTTGCTCCACACGAAAACGTTGTCAGCCATTAACACCTTCAGGAGGCTCTGCTTGAGTGGAAATAGTGCACCTTGGGATCTCGGCTATCAATCTGCTCAGCAGGGGAAGGGGTCAGAATGGTGAAAAAACAGCTATTTGGGCCTTCAAAACAGTTTCTCTTGCAAGTCATTCTCCCCTTGAGTTTCTGTTCTAGTTAACAAATGGTGAAGCTGCCACACTTCTGATTTTCCACAGAGCTATCCTCAGTAAAAGCTGTCATGTCAATGTTTCCACGACATAGCCCTGGGGGCGGCGGGAGCGGGCTCGCCCGCTCCGACCGCGGGCTCGTCCTGCGGGGCAGCGGCGTCTCCCGTTCCCGAGCCTGCGTAGCCTGCTGGGCGTGCGGCGGCAGTGGGAGCCGCCGGAGCCGGGGCGCTGGCCGCTGTTCCGTCGGGCCCCGGCCCAGCAGGCGGGCAGCCCGCCCCGCTCCGCCCGGCGGGGGCGGTGCCCGCTGCGCGGCTCCGCGGCACGGCTCCGCCGCTCCTTGGGCCGTGCCGGGCTCCCTCGTGTCGGCCCGCGGTGCCGCGGCTCCGCACACCGCGTCTCTCTCTGCGCCCCATCCCTGCCCCGCGCCGGGGGCGGGGGGCGCCGCGCCGGGTCTGCGTTCCGCGCCGGCGCCTGTGTCCGCCGCGGTGCCCTCTGCCAGCGCTGCGGCGGGCGGCACCGCCGAGCTGCCGGCTGCTTCGGCCCCGCTCCCCCGCCTGCCGCGGGGGCTGAGGCTGCGGCGGGGCGCGGGGCTGTTTACCTTGAGCGCGGCTGCTGACGCGGCCGGCGGGAGGCCGGTGGGTTCCCGTGGCCGCGGACCCTCCCCGTCGGCTTTGTGGACCCTCCCCGCCTGCCAGGTGACCGTGCGTCCGAGGGACCGCGGGCGGTTTTGGCAGGAGGTCCTGGGTAAGGCTGAGGAGATGTGCGACTCTGCCTCCTCGCAGCGCCTGCAGGATCGCGGAGGAGGCTCCTCTGGCTCTGCTGATGCTGCGGGGAGCGTGGTGTCAAGTGATGCTGCGCTGCCTCGCAGTCAGGCGGCTGCTGCTGTCCCTGTGGAGCCCACGGGACGGGACACGGCAGGTGATGCGACCTTGCCAGGGGGTCCCAAGGCTTTCCCTGTGCTTAGGGGCGTTACTCACAGCACCCATCAGCCTTTATCGTTTAAGATGGTGAAAGAAATCCGTGACACCGTTGCCCTGCGTGGTGTCGGGTCTGCTGAAGTTATGCAGACGATCGGAATGCTCATTGCTGAGTTGCTGACACCTTCCGACATCCGTTCTGTGGCACATGCTCTTTTTGACTCTGTGCAGTTTGAGGTTTTTGAGGCCAAGTGGGCTCGTTTGGCAGCCAGCGCAGTGCAAAGGAATGCTGTGCTCGGGCAGCAGGATCCCCTCGTGAGGATGACCTCATGCAACAAGCTCTGTGATGTCACAGCCCAATCTGTGACCTCACACAACCCACGCTGTGCTGTCACACAGCCCCTCTCTGACATCACAGCTGCTCTGTGCCTCCATGACACAGCCACAGAGGTGCTGCTGTCACAGATTGGGCTATGGCATCACAGAGTTTGTTGTGTGAGGTCATCAAGCAGCTAAGGCATGATAGAGGGGACAGTGTGACATCAGAGAGCAGGCTGTGACATCATGGCATGGCTGTATGACATCATAGAGCGGGCAGTGAGGTCAAAGTGTGTGCTGTGACATCACAGAGTGGCAGTATGACATCACAGGGAGGGTTTTGTGACATCAGAGAGTGGACTGTGACATCATAGAGTCGGGTATGAGGCCATAGAGCAGATTCTGCTGTCATGGAGGGTGGCTCTGTGACATCAGAGTGTGGGTTGTGACATCACCGGGTGGCTGTGTAACTTCATAGAGCAGGCTGTGACATCAAAGAACAAACAGTGAGATTGCAGGGTGACATGTCAGAGTCTTCTGTGACATCACAGAGCAGCTGTCTGACATCACAGGGTGACATCTCAGAGTTGTCTCTGTGACATCACAGGGGCTGTGTGACATCACAGGGGCTGTGTGAGGTCACTGGGGAGGTGACTCTGCCCCAGCCCCCCCTCCCAGTTCCCCCAGAGAAGTCCAACGCTGCTCGTGCACAGCGGGGTCCCCTGTCCCCCCAGGTCCCCCCGCCCCCGGCGCCGCAGCCTCCCCCAGAGGATGTTCCACGAGATCGAGCCCAGAGCCTGACACAGGGCCATGGGGGGCGGGACAGGGGACAGGGACCCCCCGGCAGCGTGCTCGTATTCCCCAGGGCCAGAGCCTGGCCCAGGGCTCCTTCACCCTGTTGCCAACGAGGGCTTGAGAGCGCTGAAAAAATCCCCAGCAAGGGAGCAGCACAAACCAGATTTAATATTGAGCAACAGCACCACAATGTTCCTTGGCAAGAGTCACTCTGCTCCTGACTGGACACTTCAGGCACACCAAGGAAACAAAGCAACAACAAAACCAAACAGAATCCAGGCAATCAAACCAGAAATGAACCGAGAACTGTCCCTGTGTGAGTGTGAGACACAAGGAAATGAGGGCAAGGATAAAAGGAATACAGGCCCAAGAGCTTACAGAGCTCAAACTTAACAGGACTTAACTTATACCTTAAACTTAACTTCCACCTTCAACTTCACAATTTAGCAAAAGAACAGCACTTTACAGTATTTAACCTAACTTATAACCTATGACTTTGCAATTTAACTGAGAAATAACATTTAACAATATTCAACTTGGCTTATATTTTAAACCTAACAACTTAGCAAAGAACAACTCTTAGCACAAATTAACTTAGCTTAGACCTTGTGATTTAACCCTACTGACAGGCCTGACTGGCTCAGCTATCCAAGGCACCCAGAGCCCTCAGAGAGCAGCATTTCTGCCACATTTCCCAAGCACAGGCACTCCTGTGTGCACACAGACACAAAGAGTCAGTGCAAGGCACCTGTGAGAAATTCCCCTGAGGGCAGGGAAATGCTCCCTGCCGATGCTTTGGCATCTCCCCAGCGGGGGAAGGGTTGAGCCTGGAGGAGTGGGGGGATCGGCCCAGGCTCCCTCGTTGTTGGGGATCCCCGAGTGCAGCAAACGGGAGAGTTCCCGGCTCGGAGAGGCCCCACTCCGAGGGAGTCGCTGGCCCAGGAGAGCTCCAAGGGGCTCCTTTTGGAGCGCTGTCTGTAGGGCCCCAAGAGAGGGGCTTCAGTGCCAGCAATGTTTCATCCTGGCCGTACTTGGCATCCACAGCTTTCTTTGGCAGGGTGAGAACAGGGCTGTTGTGCCACCGAGGGAACAAAAACACTTCCCGGGGCTGCTCCTAAAGCCGCCAGGAGCTGGCAGGGCAGCAGCAGTGCCTGGAGCAGACAGTGTTTGTGATGAGCTCCAAGGAGCTGAGCCCAGGGGCTGTTGGCCAAGGCCGAGGCCCAGCGAGCATTTCTCAGCTGGCAGGGCGGCCGGAGAAGGTGGAGGCGGGGGAATAATTCACGCCCTCAGTGTGCTCCCAGTCGCTCCCAGTATTTCCATGTCCGTGCCCCAAGTGCTGCTCCCAGCCCTGATCCCTGGGGATGGGAATGTCCCGCTCCCTTGCCGGGGCAGGGTCACACCTGAGCCAGGTGTGCAGGGCAGGCCCTTGCCCTGACCCCCAGCACTGTCCCAGCTGCAGGATCTGCTTCCCACCGGCCTCTTCCTCCTGCGGCCCCGAGCCCAGCTTGGTGCTGAACAAAGGGGCTGGGCCGGGGCCATCCCCCGGCGGGGGCTGCACACCCCCCTGCCCCCTCCCCAAATTCCCTCTGGGGGAGCAGGAGCTGGGGCTGGAGCCCTGTGGGGAGGGACAAGGGGGTGACAATGGGATGGGGGGTGTCACACACGCTCTGGGGGAACACACACGGCCCCGGGGACCCCCCCATATCTTCTGCAGAGCCAGAACGATGAACCCCACCATGGAGCCACTGACCTCTGGCAGTATCTTGGGGGGTGGGATCTGGTGGCAGCTTTGGGAGTCTGGGGGAGTCACAACCACCCAAAAACGCCCTCCCAGCCCCACAGCCACTCCCAGACTCCTCAAACCACCCCACAGCTCCCAGCCAGGATCCCCCCCCCCCCAACTACTCCCTGCAAGATAAATGACCCCAAGAACCACCAAAACCCGTTTCCATCTCCCCCAGGACCCACCCAAATTCTCTGCAAGCCACACAGCCCTGTCAGGGACACAAATCTCCCTCATAGACCCTGCCAAGCCCCCTCCCAGCACCACAAATGCCCACAGGATTGACAGAAGCCCTTCCCAGTCCCCCCAGGAGCCCCTAAACTCCCACCTCCCATGGCACTGACCAGGAGAGCTTGGTGGACAGGAACATTTACAGCCAGGATCAGCTCGGGCGCTTCAGCAGTGATTTGGGCACTTTGGGGGAACATCCGGATAGGGAGAGCCAGGCCAGGGACTGGGACAGACAATTAGAATTCTTAGAGAACAGGCGGGCTCAGGTGGACACCTTTTGCCGGCACACCTATGAGATTGTGGACATGTCCCCTGCCTTTGATAGCTTCAGAACACCCAAATCCTCCCAAATATTCTATTGAACCAACCCTAAATTCACCCCCAAATCCAGGTAAATGGTGCAGCTTTAGATCTCTTTGCTCAATTTTTTATTTTCACCCCAGTTTTGGTTGTTTAGACAGGGTGAAGAAAGAAATTATTGAAATGGAAAAGACCTCCAAGATCATGCAGCACTGCTTGATGCCACCAGAAGAAATAACTGGACAGAGCGGGTGAGATTTTTTGGGGTGTAAAGTCAACAAATCACTTTCTGCCAGTGAATTTCCAGTTTAGATCAGAGTCCTGATGGATGTTCCTGCCCCTGTGTTCATCCAGGTGCCTATGGGGATCCAGGAAGATGTGGAGACCACCTTCCAGGTGTCTTCTCAGCAGGGATCACTGGGAATGTGGGTCACCAGGGCTCTGACCAAAGTGGGTCCTCCCATGGGGGATGGAGTTGGAGCAGGGCACGAAGCTCTTCCCACAGCTGAGGCATTTGCAGGGCTTCCCTTACCGGTGCCTCCGTTGGTGTTGGGTCAAGGTAGAGCTTCTGGAGCTCTTCCCACACTGGGGACACTCGTAGGGCCTCTCCCCAGTGTGGATGCGCTGGTGGGTGACGAGGTGGGACTTTTGTTTGAAGCCCTTCCCGCAGTTGGGGCAGCGGAAAGGCCTCTCCTCCGTGTGAATCCGCTGGTACCTGAGGAGACTGGAGCTGGTCTGAAACCTCTTCTGACACTCGGGACACTCGTAGGGCCTCTCCCCAGTGTGCATGCGTTGGTGGTTGACGAGGTGGGAGCTGCAGCTGAAGCCCTTCCCACACTCCCCACACTCCTAGGGCCATTCCCCGGTGTGGATCATCTGGTGCTGGATCAGGTGGGAGCTCTGCCTGAAGCTCTTCCCACACTCCAAGCACTTGTAGGGCTTCTCCCCATGGTGAACCTGCTCATGGCCCACCAGCTCCGAGCTCTGGCTGAAGCTCTGTCCACATTCCTGGCACAGGATGCCAGGGCTTTTTGGGCTCCCGGGGTCCCTTCTCCCCTCCTTCTCTGCTTTGGGCTGCAGGGGCTCCAAGGAGTCCCCCCTGCCCTTCTCCAGGCTGTTGAGGGTCCTGCCAATGATGGTGCTCCCCCCTCTCTGGGCTCCCCACTTTGGGCTCCTGGGGGACACAGGGCTCTGCTCCCCCAGGCTGCCTCTGCCGGCAGCTGCCACTGGGACCCCCCAGTGTCCCCCCAAGAGGCCTTTTCCACTCAGCTTTGCAGTTCTTCATTCTCCAAACATCCCCCCAAAAAACCCAACCCAGGGACCCCCCCAGGATATCTGGGCCAAGCTCCCCATCCCTGGTCACCCATGGGATGGGGGCTGATGGTCCCAGCAGGGCTGTGAATTCAGGAAGGGCTCGACCTCGTGGTTCCTTTTTCTTTTCCTGATCCTCCTTTGTCCCTCCTCTTCCTCTTCGTCCCACTCCTCCTCTTCCATCCCTCCTCCTCCTCCCTAAGCCCACCTCCTTCTCCTACTTCCATCCCTTCTGGCTCTCCTCCTCCATCCCTCTTCTTCCCTCCCTCCTCCTCCTCCCCCAGGAGCAGTGACACCCTTGGTGCCCCGTTCCCGCAGCCCTGGCAGCCCGCGGCAGGAGCGGGGATGGAGCCGGGACAGGTCGGGATGGGCAGCGCGGGGCTCTCGGCTGGTTCCCAACCGCTGGGGGCGGGGGGAACCCGGCCCGGGCAAAAGGAGAGGCAAACTGGGGAAACTGGGGGCTGCACATCCAAACTGGGCCTTGCTGGGGACCCTGCCAGGGGACTGCCAGCCCTTGGGGCTCCTCTCGGGAGATCCGGGAGGGGGGAACGCAGAGAGGGCTGGGGGATCCCAGGAATGGCAGCACTGGGAGTGACTTTTTTATACTGGGATCGTACTGGGATCATACTGGGAGCAGCTGGGCCCATGCTGGGGCAGACTGCGGTCACACTGAGGGAGACTGGGATCATATTGGGATCATACTGGGATCACACTGGGACAGAGTAAGAGCCTGCAGCGGGCAATTGAGACCATGCTGGCGCAAATAGGATACACTGGGAGTGACTGGGATCATTCTGAGTTTGACTGGGAGCAACTGGGAGCAACTGGGATCATGCTATGAGCAAGTGGGAGGAACTGGGAGTCACTGGGTGCATGCTGGGGGTGACTGGAAACAACTGGGCTTATACTGGGATCAACTGGGATCATGCTGGAGGTGACAGGGATCATATTGGCAGTGAGTGCAACTACACTGAGGCTGACTGGGAGTGGTGGTGAACAAATGGGATCATGCTGGAAGGAACTGGGAGTGACTGGGAGTATGCTGGAAGGAACTGGGGTACACTGGGAGAGACTGGGAGTGGCTGGAACAAAAGTGAGGGTTAAAGGGAGCAACTGGAACCATGTGGGGCACAACTGGTTCATACTGGCAGTGACTGGGAGCACACTGGTCTCATCTCTAGACCATACTGGGAAGGACTGGACTAATATTGGGAGTGTCTGAGACTGACTGGGAAAACACCAGGCACATCATCCCCCATACTGGGTGTGACTGGGAGCAACTGGGAACACACTGGATGAAAGTGGGAGCAACAGGGACTGTGCTGGGGGCAAATTGTATCATAATGGGGAGAGACTGGCAGCAACTGGGCTCCTGCTGGGAGCAGCCCCTGGCGGCCCCGGGAGCCCCGCACCCCTTTCCCGGCCATGCCGCCCCTCCAGCCCCAGCACCCCCCATTGCCGGGGTGCCGGCACTGCCAGGGGTCCCCCCCTCTCGGGGTCCCCGCTAGGGCTTCTGGGGCTCTCGTCTCTCTGGACTCCCGCTCAGGGCAGTCACGGCTCTCCTGGGGCTCCCCAAAACCGGTGTCCCCCTGCCGGGGCTCTGCTGCCCTCACCGCCCACCGGGACCCCCGAAAAACACCTCCCGGGGACCCCCCGATGTCCCCCCGAGGACCAGCTGCGGCTCGGCTTTGGAGCCCTGCCAGCTCCAAACATCCCCCCCAAAAAAGTCCCAAACCCAGGGAGCCCCGGGATATTTGGGCCGAGCTCCCCCTCCCCGGGCACCTGCGGGATGGGGGCAATGCTCCCGGGGTGCTGCGAGCTCAGGCAGCGCCAGGGCCACGCGATTCCTTCTCTCCTCTCCTCCGGCTGCTCCCTGCTGCCGCTGCTCCTCTTCCTCCCTCCCTCCTCCTCCTCCCCCGTTCCCGAAGCCCCCGCAGCCGCCGGAAGGGCGGGGATGGAGCCGGGACAGGTCGGAACGCAGAGAGGGCTGGGGGGATGCCAGGAGTGGCAGTGCCTGGGCTGTCCTGGGATCATACTGGGAGCGGCTCCTGGGTGACCGAGTTCTACTGGGATCATACTGGGATCGTACTGGGAGTGAGGAGGAGCAGCGCGATGGCTCCAGCGATTGGGCTGGGGGCGCTCCTGGGGACCCGGGGGGGCAGCGAGAGGTGAGGGGGACCCCCGGCACCGGGACTCTTTGGTCGCCCATTCCGGAGCACCGAGGGGCCCCTGAACCCCCATTCTCGGGCACCACCATCCCCCCGCACCCCCATTCCCGGCCTGGGTTCCACCCCGCACCCCCTTATCCGGCACCGGCAACCCCCGCTCCCCTTTCCCGGCCATGCCGCCTCTCCCAGCACCCCGAGCCCCCTTTTCCTTCACCCAGAGACCCCCTGGACCCCTATTCCTGCCTTTCCCAGTGCCCAGCCCCTCCTTTCCTCAACACCGAGGACACCCGGGACCCCTATTTCCAGCCAGCCTGGGTTTTCCCACCTTTTGCTGAGAATGGAGCACACCGGGGACCCTTGCAGTCCTCTTTGCTGACGATAGTGACACAATTAGGCTCGCCCAAACGCCTCCTGGATCTCCCCTAAGCCCCCAGTGGGGATTGCTGGGAGTTCCCCTGTGTTCCCCCTTTCCCAGGACTTTGGGGGTCCCCCCGACCTGTCCATGCACCCCTAGATTTCTTCCACAGCCCCCTGTGATGGTGGGGGTGGGGGCCGAGTGCTGGCGCCCCCCTGCCTGCAGCAGATCCAGCGGGGAGGGGAGTTTGGGGGGGGTCCCTGAGCATTTGGGGTCCCCTGGGTTTTGGGGTGACCCCCGGGCCTCCCAGGATCTCCCTGAACACGCTGACGCTGCCCGTGCGCAGTGGGAAGGTTCATACCCGGCACGGGGTCTCAGCTCTGTCACCGGCATTGCCCAGGAACCCCCAAACCCTCCCGGGAACCCCCAAATCCCCCGGGACACCCAGACCTCCCCGGGACCCCAAAATCATCCCTGGGCCCTCCAAAAACTCCCCAAGACCACAAAAACCCCACACAGACACCCCCCAAACCCTCCCAAGACATCAAAATTCCCACAAGAGCTCCCAGCACCCCCAGACACGCCTGAGAAGGTTCTTACATGGCAGAGGGTCTTTATCTCTGTCACCGGCAGGTACCCCAAACCAGCCTTGGGTTCCCCCTGGGATCGCCCAATCCCCCCCTTTGGGAATCCTGGAAACCCCCTGGGAACCCCCAAAAATCCACCGGGACCCCAAAAACCCTGGATATAGACAAAACCCCCGTCAGGAATTCATCATGAAATTTATACCCAGCATGGGATCCCCATCACCATCATCGGCATCACCCGGGTACCCCCAAATCCTCTCGGGATCCTGTGCCTGATGCAAATGGAAAGAGAACTGGGGTGTGAAAAATAAAGCTTGTTTCTTTTCAGAAAAACAGCAATGAAAACACAGAACACATTTACATTGTAAGAGTATTTGTAACAACAACAATATATAGAATGTATATACCTAAGCACATATGTTATGGTTTGACGCTGGCGCGATGCCAGCGCTCCCATGAAAATGCACTTTTTAAAATAATTGCTGTGAGATGTGATCAGGAACAGAGCAGAGCAGGCTCAAGCTTAATAACAAAGAAAAGAACTTTATTAAACTACTACTACTACTATAAAAACACAGACACTCAATCCTGGACGAAGACCTTCCAAAACACTCTTCCTCCTCCCAACTAATTCCCACCTAATTTCCAAATGGAACCACAGTGAGACACCACCCAGGATCCTGATCAAGTTGCCACCCTTCAGATATTCAAATACTCAATCTTTCAAGGGAGACAGGAGTCTCCCCTGTGCCACAGACCCCCCAGGAAACACAATTGCCACCCTTGTGTTTCCATGTCACACACGGCAACCGCCCAGAGAAAATCTGCCGTGGTGAAACTCTCCTCTCCATGTCACAGTGCTCTCACCACCGTGCATGGACAGACTGCTCATAGGGCTCCTTTAAGGATGCTTTGCCATGGACCAAAAGAGACAACAGTTCAGTTTCTCATTGCGGGACTACAGTCCCCCCCATTTTCCCCTGGGGCTGAGGGTCCAAGAACAGAGGTCTTCTTCTCCTCTTCTTCTTCCTTGAAGATAGAGGGCTTCTCCACACTTTCTCCTCCAACACTCCTCTGTTCTCTCTAATCCTCTGCTGGTAATCACTAATACAAGTCTCTTGGCTCACCAAACCACCCCCCTAAGTGCAGCTTCTGTCAGGAGAATTTGGTTCAGTCTATGGCTAACAAGAAAAGTCCAGCCACAAGCCACTCCATCATCTCCTTCCAGCTCAAGAATTTCTTCTTCCATCATCTCGGATCCCAGACTGTCTCTCTTCTACTTCAAATCAAGGAGGAGTAATATTTTACAAAGCCTTCATTTCTCAGGAAAGGGTTAAAAGCTCAGACTCCCTGGACGGCTGATATCTCTGCCCAGCAGCCGATTCCCAAGGCCAAGGCTGGGCACCTTCCCCCACCCCTTCTCCTCCGCGCCAGCAAAGTTACAGGTGCCGTCTGGACTCTCTGTCTCTTCCCTCTTGGCGGGGGGAACGACAAAGACATCTCCACTTCTCTCCACCCTTCTGTCCACAGGAGCTGGCTCGGTTCCAGTCCTTCAGCCCCCTCGGCTCACCTTGACCAGACCGCATGGCTTCCCCTCCCCCACCCAGCCCCATGGCTGGGCAGGGGAGATCTGCACTGCACCCTGACCGGAACCAAAGAGAGCGAGCTCTTGGGAGTTCCTGCTTTTAACCCCCTGTGTTCTCAGAGGAGTATCCACACCTTTAGTGGCCACTTAAGGTGCCAATATCCAAACTTGACTACTGATTGGTTTGACCCAACTTCCTGAAAGAATTCACTTCCATGTCAAACCACAACAGCATATCCAACAAAAGTCAATGAAATGTATTTACAGAAGACAAAAAGAAGCCCTGAAACCCATGGCCTAAAGACAACAACAAACTCTACAACGTATGTACAAAAGGGTGGCGTCTCTGTCCGGGATCTCCATCGGTCCTTGAGGAAAAGCAAGAGGCACAGTCACTCCAATCAGGCAGAGAGGCCTCTTCCATGTGCCCCCAGGCTGGCCCAGCAAGCGCAGCACAGGCTGGGGATGGCCACCAGAACCCAATGCACCGGGTCCCACATCCCTGAGCAGGGACCACCCAGCCCAGTCCCAGCCTGGCAGCAGGGGACCCACTCTGCCTGTGGGGACCACATGCCTGTCCTGCTGCTGGTATTGCTCTTCATCCCAAGATCATGGCCTCTTCCTCATCTTTCTCATCAATGTCCATGTCCTCAAGGTACTCTTCCATTTCCACGTCCATCTCCTCTTCCACATCTACCTCCATCTCTTCTTCACCACTCTCTTCTCCATCCACTTCCATCTCCTCCTCCGTATCCATCTGCATGTCCACCTCCATCTCTTCCTCTCCAGTCTCTTCTTCATCCACTTCCATATCCTCCTCCATATCCATCTGCATGTCCACCTCCATCTCTTCCTCTCCACTCTCTTCTCCATCCACTTCCATCTTCTCCTCTGTATCAATCTCCATGTCCACTTCCATTGCATCGTCTCCACTCTCTTCTCCATCCACTTCCATCTTCTCCTCTCTATCAGCCTGCATGTCCACCTCCATCTCGTCCTCTCTCTCTGTGACAGCCTGCAGAGATAGCAACACCTCAGAGTGGGGTCCCTGTCCCACCCCATCCCCACAGAACTCCAGCCCAGCCGGGCAGCTGGGGGGTGTCCACCTCCATGGAATGGCACTGTACCTTCCTCAGGACAAATGTGAGCATCCTGCAGGGACGGATGACAAAATCCAGGCAACAGAGAGCTTTCAGGACTGATGGGAGCATCAGGGCGCAGGTGACGAGAAGGGTGACAGGGAGCATGGTGAAGGGTGAGCTGGCACGAGGGCTGGCACAGGGTGGGCTGACACAAGGGCCAGTGGTTGTGTTGTGCTCTTTGCTGGACGCTGGAGGTTCCATCTGGAACATCACATCTGTGACATCACAGTGGATCTAAAGAGCATCTTGTCCCAAGCTGAGCAATCTTCCCCAGCCCATGCTGCTCACAGCCCTGTTGCCAAGGATGGGGCATCCACAGCCTGGGCCAGTGCCTCAGCAGCCTCAGTGTAAAAGAGCAGCTTCCTCAGATCCAACTTCAGTCAGCCTCCTGCAGTTGAAAGCCATCCCCCCTTGTCCTGTTGCCACGGGCCCGGCTGAACACTGTCCCCGTCTTTCCTGTGGGACCCTTCCAGTCCTGCAGAGCTGCAGGGAGGCCTCCCCAGTGTCTCCCCTTTCCAGGCTGAGCATCCCCAGCCCCACTTGGACAGCAGTCAGGTAGATCAGGGGGAGTCAAGGCTGAAGTCAAATAGCATCAGGAACTGAGAGGTGGAAGCTTTAGGCCCAGGTTTGCCTCTATAATAACAGTGGAGGGGAAGATGGTGGGACACTGGCTCTGTTCTAACCGGTGAATATTTTCTTTTTTTTTTTTTTTTTCCTTCTTTTCTGTCATGCTGATGCAGGTGTTGCTGTTTGCAAGGAAGCTTGGCACAATATCCATTGTCTTCTCCATTTGTGAAACACCGAGCAGAGTCTGGGCAGGCTGATGATGCAGAGCAAAACCTGCAAATACACCGGTGATCCTGAGACTGGAGGATGCAGCTAAACCCGGCCAAAAATAATTTCTGGAAAGTCAAGCCTGGTTTACATTTTCTTGAGTTTGGCTATGCCAACTTCACCAGTCATTCATAAAAAAGCAAACATAAAGCTCAAACCAAAACGGACAAAAACCCAAACAAACAAACCCACGCAAACCAATCAAACAAATAGATAAAAAAAAACCTAATAAAACCAAAGAGAAATAGGAGTTAGTATTAGTTGTGAGGATATCACAGCAGGCAAATGGCTGCTTCCCACAGGATCACCATGAAAAGCCACATATAACAGCTGCTCCAAGATATAGCCAACAGGAGAACTGTAAAAGTGATACATGGCCACTTTGGGGGCAGCTCCACATTAAGGTGAAGGATGAGCACACAGTGGTACAGATCCAGCATTCCCCACCCTCCAGGCTGCTGTGTGCTCCTGATGATGCAACTGAGAGCTTGGATAGCAGCAATGACAAACCTGCCTCTGGAATCAAAGTAGCCCCTCCTTTCTCCCCTGAACAATCAGCAAATTCTTGCTTCACTGACGCCTCTGCCAAACGAGAGGGGAAGGTGTGGAGATACAGGGCAGCAGCCCCCCACATTTCCTCTGGTGAACTAGTTATTACTGGGGGAGAAAGCAGTGCTCAGGCTGGGGAGCTGATAGCTGTTTGGAGTGTTTCCCAGCGTGAGGCACAGAATACCTCTCTTGTCTGTATCTACTCTGACTCCTCTGCTGTGCACCAAATGATCCTAACAATCCAGCACATTACCCTGGCCAACCTGTTCTGCTGGACCTCCCTTACTCTAGGGCTAGGACCACTTGTGCTAACACCCCCTCTGAATAAATATGCATGGGAAGCCTCTGGTGCTCTAGGGAAAGAGCATCGCATCAATACATGCTGGATAATTCATCATTCTAACTTTTCTGCCTCTCGGGGGCAGGATTCTGTTGTGTTTACTTTTACAGAAGAACTCCGAGGGACATGAAGACCACCTAAACCATGATAAAACTGGTGATAGTTTTCTGCATCCTGCCACAACCCCCTGGGCAGAAACCAGCTGAGTGGTCTGAAATAATTGTGGTAGCATGCAGAAAAAAAGTGAAAGGATCTTTTGAAGCACAAAAAGGTTTGTACGCACCCAAGCGTACAGGACTGGCACAATTTCACATTAACACAAACTCTAGAAGAATTTTGGCTTTGGTCTAAAAATACTGAATGGCTTTTTTTTTTTTTTTTTTTTAAGTTTAAAGTATTGATTTAAATCCTGGGGAGAACTTGATGTTAATGTTGTGACACCTACCACCCAACCACCAGTTACGCTTGGCCTGAAAATTTTTGGAATTGGACCATACATAATCAGGAAAACAGGTCAACAACAAATATTCGTTAATCCAGCGTGGTCTCTCAAACGAGTAAAATTGCTGATGCAAAAAAATGTCTCAGAAATTCAGCCAGCTTGTTCACCTTTTTTGTAAACTTCTTTTCAGGATTGGACAACCTGGTTGCAACAGCGGAACCCTTCTAAAAGACGGATGCTAAGAGACATAACCGGTGCTGTGGGAACAGGATTGGGAATTCTAAATAGCATTGATTCAGAAGTATTAATGAATACATTGGTTGCCACCACTAGAGATTTGACCAAATTCCAACAACCACTGCAGTCGTCCTTATTGGCCTTGGGAAGACATCAGTGCTTGCTATCAAACATATTACCAAGTTGGGAGGAAGCGAGCATAAATGATCACAAATTGGTAATTGATGCACTTGGTGCCACACAAAAGAACGTTTCTTTAGCTCTCAGCTGTATCCAGGCTCAATTAGGGATGCAGTCGGTTGCTGCCTCGATTATAAGAGAAGGTGAAGAAGGCACTTTTCCTACTGAGATTCGGAAAATAGTTTGGGACAGTGCCACTGATTTTGAAAAGGAATTCCAATCCTGGTGGAACCTAGTGAACTTTACCTATGACCCCATCACAAACATAGCCACAGCTTTTGTGTTAACCGTACGTGATGCCTCAAGTGCATTTGGTATTCCCCATCATTGCACTAGGACTGGGACACATATGGAGCCACTGGGAATGTGCTGGGGCCAACTGGGACTACGCTGGGGGCAACTGGGGACAAGGGTGAGTGACTGGGGCCCTGCTGGGAGAGACTGGGATCATACTGGACTCATACTGGGATCTTACTGGGAGTGACTGGGACTATTCTAGGGGCAGCTGGGAGAACTGGGAAAACACTGGATGGCACTGGGAACAATGGGAACAGTGCTTGTGCAAATTGTATCATAACGGGGAATGACTGGGAGCAACTGGGCTCCTGCTGGGAGCAGCCCCTGGCGGCCCCGGGAGCCCCGCACCCCTTTCCCGGCCATGCCGCCCCTCCAGCCCCAGCACCCCCCATTGCCAGGGTGCCGGCACTGCCAGGGGTCCCCCCCTCTCGGGGTCCCCGCTGGGGCTTCTGGGGCTCTTCTCTCTCTGGGCTCCCGCTCAGGGCAGCCGCGGCTCTCCCAGGGCTCCCCAAAACCTGTGTCCCCCCGCCGGGGCTCTGCTGCCCTCACCGCCCACCGGGACCCCCGGAAAACACCTCCCGGGGATCCACCGATGTCCCCCCGAGGGTCAGCTGCGGCTCGGCTTTGGAGCCCTGCCAGCTCCAAACATCCCACCCAAAAAAAACCCCAAACCCAGGGAGCCCCGGGATATTTGGGCCGAGCTCCCCCTCCCCGGGCACCTGCGGGATGGGGGCGATGCTCCCGGGGTGCTGTGAGCTCAGGCAGCGCCAGGGCCACGTGATTCCTTCTCTCCTCTCCTCCGGCTGCTCCCTGCTGCCGCTGCGCCTCTTCCTCCCTCCCTCCTCCTCCTCCCCCGCTCCGGGATCCTGAACCGTGAGGGGAAAGGGGGCGAGGAAAGGATGGAACCGTGAGGGGAAAGGAGCGGGGCCAAGGGGACGCGCTGTCCTAAAAAAGCCCGGTTTGACCCAAAATCACCCAAAAGGGCATCAAATGTAGTCTACATCCACATGGTTCAGCCTGACATCAACCAAATGGGATTAAAAGTATCCAGAGGGCTCTAAAATCCAACCAAAGGGGCTTAAAACTGCCCCAAGTGTTTTATAGCCCTCCAGAAATGGCTTAACATCACCCGTAAATCTTTCAAATGTGACTAAAATCCACCCTGAAAGTATCTGGTCCAGCCTAAAATCATCCAAAGGTATCTAAAATCACCCTAAAATGTCCCTGACACCAACACAAGAAGACCTAAAATCACCCTAAAAAGGCTTGGTTCAAGCTAAAATTGCCCAAAGAAGCAAAAAAACCGTACTTAAATGGGCCCAAAATACCCAAAAAAGGGACCTAAAATCACCCACACAGGATTAGGATTCACCCATATGGGCCCAGTTTTTCCTAAACTCACCCAAATGGCCCCAGCCCCACCCACATGGGCCTAAAATCATCCAAAAGGATCTGAAATCCCCCTAAACCCCACCAGATTCGTCCTCAAATCAGCCACAGGGGCTGAAAATCCACCCGAAAAGGCTCGGGATCCCCGCAAGGGATCTGAAGCCCACCCTAAACCTGCCCGGTTCGGCCCAAAATCCCCCAAAGGGGCCGAGCCCGAGGCTGAGCCCGGGATCGGCTCCGGGGTCGCTCCGGGACCTCCGCTCTCGCTCCGGGCAGTTTTGGCCGCGGCCCCGGACGGGCCTGGGCGGGACCGGGAGGGACCAGGGAGGGCTCGGGAGGGGTTTGGGCATCTGGGGCTTTTTTGGGCTTTGGGGAATTGTGTTGGGAGTTTATGGGGAATTGTTGGGGTTTTTGGGGAGAATTATTGGGTTTGGAGGCAGTTGGGGGATTTTGGGGAGTTTGGATTTTGAGGGGTTTTATTGGTGCTTTGAGTGGGAAGTTGTTTTCCTGGGGGTATTTGGGGGTTAATTGAAATTTTTTGTGTTTTCTTTAGAATTTTGGAAGGTTTTACTGGGATTTTGTGGGGATTTTGTGGGATCCTCTGGAATTATTTCTGGGTTTTATTGGGATTTTTAGGGGATTTGGAGGCATTTTATTGGAATTGTGGGGGCATTTAGTGGGATTCTTTGGGGATTTGGGTTTTTTAGGAATTTTAGTGGGGATTTGAGGGGGGGGTTGTAGGTTTTTTTTAGGTTGTTGACGGAATTTCTTTGGTCTCATGAGTATTTTGTGGGGCTTCTTGTGGTTTTGGAGACATTTTTGGCGGGGATTTGTGGGGTTTAATTGGGATTTTGTGGGCTTTTATTGGGATTCGAGGGTGTTCTAATGGGAATTTGTGAAATTTAATTGCAATTTCATGGGGTTTATTGGGACTTTCAGGGGTTTAAAGGAGACTTTGGTGCCTCTCAGCCCTTCCCCACACCCTGGGATAACTCCAAAGCCCCCCAAAATTCCACTAAAACCCCCCAAAATCCCCCAAAAATCCCAATTAAAAACTCCTAAACACCAAAGAATCCCACAAAATCCCAGTGGAACACACCAAAATTAAAAAAAAAAACCAAAAAAAACACGCCCAAAAATTTCAATAAACCCCCCAAAAAATAACCACCCCAAAACCCTAAAAAAATCCCTAAAATCCAAAATCCTCAAAACCCACAAAACCCCCATAACCCCACAAACCCAGTAATTCTCTCCAAAATCCAATAATTCCCCCTAATCTCCCAACAAAATCCCCCAAAGTGCATACATGCCGCCAAAATCCCCCCAAAATCCCCCCTGAGCCCCCCAGACTCACCGGGGGCCGTCCTGGATCAGGGGCCACCAGCTGGTGGAACAGGAGCCACTTCAGGGGGCCCGCGGAGTTTTTGGGGAGGGGGCACCATGGGAAACCTCCCAAAAATGGGGGAGGGGAACCCCTGTGGCACCCCCTCCCCAGAAAGCCCCCTCCCCCGGTTCAGGAATAGCCAAACTCAAGAAAATGTAAACCAGGCTTGACTTTCCAGAAATTATTTTTGGCCGGGTTTAGCTGCATCCTCCAGTCTCAGGATCACCGGTGTATTTGCAGGTTTTGCTCTGCATCATCAGCCTGCCCAGACTCTGCTCGGTGTTTCACAAATGGAGAAGACAATGGATATTGTGCCAAGCTTCCTTGCAAACAGCAACACCTGCATCAGCATGACAGAAAAGAAGGAAAAAAAAAAAAAAAAAAGAAAATATTCACCGGTTAGAACAGAGCCAGTGTCCCACCATCTTCCCCTCCACTGTTATTATAGAGGCAAACCTGGGCCTAAAGCTTCCACCTCTCAGTTCCTGATGCTATTTGACTTCAGCCTTGACTCCCCCTGATCTACCTGACTGCTGTCCAAGTGGGGCTGGGGATGCTCAGCCTGGAAAGGGGAGACACTGGGGAGGCCTCCCTGCAGCTCTGCAGGACTGGAAGGGTCCCACAGGAAAGACGGGGACAGTGTTCAGCCGGGCCCGTGGCAACAGGACAAGGGGGGATGGCTTTCAACTGCAGGAGGCTGATAGAAGTTGGATCTGAGGACGCTGCTCTTTTACACTGAGGCTGCTGAGGCACTGGCCCAGGCTGTGGATGCCCCATCCTTGGCAACAGGGCTGTGAGCAGCATGGGCTGGGGAAGATTGCTCAGCTTGGGACAAGATGCTCTTTAGATCCACTGTGATGTCACAGATGTGATGTTCCAGCAGGAACCTCCAGCGTCCAGCAAAGAGCACAACACAACCACTGGCCATTGTGTCAGCCCACCCTGTGCCAGCCCTCGTGCCAGCTCACCCTTCACCATGCTCCCTGTCACCCTTCTCGTCACCTGCGCCCTGATACTCCCATCAGTCCTGAAAGCTCTCTGTTGCCTGGATTTTGTCATCCGTCCCTGCAGGATGCTCACATTTGTCCTGAGGAAGGTACGGTGCCATTCCATGGAGGTGGACACCCCCCAGCTGCCCGGCTGGGCTGGAGTTCTGTGGGGATGGGGTGGGACAGGGACCCCACTCTGAGGTGTTGCTATCTCTGCAGGCTGTCACAGAGAGAGAGGACGAGATGGAGGTGGACATGCAGGCTGATAGAGAGGAGAAGATGGAAGTGGATGGAGAAGAGAGTGGAGACGATGCAATGGAAGTGGACATGGAGATTGATACAGAGGAGAAGATGGAAGTGGATGGAGAAGAGAGTGGAGAGGAAGAGATGGAGGTGGACATGCAGATGGATATGGAGGAGGATATGGAAGTGGATGAAGAAGAGACTGGAGAGGAAGAGATGGAGGTGGACATGCAGATGGATACGGAGGAGGAGATGGAAGTGGATGGAGAAGAGAGTGGTGAAGAAGAGATGGAGGTAGATGTGGAAGAGGAGATGGACGTGGAAATGGAAGAGTACCTTGAGGACATGGACATTGATGAGAAAGATGAGGAAGAGGCCATGATCTTGGGATGAAGAGCAATACCAGCAGCAGGACAGGCATGTGGTCCCCACAGGCAGAGCGGGTCCCCTGCTGCCAGGCTGGGACTGGGCTGGGTGGTCCCTGCTCAGGGATGTGGGACCCGGTGCGTTGGGTTCTGGTGGCCATCCCCAGCCTGTGCTGCGCTTGCTGGGCCAGCCTGGGGGCACATGGAAGAGCCCTCTCTGCCTGACTGGAGTGACTGTGCCTCTTGCTTTTCCTCAAGGACCGATGGAGATCCCGGACAGAGACGCCACCCTTTTGTACATACGTTGTAGAGTTTGTTGTTGTCTTTAGGCCATGGGTTTCAGGGCTTCTTTTTGTCTTCTGTAAATACATTTCATTGACTTTTGTTGGATATGCTGTTGTGGTTTGACATGGAAGTGAATTCTTTCAGGAAGTTGGGTCAAACCAATCAGTAGTCAAGTTTGGATATTGGCACCTTAAGTGGCCACTAAAGGTGTGGATACTCCTCTGAGAACACAGGGGGTTAAAAGCAGGAACTCCCAAGAGCTCGCTCTCTTTGGTTCCGGTCAGGGTGCAGTGCAGATCTCCCCTGCCCAGCCATGGGGCTGGGTGGGGGAGGGGAAGCCATGCGGTCTGGTCAAGGTGAGCCGAGGGGGCTGAAGGACTGGAACCGAGCCAGCTCCTGTGGACAGAAGGGTGGAGAGAAGTGGAGATGTCTTTGTCGTTCCCCCCGCCAAGAGGGAAGAGACAGAGAGTCCAGACGGCACCTGTAACTTTGCTGGCGCGGAGGAGAAGGGGTGGGGGAAGGTGCCCAGCCTTGGCCTTGGGAATCGGCTGCTGGGCAGAGATATCAGCCGTCCAGGGAGTCTGAGCTTTTAACCCTTTCCTGAGAAATGAAGGCTTTGTAAAATATTACTCCTCCTTGATTTGAAGTAGAAGAGAGACAGTCTGGGATCCGAGATGATGGAAGAAGAAATTCTTGAGCTGGAAGGAGATGATGGAGTGGCTTGTGGCTGGACTTTTCTTGTTAGCCATAGACTGAACCAAATTCTCCTGACAGAAGCTGCACTTAGGGGGGTGGTTTGGTGAGCCAAGAGACTTGTATTAGTGATTACCAGCAGAGGATTAGAGAGAACAGAGGAGTGTTGGAGGAGAAAGTGTGGAGAAGCCCTCTATCTTCAAGGAAGAAGAAGAGGAGAAGAAGACCTCTGTTCTTGGACCCTCAGCCCCAGGGGAAAATGGGGGGGACTGTAGTCCCGCAATGAGAAACTGAACTGTTGTCTCTTTTGGTCCATGGCAAAGCATCCTTAAAGGAGCCCTATGAGCAGTCTGTCCATGCACGGTGGTGAGAGCACTGTGACATGGAGAGGAGAGTTTCACCACGGCAGATTTTCTCTGGGCGGTTGCCGTGTGTGACATGGAAACACAAGGGTGGCAATTGTGTTTCCTGGGGGGTCTGTGGCACAGGGGAGACTCCTGTCTCCCTTGAAAGATTGAGTATTTGAATATCTGAAGGGTGGCAACTTGATCAGGATCCTGGGTGGTGTCTCACTGTGGTTCCATTTGGAAATTAGGTGGGAATTAGTTGGGAGGAGGAAGAGTGTTTTGGAAGGTCTTCGTCCAGGATTGAGTGTCTGTGTTTTTATAGTAGTAGTAGTAGTTTAATAAAGTTCTTTTCTTTGTTATTAAGCTTGAGCCTGCTCTGCTCTGTTCCTGATCACATCTCACAGCAATTATTTTAAAAAGTGCATTTTCATGGGAGCGCTGGCATCGCGCCAGCGTCAAACCATAACATATGTGCTTAGGTATATACATTCTATATATTGTTGTTGTTACAAATACTCTTACAATGTAAATGTGTTCTGTGTTTTCATTGCTGTTTTTCTGAAAAGAAACAAGCTTTATTTTTCACACCCCAGTTCTCTTTCCATTTGCATCAGGCACAGGATCCCGAGAGGATTTGGGGGTACCCGGGTGATGCCGATGATGGTGATGGGGATCCCATGCTGGGTATAAATTTCATGATGAATTCCTGACGGGGGTTTTGTCTATATCCAGGGTTTTTGGGGTCCCGGTGGATTTTTGGGGGTTCCCAGGGGGTTTCCAGGATTCCCAAAGGGGGGGATTGGGCGATCCCAGGGGGAACCCAAGGCTGGTTTGGGGTACCTGCCGGTGACAGAGATAAAGACCCTCTGCCATGTAAGAACCTTCTCAGGCGTGTCTGGGGGTGCTGGGAGCTCTTGTGGGAATTTTGATGTCTTGGGAGGGTTTGGGGGGTGTCTGTGTGGGGTTTTTGTGGTCTTGGGGAGTTTTTGGAGGGCCCAGGGATGATTTTGGGGTCCCGGGGAGGTCTGGGTGTCCCGGGGGATTTGGGGGTTCCCGGGAGGGTTTGGGGGTTCCTGGGCAATGCCGGTGACAGAGCTGAGACCCCGTGCCGGGTATGAACCTTCCCACTGCGCACGGGCAGCGTCAGCGTGTTCAGGGAGATCCTGGGAGGCCCGGGGGTCACCCCAAAACCCAGGGGACCCCAAATGCTCAGGGACCCCCCCCAAACTCCCCTCCCCGCTGGATCTGCTGCAGGCAGGGGGGCGCCAGCACTCGGCCCCCACCCCCACCATCACAGGGGGCTGTGGAAGAAATCTAGGGGTGTACGGACAGGTCGGGGGGACCCCCAAAGTCCTGGGAAAGGGGGAACACAGGGGAACTCCCAGCAATCCCCACTGGGGGCTTAGGGGAGATCCAGGAGGCGTTTGGGCGAGCCTAATTGTGTCACTATCGTCAGGAAAGAGGACTGCAAGGGTCCCCGGTGTCCCCATTCCCTGCAAAGGGTGGGAAAACCCAGGCTGGCTGGAATAGGGGTCCCAGGTGTCCTCGGTGTTGAGGAAAGGAGGGGCTGGGCACTGGGAAAGGCAGGAATAGGGGTCCAGGGGGTCTCTGGGTGAAGGAAAAGGGGGCTCGGGGGGCTGGGAGAGGCGGCATGGCCGGGAAAGGGGAGCGGGGGTTGCCGGTGCCGGATAAGGGGGTGCGGGGTGGAACCCAGGCCGGGAATGGGGGTGCGGGGGGATGGCGGCGCCCGGGAATGGGGGTTCAGGGGCCCCTCGGTTCTCCGGAATGGGCGACCAAAGAGTCCCGGTGCCGGGGGTCCCCCTCACCTCTCGCTGCCCCCCCGGGGCCCCAGGAGCGCCCCCAGCCCAATCGCTGGAGCCATCGCGCTGCTCCTCCTCACTCCCAGTACGATCCCAGTATGATCCCAGTAGAACTCGGTCACCCAGGAGCCGCTCCCAGTATGATCCCAGGACAGCCCAGGCACTGCCACTCCTGGCATCCCCCCAGCCCTCTCTGCGTTCCGATCTGTCCCGGCTCCATCCCCGCCCCTCCCGCGGCTGCGGGGGCTTCGGGAGCGGAGGAGGAGGAGGAGGGAGGGAGGAAGAGGCGCAGCGGCAGCAGGGAGCAGCCGGAGGAGAGGAGAGAAGGAATCGCGTGGCCCTGGCGCTGCCTGAGCTCGCAGCACCCCGGGAGCATTGCCCCCATCCCGCAGGTGCCCGGGGAGGGGGAGCTCGGCCCAAATATCCCGGGGCTCCCTGGGTTTGGGACTTTTTTGGGGGGATGTTTGGAGCTGGCAGGGCTCCAAAGCCGAGCCGCAGCTGACCCTCGGGGGGACATCGGGGGGTCCCCGGGAGGTGTTTTTCGGGGGTCCCGGTGGGCGGTGAGGGCAGCAGAGCCCTGGCAGGGGGACACCGGTTTTGGGGAGCCCCAGGAGAGCCGCGGTTGCCCTGAGCAGGAGCCCAGAGAGAGAAGAGCCCCAGAAGCCCCAGCGGGGACCCCGAGAGGGGGGGACCCCTGGCAGTGCCCGCACCCCGGCAATAGGGGGTGCTGGGGCTGGAGGGGCGGCATGGCCGGGAAAGGGGTGAGGGGCTCCTGGGGCCGCCAGGGGCTGCTCCCAGCAGGAGCCCAGTTACTGCCAGTCATTCCCCGTTATGATACAATTTGCACGAGCACAGTCCCTGTTGCTCCCACTTTCATCCAGTGTGTTCCTAGTTGCTCCCAGTCACACCCAGTATGGGGGATGATGTGCCTGGTGTTTTCCCAGTCAGACTCAGACACTCCCAGTATTAGTCCAGTCCTTCCCAGTATGGTCTAGAGATGAGCCCAGTGTACTCGCAGTCACTCCCAGTATGAACCAGTTGTGCCCCACATGGTTCCAGTTGCTCCCTTTAACCCTCACTTTTGTTCCAGTCACTCCCAGTCTCTCCCAGTGTACCCCAGTTCCTTCCAGCATACTCCCAGTCACTCCCAGTTCCTTCCAGCATGATCCCATTTGTTCACCACCACTCCCAGTCAGCCTCAGTGTAGTTGCACTCACTGCCAATATGATCCCTGTCACCTCCAGCATGATCCCAGTTGATCCCAGTAAAAGCCCAGTTGTTTCCAGTCACCCCCAGCATGCACCCAGTGACCCCCAGTTCCTCCCACTTGCTCATAGCATGATCCCAGTTGCTCACAGTTGCTCCCAGTCAAACTCAGAATGATCCCAGTCACTCCCAGTGTATCCTATTTGCGCCAGCATGGTCTCAATTGCCCGCTGCAGGCTCTTACTCTGTCCCAGTGTGATCCCAGTATGATCCCAATATGATCCCAGTCTCCCTCAGTGTGACCGCAGTCTGCCCCAGCATGGGCCCAGCTGCTCCCAGTATGATCCCAGTACGATCCCAGTATAAAAAAGTCACTCCCAGTGCTGCCATTCCTGGGATCTCCCAGCCCTCTCTGCATTTCCCCCTTCCCGGATCTCCCGAGAGGAGCCCCAAGGGCTGGCAGTCCCCTGGCAGGGTCCCCAGCAAGGCCCAGTTTGGATGTGCAGCCCCCAGTTTTCCCAATTTGCCTCTCCTTTTGCCCGGGCCGGGTTCCCCCCGCCCCCAGCGGTTGGGAACCAGCCGAGAGCCCCGCGCTGCCCATCCCGACCCGTCCCGGCTCAATCCCCGCTCCTGCCGTGGGCTGCCAGGGCTGCGGGAACGGGGCACCAAGGGTGTCGCTGCTCTTTGGGGAGGAGGAGGAGGGAGGGAAGAAGAGGGATGGAGGAGGAGAGTCAGAAGGGATGGAAGTAGGAGAAGGAGGTGGGCTTAGGGAGGAGGAGGAGGGATGGAAGAGGAGGAGTGGGACGAAGAGGAAGAGGAGGGACAAAGGAGGATCAGGAAAAGAAAAAGGAACCACGAGGTCGAGCCCTTCCTGAATTCACAGCCCTGCTGGGACCATCAGCCCCCATCCCATGGGTGACCAGGGATGGGGAGCTTGGCCCAGATATCCTGGGGGGGTCCCTGGGTTGGGTTTTTTGGGGGGATGTTTGGAGAATGAAGAACTGCAAAGCTGAGTGGAAAAGGCCCCTTGGGGGGACACTGGGGGGTCCCGGTGGCAGCTGCCGGCAGAGGCAGCCTGGAGGAGCAGAGCCCTGTGTCCCCCAGGAGCCCAAAGTGGGGAGCCCAGAGAGGGGGGAGCGCCGTCATTGGCGGGACCCTCAACAGCCTGGAGAGGGGCAGGGGGGACTCCTTGGAGCCCCTGCAGCCCAAAGCAGAGAAGGAGGGGAGAAGGGACCCCGGGAGCCCAAAAAGCCCTGGCATCCTGTGCCAGGAATGTGGACAGAGCTTCAGCCAGAGCTCGGAGCTGGTGGGCCATGAGCAGGTTCACCATGGGGAGAAGCCCTACAAGTGCTTGGAGTGTGGGAAGAGCTTCAGGCAGAGCTCCCACCTGATCCAGCACCAGATGATCCACACCGGGGAATGGCCCTACGAGTGTGGGGAGTGTGGGAAGGGCTTCAGCTGCAGCTCCCACCTCGTCACCCACCAACGCATGCACACTGGGGAGAGGCCCTACGAGTGTCCCGAGTGTCAGAAGAGGTTTCAGACCAGCTCCAGTCTCCTCAGGTACCAGCGGATTCACACGGAGGAGAGGCCTTTCCGCTGCCCCAACTGCGGGAAGGGCTTCAAACAAAAGTCCCACCTCGTCACCCACCAGCGCATCCACACTGGGGAGAGGCCCTACGAGTGTCCCCAGTGTGGGAAGAGCTCCAGAAGCTCTACCTTGACCCAATACCAACGGAGGCACCGGTAAGGGAAGCCCTGCAAATGCCTCAGCTGTGGGAAGAGCTTCGTGCCCTGCTCCAACTCCATCCCCCATGGGAGGACCCACTTTGGTCAGAGCCCTGGTGACCCACATTCCCAGTGATCCCTGCTGAGAAGACACCTGGAAGGTGGTCTCCACGTCCTCCTGGATCCCCATAGGCACCTGGATTAACACAGGGGCAGGAACATCCATCAGGACTCTGATCTAAACTGGAAATTCACTGGCAGAAAGTGATTTGTTGACTTTACACCCCAAAAAATTCTCACCCGCTCTGTCCAGTTATTTCTTCTGGTGGCATCAAGCAGTGCTGCATGATCTTGGAGGTCTTTTCCATTTCAATAATTTCTTTCTTCACCCTGTCTAAACAACCAAAACTGGGGTGAAAATAAAAAATTGAGCAAAGAGATCTAAAGCTGCACCATTTACCTGGATTTGGGGGTGAATTTAGGGTTGGTTCAATAGAATATTTGGGAGGATTTGGGTGTTCTGAAGCTATCAAAGGCAGGGGACATGTCCACAATCTCATAGGTGTGCCGGCAAAAGGTGTCCACCTGAGCCCGCCTGTTCTCTAAGAATTCTAATTGTCTGTCCCAGTCCCTGGCCTGGGTCTCCCTATCCCGATGTTCCCCCAAAGTGCCCAAATCACTGCTGAAGCGCCCGAGCTGATCCTGGCTGTAAATGTTCCTGTCCACCAAACTCTCCTGGTCAGTGCCATGGGAGGTGGGAGTTTAGGGGCTCCTGGGGGGACTGGGAAAGGCTTCTGTCAATCCTGTGGGCATTTGTGGTGCTGGGAGGGGGCTTGGCAGGGTCTATGAGGGAGATTTGTGTCCCTGAAAGGGCTGTGTGGCTTGCAGAGAATTTGGGTGGGTCCTGGGGGAGATGGAAACGGGTTTTGGTGGTTCTTGGGGTCATTTATCTTGCAGGGAGTAGTTGGGGGGGGGGGGGGGGGTCCTGTCTGGGAGCTGTGGGGTGGTTTTGAGGAGTCTGGGAGTGGCTGTGGGGCTGGGAGGGCGTTTTTGGGTGGTTGTGACTCCCCCAGACTCCCAAAGCTGCCACCAGACCCCACCCCCCAAGATACTGCCAGAGGACAGTGGCTCCATGGTGGGGTTCATCGTTCTGGCTCTGCAGAAGATATGGGGGGGTCCCCGGGGCCGTGCGTGTCCCCCCAGAGCGTGTGTGACACCCCCCATCCCATTGTCACCCCCTTGTCCCTCCCCACAGGGCTCCAGCCCCAGCTCCTGCTCCCCCAGAGGGAATTTGGGGAGGGGGCAGGGGGGTGTGCAGCCCCCGCCGGGGGATGGCCCCGGCCCAGCCCCTTTGTTCAGCACCAAGCTGGGCTCGGGGCCGCAGGAGGAAGAGGCCGGTGGGAAGCAGATCCTGCAGCTGGGACAGTGCTGGGGGTCAGGGCAAGGGCCTGCCCTGCACACCTGGCTCAGGTGTGACCCTGCCCCGGCAAGGGAGCGGGACATTCCCATCCCCAGGGATCAGGGCTGGGAGCAGCACTTGGGGCACGGACATGGAAATACTGGGAGCGACTGGGAGCACACTGAGGGCGTGAATTATTCCCCTGCCTCCACCTTCTCCGGCCGCCCTGCCAGCTGAGAAATGCTCGCTGGGCCTCGGCCTTGGCCAACAGCCCCTGGGCTCAGCTCCTTGGAGCTCATCACAAACACTGTCTGCTCCAGGCACTGCTGCTGCCCAACCAGCTCCTGGCTGCTTTAGGAGCAGCCCCGGGAAGTGTTTTTGTTCCCTCGGTGGCACAACAGCCCTGTTCTCACCCTGCCAAAGAAAGCTGTGGATGCCAAGTGCGGCCAGGATGAAACATTGCTGGCACTGAAGCCCCTCTCTTGGGGCCCTACAGACAGTGCTCCAAAAGGAGCCCCTTGGAGCTCTCCTGGGCCAGCGACTCCCTCGGAGTGGGGCCTCTCCGAGCCGGGAACTCTCCCGTTTGCTGCACTCGGGGATCCCCAACAACGAGGGAGCCTGGGCCGATCCCCCCACTCCTCCAGGCTCAACCCTTCCCCCGCTGGGGAGATGCCAAAGCATCGGCAGGGAGCATTTCCCTGCCCTCAGGGGAATTTCTCACAGGTGCCTTGCACTGACTCTCTGTGTCTGTGTGCACACAGGAGTGCCTGTGCTCGGGAAATGTGGCAGAAATGGTGCTCTCTGAGGGGTCTGAGTGCCTTGGATAGCTGAGCCAGTCAGGCCTGTCAGTGAGGTTAAATCACAAGGTCTAAGCTAAGTTAAATTGTGCTAAGAGTTGTTCTTTGCTAAGTTGTTAGGTTTAAAATATAAGCCAAGTTGAATATTGTTAAATGTTATTTCTCAGTGAAATTGCAAAGTCATAGGTTATAAGTTTGGTTAAATACTGTAGAGTGCTGCTCTTTTGCTAAATTGTGAAGTTGAAGGTGGAAGTTAAGGTATAAGTTAGGTTCTGTTAAGTTTGAGCTCTGTAAGCTCTTGGGCCTGTATTCCTTTTATCCTTGCCCTCATTTCCTTGTGTCTCACACTCTCACAGGGACAGTTCTTGGTTCATTTCTGGTTTGATTGCCTGGATTCTGTTTGGTTTTGTTGTTGCTTTGTTTCCTTGGTGTGCCTGAAGTGTCCAGTCAGGAGCAGAGTGACTCTTGCCAAGGAACTTTGTGGTGCTGTTGCTCAATATTAAATCTGGTTTGTGCTGCTCCCTTGCCGGGGATTTTACAGCGCTCTCAAGCCCTCGTTGGCAACAGGGTGAAGGAGCCCTGGGCCAGGCTCTGGCCCTGGGGCACACGGGGACGCTGCCGGGGGGTCCCTGTCCCCTGTCCCACCCCCATGGCCCTGTGTCAGGCTCTGGGCTCGATCTCGTGGAACATCCTCTGGGGGAGGCTGCGGCGCCGGGGGCGGGGGGACCCGGGGGGACAGGGGACCCCACTGTGCACGAGCAGCGTTGGACTTCTCTGGGGGAACTGGGAGGGGGGGCTGGGGCAGAGTCACCTCCCCAGTGACCTCACACAGCCCCTGTGATGTCACACAGACCCTGTGATGTCATACAACCTCCTGTGATGTCACACAGCCCCTGTGATGTCACACAGCCCCCGTGATGTCACAGAGAAAACTCTGAGATATCACCCTGTGATGTCAGACAGCTGCTCTGTGATGTCACAGAAGACTCTGAGATGTCAACCTGCAATCTCACTGTTTGTTCTTTGATGTGTTGGTACAAAGGCAAAGAGAATAAATGCTTCCAAACTACCATGAATCTCTACTATGTATGGCAAGAAGTAAATCATATTTTGTTTAGCTGCATCTCACCATGGGTAAAGCTGTGCATGGAAAGTGGCTCTCACTGCTAGACAATATTATATAGGCCTGGTGGAAAAGGTTATATTAATAGACCAGCAGGGCCTCTCCGAAAGGACACAGATAACCAGGAATAGAGAAATGAGAAAAACAGAAAAATTACTTTCTACTGTCACAATTTTGTGCCAAAACCTTGGTTATGAGAAGACAAAAAAAGATGTATTGAACCACATGTTTTGCAGTTAGGGACTTCTCTGACTTCAACTCTTAGGACTGAATTGTTCCCCAGGAGTGTATAGAAGTGACTGTGTGAAGAAAACTTTTCCAAATATTCCTAAAAATTCAGGAGTACTCTGCTGCAAAATTTCAGGCACTTCAGGGCATTTTCACTTCAAGCTTCAAGTGTTTCTATGGAAATGCTTGAGAGACAGCATACTTCATATATCCAACATCTCTGTTTGCAACAAGTTTTTATTTCAGATAGGGGTATAGGAAGGACATTCTCTAAATACAGAGGGTTAAATGCAAAGAATGACACATTTCAGGCAATTTGAGAAACTTATTTTCTTTTATTAATTTCTCAAACATAGATATTCAAATATTATTTAAAAGCAGACAAGCAACTACAGTAGGGTATTTCTCTACACTAAGGGTAACTTTGCAGAATAGTTATACACTCACGAGACTAAAGGGCATCTGGAAGGAATGCTAAGAAACTAGTCTAATTAAAGCTACAGCTCATTAAATGAATACATTAAGTCCCTAACAGACTAGGTTGCTGTCTTCGAGATATTTCAAGCAACCTCCATCAACTGCACTGTTCTTCTGTGAGGATGTGCAGGTGGAGCCAGTTTCTGCCTCATAGACTTAGGCAACAGCACCGTCGTAACTGGAAGGTGAAGGGCAAGGCCACTCAGAGATGTGTCTGCACAACGAATCCATGTGCTGCAGCATCTTCCTTCCGCAGGAGCAGGAAAGCGGCTTCAGGATTGCCAGTGACAAATGCAACAATTATGCAGCGTTCACGTGGCTGCCATCGGGTGTGACCCCCCCAGCACAGCTCTGTGCAGGGAACTCCTCTCAGTAGCTGGAGAGCAGCGTCCGGAGGCGAAATCGCAGCCGACCATAAGCTTTCAGCGCCTCTAGGTGGGCAGCAGGATCTCGGGCCAGGTGCTCAAAGAGGTTGAGTGGCTGAAGCCTTCGCATTGCTGGCGGCAAGCTGATCTCTGCAGGAAGCCTCCAGTTGCCTAGCACAAAGTGGTCCAGGTGTTTCAAGTGCAGGCAGCGGCGCAGGTACGCCATGACGTCCCACAGCCGCTGTGCAAATTCCCTCCTGCGCCACCGGGACAGCGGTACGGTGGTCAGCACGTGCATGACCACAGTCTTCCAGGTAGAGCTGGAAAAACCTGTGCCCCTCAGGATGCAGGTGAAGACCTGCAGGCATTTCAGGTGCAAGCTCTGGCACGGCATCTGCCTGGCGATGTGCTGCAAGAATTTTGCCTCTGCCACAGCATATGTCTCAGGCCATGCTGTGCTTGCGATGATGTTGGCCTCGGCGGGCTGACTGCTCACAAAGATGCTGGAGTTGCCTTTCTGGGCCTCTGTGGGATGGCTGACCACAAAGATGTCAGAGTCCCCTTGGCGCACCCCAAAGAGCATCTCCACCGTCAGGCTCTTCTTGCCTTTGCTCAGCTGGAATTGGCAGGACCGGCTGCAGGGCTGAAACACCAAGTGCCATGAGTATGACTTAGGCACGTGCAGCCACGAGCATCTCACCAACTGGTAGAACCAGCGGGAGGTTTTCTCCACATCCAGGTAGGAGCCGGTGCAGAGTGTCTCTAGGAGGCTGCGCTTCTGCTCCTGCCACAGCTCCTCCTGCGAGTGGTGCAGGAAGCACAACAGCTTCTTGCCCAGCCGCTCCCTCTCGCACAAGCACGCAAGCTCCACACGGACGCTGAAGGTCCTTGTTGCCATCTGCCCTGCACTGTTCAGCTCTAGGTGGAAGACGTGCCCTGGCGGGGGATTCAGTGGGACCAGCACGTGGTACACACCATCCCACCCACGGGGACTCCAGCCCTCAAAGGCACTGCCCACCCCGATGGCTTCTTGAGGCACCGGGTAGAAGCTATTGCTCACGCTGTCCACAAAGACACGCGTGAAGCTCTCCATCAGCTCAGCTACCACTGAGCAACCTCTCTCCAGGTCCTCCACAGGCCACTGTATGCTATCCACTAAAAGGATGCCTTGCTCATTCCCAGCATCCTGAGTGTCTTCTCTGTCTTCGGGTCCACCATTGCCGCTCTCTTCCTTGCCACCATCACTGCCAACTTTTTCACTGGCAGCCACGTTACCTTGTTTGTCTTCTTTTCTATCCTTGTTCTTGTTTCCCTCCACGTTCACATCACCCTGTTCTTCAGCCTTGTTTCTATCATTGCCATCTTCTTCTGTAACATCCTTATTTTCTTTCTCAGGTCCAGCAAAACCATTAAGGGCACTTTCATTCCCGCATTTACTGCTATCTTCCTGCTCAGTCACATCTCTGCTTCTCTGTTCACTGGCATCACTGCTTTCCTGCACCTTCACATCCATGTATTTTTCCTGTCCATCTATGTTGTCTTCACCTTCATTTATGTCATTGTTGTCGCCCACCTTTATAGTCACACTATTGTTTTTTTCTTCATTTCCATCTCCTTCTTCTTCCTTTCCAGTGTCCTTGTCTTGCTCCACCCGCACATCCTTGTGTTCTCCTTCATTTGCTTCATCTAGGTCTTCTTTATTTCCAAAAACATGGCCAGGTTCTTCTTCATTTTCGTCACCACAACTGTCTCCTGGCACATCCCCATCACTCCGTCCCTCATCTTTCTTTAAATCATGTCCATTGTCTCTGTGAACATCGCTGTCTTCCTTCACCTTCACATTGTCATTGCCTTCAATGGCATCATCACTGTCTCCTTCATCTACAGCCACAGGACTGCCTCCTCTGTCATTTTCAGTGCTGCTGTCATCTGCCTCCACAGTCACGTCAGTGTTTTCTCCACCTTCCTCTGGATCAGTGCTGTTTTCTTTCTGTTCTGTTCCTTTCTCATCTCCCAAGGTCTTGCAGGAGCTCTGGTCCTTGCTGCTGCTGCTGGTGTCACAGCTCCTTCTCCTGCAGCTAAACCACAGGCCCAAGAAGAGCAGGACGCCAGCAAGAACCCAGAACGGCCACTGCTGCAGGGCACCAAAGAGCACGGCTCCCCAGCCCTCGTCCTGCTGCTCCAGGGGCCCCCGCTCCAGCTCCTGCAGCAGCTGAGCCATCTCACGGGCCAGCAGCTCCTGACGCTCCTTCATTCGCTGGTGCGTGGCCTCATCCAGCCCATCCCCAGCCGGCTGGGGGTACTGGATCAGGCTTTGCACGAGCACGAAGAGTAGTGACAGTAAGGCCATGGTCTGCAGGAGGACACACAGAAGGGGTTCAGTGGGGCCGGAATGGAGACAGACAATGAGGGGCAGGAGCAGCAGGGATGTGGCGGCAGGAAGGAGAGGGCCCCCGGCAGCTGGCAAGGCCTGCACCGCTGCCCCAGCAAGCAGCGCGCCCTCAGCGAGGCGCTCCCGCCGGGGCTGGGCCCTGGATGCGGGGGCAGCCCCAGGTACCGGCGCTTCTCCCCCAGCCCTCCTCCAGCCCCCAGCCCCGTCTCCTCACTGCTGTGCACTCACCGCTTGCCCAGGCTCTACTGGGGCAGCGGCACCCGCTGGGGCCTTTTCTAGCTGCCCCCATTGTGACACGGCGCCTGCGATGTCACAGAACCCAGAGCGCGGCACAGGCCAGCCCCGCCCGCCGTCCCCAGCCCGGTCAGGGAACTCATCGTGGCCCTGGGCACCCCGAGCCCCAACAGACACCAAGTGCAGATCCATCACTCGGGAACCTGGGAACACCAGAGCTTCCCTTGACAGAGCAGGCACAAGCACCCTCACACACAACCCTTGTCAAATTCAAATTTGGGTGACATGACCCAGGGATGTTCTCAGTGTACAAGTGCAGGCTTTTATTTAATACTGGTGGGGGACATTTTTTATTAGTAGTATTTATACTTATTACTTTGGCGTAGGATGTCATGTAAGCTAATGCTCTGTTACAGATTTAGTGAGATTTCTTTCTTTCTGGAAGAAATCCAGGCTGCTTGGATGATGCACAGGAAGAGTTAATACCATCCTAAAAAGGCCAAATAATTTAATTACAAAATTTTGATGCCTTCAATAACCTCTTAGCTCTCAAACTCTGTGGTTCAACACTGTGCAAAATTCTGGTATAGCCAGGATTTTGTTCTGAAAGTAGAATGTCTGTGTTTTCAAATTGGTGCAAAGATGTACCTCTGTCACTCCCACCATCTTCAAAATTGTCTCCCTTAAACAGTCTTAGCCAATCTCTTTGACTGATAAAGGAACTTCTGTCTCTTTCTGCTATCTCTTTGTGTATTTATCTCCAAAGGACTGTGAGTACAGGAGAGATTATACTCCTCGACCTTTCTTTGGGGAACTCATCTCTAAATGGAACTGCAGAAATGGGGAGGGAGGAAAGGGAAGCAGGATGTGACTTGAGTACCTGCATCGTGACCACAGATGGCCACTGCTAGACAGACACTGACCTCAGGCTGATCACGCTCGCCCATTGGTGTGTAGCAGAATAATGTTGGGATTGCTAAAACTGCTCTGAATTGGATTTGCTTAACAGATGTCATTAGTAAAAGTATTCCAATAAAGAGTTTTAAACTCTCTTCCGAGCTGATGCCACTTATCATGTATCTTCCCCGCATTCTTCTAGGGAAGCTGTTTTTGATGTTGTCCCTTCCTTCTTTTTACAAGGGAGCAAAAATTATTTGCCAAGTATCACTCTTCCAGATTTGTTTCCTCTCATTTTCCAAGATTTAATAAAGTGAACACTCAGCAGAATAGTTCCGTATTTTTTGAACACAATTCTGCCTTTACCCAACTGAGGCCCTTCTGTGACCATGAAAACACAAAAACTGTTGTGAGCTACAGTTTACACTTAAGAGGTTGATATGGGTCAGTTCTCCCAGGTTATTCTTAGTTCAACTGCTATGTAAACTGTTGATGTCAGTGACTGGAAGCTGCTCTCCAGGACATTATATATATGATAATTATATGACAGAAAATGCAACATATAGTTGGATCTGACCTTCAAGTTCACTAGCTTAAAAAAAAAAAAAAAAAAGTCTGTAAGAAATGTGCTGGTTTTTCTACTTATAAATGCCTTCACATTTATATTTAGTTTATGCACATACAAGAGCCTTTCCTTGCATGGACAGCAGTGCCCATCCATCATCAGTCTCGGGTATATTATAAGTCTCAATGATAACTGCCTCCAGAAAGCATTTTTGAGACAAAACAGGCAAATTCTTTTGCGTAACTATACAATCTTCCAGTAGTAGGATCTTCACTCTCACATAAACACTTCATGTTTTTCCGCAAAGGAATCTGAGATAGATTTTTCTGAGAGATAACAAACCACCAAAAATTAATTAAATAACAAACAAGAGGAAAACACCATTTCTTCACTCAACACACTTTCCTTGTTTTTCATAAGCATTCAGATTTACAGCTGCTGATGCGACCACAGGAGCAGGGCTTTGTCTGGTTTTGCTTCCTTCTTCCAGCAGAGCAAGCACAGCTGCAAAATGCAAATGTTTTTTTTTTCCTGAGACGGCAATCAATCTTCTGGTTTGGCTATAGTCTACTTTTCCCTATAAAATAGAACCTAGAGATACACTCAGAAAATATGTATGGAAGTACCTCTCAATTAATTAAAAAATATTATTACCCAGAAGATAGAGACATGACTGTCTACACTGTATGAATTGAACTTATATGAATTAGGACACAGACTCTTCCATTCTTTAGTAACAAAACTGATGCTGTCCTGAAAATGACATTAATGAATGAGACTGGTATATGAAAACCTTCTGCATCTGCTCTAGACGTTGGAATGAGCATGTTAAATGATGCAGCAGACAAGGAGGATGCACTTCTTAGGGAAGTTGAATGTCACTTCTGTGCTTAAGGAGTTCTGCAGTTTGGATGAAGGTCACAGGCTATGTCCAGGTGCACGAAAATGAATGATAAATACACACAGTTCTCTTAGACTGAAAGCAGAGCTAGACAAAGAGTATGAAAATCAGGAATAATTCATCCCCTGGTTTTCTAAAGATGTCAGTCTTCTATTAGAAGACAGTTTGTTAGCTCCTCCATGTATTAAAGCTATAACATAAATAGAGTATGAAAATCAGGAATAATTCATCCCCTGGTTTTCTAAAGATGTCAGTCTTCTATTAGAAGACAGTTTGTTAGCTCCTCCATGTATTAAAGCTATAACATAATAATAGAAGCACCTCAAAGTTGTAGAAGTATCTAAGATGCATAGATTAAGTAAGGTCGATGAAGAGCGAGCACCCTAAAAACATCACAAGAGCAAGCAGTGACAATTTCTGGGATAGTAATGACATGAATCAGTATCTAAAAGTTAAGTATAAGTGAAGAAGAGAATTTTTCAACTAATGGATCAGGGAAAATGTGGGAACAAAGGATATGTGATTAAAGATCACAGTGTATTATATAAACAGAGGTGGAGAATATATGACTTTGATTCTGTATTACAACGTATTTCAATTGAGTTGTGTGTAGCTTTAGTTTTATACATGCACAATTTTTTAGAACACATTTTTAGAGTAGGGCATGCAATAAAGGAAATGCATTGTATTGCATTGATCCCCACATGACTCGCTGGAATATCTTAACATTTCCAGCACAGATTCCCACTTCTGAAGATGAAAACCCAGAGAAGATGAAAACCTGTAACTGCCATTAAGAGAAGGTCTAAAATTTTAATTTCTGTCTGAACACAAAGGAGCTGTGACATGCTGTGGTTTCTTGAAGCACTCCTGCAGTTACAGACACATCTTTAACTACCCCACCCTCTCCCTCTTCCCCATCCACCATTGACTGATGCAGCTGGGAGATTCAGTAACTGTGGAGCAAAATCTTGCTTACTTTCAGCTCTCCTGCCCCAGCAAATGCTCAGCTCTTCTGGGAAGATGGACCTATGCCATAAACACACTGCACCTGGAAGAGAATGAAAACTTCCCTTCAAACACACACATGTGACCAGGTTTCTGGAACTGCCTGATGTTGCCAGTTTTCATCTGTTTTCCACAAAGAAGGGAAAGAACTTTGTATTCTCCTCCTCATGATATTTCAAGTCTTAATTCCAAAGAACAGAGATGCCAGGACTTGTCAGTGACATGACTAGCAATCTTATGAGAACTGGCAAGACAGCTCATTTCTCCTACATCTTACAGAAACCTTGGAATTATTTTGTCTGAAACACCTGGGGGAAGCAAGATGGACTTAATTCTGACAACTTTATTGAATATTCAGCACATCTGACATCCCGATATCAACAACAAAAATATGGTTTAATTATGATAAGCCATACTGGTATAATTTACAATACGTAAGTGTGAAAAATCTGCAATGAATTTTTTCTTGATCCATGTGGAAAAATACACACCTTCCACCCCCCCAAAAAGGTAAGACAAGGCACAATAAATTCTCGTAATTCTCTTTCTTCTGGTTTTTGAGTTCCATCACAGCTCTCCAAATTAAGATTTATGTGCTATTTTGCATCTGTATCTGTTGTTGCTTTCCCCCCTACAGGGATATAAGTGGATAAGTTTGGACAGGAAACGGTATCCCTCAAGCCAAACTGAAAGGTTTTTTAAAGTTGCTAATAAAAGTTTGGGTCAGGGCCTAAATATCAATCATCTGCTCATTGTCTTTTTAAACGAGCTCAGGCATTTTCCCAACCACTCCCAGCAGGTCTCTGCCACTATTCTAAACTAAGATTTCAGACATTTCTTTTTTTCCTGTGTTGACCTCAATTTTTTTTCTCCCCCTCTCTACCTGCCAGATGCATCCATCAGGATTTTGCCAAAGGCTATCTGCTTTTGAAGTTGAGAGGAATTCACTAATCGTGAGTGTCAGATCCACAATAAATGCCATTGCTATATGGTATGTGCTGCTTTTGGGAATTATCTCAAAAGGCCTAGCTGTGAGAAGGCTGGCTGTATGTTAGGAGGGTTTTACTGCTAACTTTCATAACTCATGTCAGGTTTTCAGTTTCGGTATTCATTGGCTTCAGTGAGTGCAACTGTTTCCTGAATTTATGAAAATGTTGTCAAGATCCCTTGATCTTGCTTCCTCCGTCTCTCTCACACAAACACATCAAAACACATCTCTACACAGTGGAATAGCATGCACAGTGGCATGCAAATCTAGCAAAAGAGAAGCTTGTAAATAAATAGCATGACATTCTGCTTACTCATTAAATTCATCTGGGTGTTAAACTCATGACAAACGTATCATAAGCCCCAATGAAGGGTTTACAGCCCGTCCCATCACACCATCCTGAGTGCAATTCTGCCATGCATAGGAAGACATAAGTTTGAAAAACAGAGCAGAAATAGCTCCCGTAAGGGCAGGGCGCTGACATAGATGAAACGTAACTAACTGGAGAGCATTTGTTTTAGCTGAAGAAGACATCATCAGTGTCACATCTCTGTGCCTGTGGAGGTGTAATCTACATTCAAAGCAACAAGAAATCTATCTCCTTTAAAAAATTGTCCATTAATACATAAATGTGTCTGTGTTGAAACTCCTCAGATACCATTCCCAACAAGAACTACACACAAGACTAAGAAATTCCACAGAGAAACACGATTTGGTGATCCAAAGAGGCAAGGAGAAAGAAAACCACATATGTGGAGTTTAACATACCAACGTAGTGATAGAAAAAGAATTACAAAAATAAATGTCAGTCCCCTTGAAACACTTGAGGCAGCGCTCTCAACCTTCTCTGATGCTCTAGGAAGATGTGAATGTCCTCCATGTCTCACATCATCCCCACCAGCCACATGGAAATATCTCCAATGCAGCTCGGAGTGTTTCAAGTATAACTCCCCTCGAATTTATGTAGTCTGTTAACATCCTCTTGGAGCAAACAGAAATAATAGTTTAAAAAGACAGCTGTATTTCAGAAACATGTGCCTCTACACGACAAAAAAAACCCAGAATTTAATACCGTCCCTAGGCAGAATTCATCCATCTTTAAGGCTTCTATTTTGTATGTCTGTTTTGTTTTCCTGGTAAGTAATACAAATGAACTGCTGGCAA
Source organism: Anomalospiza imberbis (assembly GCF_031753505.1). Lineage (NCBI taxonomy): Eukaryota > Metazoa > Chordata > Aves > Passeriformes > Viduidae > Anomalospiza > Anomalospiza imberbis. The sequence goes on along the minus strand of NW_027100293.1, from coordinate 271,630 downwards.
CATCACATCAAAACAAAAGCAGCAGAATCAGAAAAAAAACACTGAAAAGTTTACCTTTCTAGGAAAGCTTCAGTCTTGGGATATTTTGTTTTGACATTCCAGTGACTGGAAAGAATAGCATCACTAAAGACAGCAGGCTGTAGGCATGTGGCATTTGCAAAGTTCTCATCCTGCTCTCTTCTTCTGCATCTTCTTTTGCACTATCTCCCCACTTTTCAAACAACCCAAGTTTTATCTGGAAGAAAAAAAGGAAAACATCTGTAGACCTGCATTACTGCATAAATAATAATTCTGTAAGCAAGCCAGACCTACCTTTAAAGAGCAGCTCATTTAATTTCTTTGCTACAAAAGTATTTTTTTCTCCAGTACAAGTAAAAATGTTTTGTTTCTTTAATACTAAATTTACACATTTTGACATTGGAAAAATATGTAAACTTTTCAACACCAGTGTCTAGCATAGCTGAAGTTCAAGCACAAATTAAATTAATACAGTATCCACACAAAGAATATTTGCCATTCAAAAGTTACCACACAACTTGTTAGTTCATACCAGTCGACTGGATATCTTAATGTTTTATAACTTTTTATCTCAGTACAAAAGCTATTTTATGTTTATGCTATGACTAGAATGAACTGTAAGGTCTCAGATGCCATGGGGGTACAAGCAGCGTTAACAATGAGTACATACCCATCAAAACTTTCATAAATAAACTAAGAAAATTGGGTAGAACAAGCAGTTGTGTTTAGTTTTAATAGAAAAAAAGTCAGTGCAGATGATGGATTTAAAAGTGCTTTCAGTATGATATTTCCAGCAGAATAACTGCAACTCATCCACCAAAACGTCCTATAAACTTTAATGAGTGTTTCAGGCTGGGGTCAATAGGCTGGTATGAGATTTTGTTAGCACAGTGTGCAACTAAGCCAGCTTTGCAGCACTTTTCACTTATTAAGTGTCATTCATAGTCCATAAATCTTGAAGTGTTTTACAAATGAAAGCAATTATCACTGTCCTTATTTTCCCTATGCAAAAGCAGAACCATAAAGCTGCAGTGAACCTATTTCCTCAAGGTCACACAGCACAGTAGTTGAAAAGAAAACAGCAACAGCAATCCTGGTGTCCTTTGTACCCAGCTATCAAGGATCTCTTTTGCCCAATAACTCCACTTTTGCACAAGAAATTATTTTAAATGGTGTCTTGAGTTCTGAAGGCAAAACTTGATGGTTAATAAATCACAGAGAGCAGAATATGAAAATACTTGTAAGACCAGGTCCTTCCTCCTGCAAGTGCATGATGCTAGAGGTCAAGGGAGACAGATGGTGAAATTAAAAATATCAATGTTTGAGTAATGCTGTAAAATCAAGGAGTAAAGAAATGTTATGCTTAGTCGAGAGATTAATGGCTCATGACTTGCCATGAAAATTATTTTCTGAAAGGTACTGGAACTGCCTGATTAAAAGAGCAATCCTAGCGCCCACGTCAGCCAGCACTTGCACAGACATCGAAGGAGAGGCTCCTTACAAGCCCATGAGGGATGCAGCACAACTCGTGGCCCCTGGTCTAGCATTTGAGCTCCTGCAGCCCTGGGTCAGGCAACTCTGAGCTACAGCAGCACCCAGAACCATGGCATGAAAGGATGGAAACAGTTTTCTCCAACAGAGGAAATCTCTCTCAGATGAAACTTGGGCTTTCTGAGCCTCCAGAACTTCTGTTAATAGTAAAAGACAAAGAAGTGTGCAAGAGGAGCACGGTGGTGAAAGAGAAAGAGGGAAATAATTTGTAAAATGCCCAAAGCGTAGCTCCTATTGCGGAACACTGAGCTTCATTCTTCTCAGTCCCCTCTTCAACACTGACATTCAGTGTCTGAATGTACTACTCTTGGCCAAGGGGAGTGCATGTTCATGAGATGACACGGCGAGAAAACAGACAAACATGAAATGCCTGTTTCATCTTTCCCTTCCCTTTATTACAGAATGAGATCTGAAGAGAAGGCCCTTACTTCTTCTGTGCCAACACATCTATTTGAAGGTGCACAGCAAAAGACTGATGTGGATTGGACTATCGTAGGGTTAAACTGCCTTTAAAAAATCTATTTAGGGGGAAGAAGGGGAACAGAGGGGGAGGGGAGGAGGGGGAAGAATATATGAAGGTGAGACACCAGCCCTGTCCATCTTCAGCAGGATGATAGTGACAAACCATACTTCAAAAAGAAGCAATTAAGTGGGAGCCAGTCTCACTGCCAGCATGTTGAGACGTCATGGCCTGAAGGTCTGGGCCTCAGACAACAGGGAATTCACCAAAGGATTTGGGGTTCATTTCCTTGAGGCAAATTACTGTGAAGAATCAAGACTAAATTTGACTAAAAAACCAGTTTTGTCGATGCACTGTCATTTGCTGAATTGATTGAGAATCAGCACCAAACTCAGGCCTTTGGCCATAGCTCACAACCTCACATTTTCATTTAGGCATTTTTTGCTAATGGGAACCTACAGGTTTTTTTGGTTGTTTTTTTTTTGGTTTTTTTTTTTGCCTCTTTTCCCTTTTATTTGAACAATGTCTCTGAAAAACCATTTGCCTTCACAAGGCGGTTGGTTAGTTTACACTGGAGGCAGCTGCTCTGTGGGCTCGAGCCAACCCTGTCTTTAGATTCATTGCAATCTGGCCAGATTGTCACATATATTTTTAGTTTATGATGATCCTCTAATACAATTCCAGCTTCCACACAGAGTCCTTCCAACAGTCTAGCTCAGGTTAATGAACTTCAGGCCAACTAACTTGCCATTAATCTTCAGGAAATATCCTTCCTCTCTGTAACATAAGCAATGTCAATCAGTGTCCTGTGCTGAAAAGACCCACAGTCACACTGATCAGAAGCAAACAGTCCCATGAGCAGAAATAAAACATGAATCCTAAAAGCAAATTCTACTACCCCGTTCCTTCCTCCCCTCAAAAGTAAGAAGAATTTGGTCAGAGAAGGAAAAATTACTGGTTTGTTCAGTTCTTTGATACTTGAGCTAAGGACCAACACCTTCTAAAACTTCCTCACCATGAACAGATCCAAAATAAATGAGGAAAAAGAGTCTGAAAAGAAAAATGCCGAGGCTAAAGCTGCTTCCCCACCTTGGCTTCAGCTAGGAAATAGCACTGCACTGTGTTAATTATCACCTGCAAGATCGACCAGGGAAGGAAGCCATGCACACACCTCGCTGAAAAGGGGGCATTTCCAGCAGAATAAAGGAGCTTTTATTTGCCTCATGTAGGGGCGGGAGGCACAAGGCTGAGAGGGGCTGAGCAGCCTGGCTCCATCCTGCTTGGACCTCCCAGCGGGGCCCATAAATTGGGACCGGGCTGTGGGTAACGCTGCCAGAAGACAGAAAGTGGAGCTGCGGGTGGGTTGCCATCCTGACAGAGAGAGGGGCCAGACCTGACTGGCACATGTGCCATGGCACGTCCCGAAACGAGGTGTCACCTCCCCGCAATTGGTCACATCTAGTGGAGCCTATAAAAGAGATTGCTCCGAAGCTACTGTCTGAAACAAGAAAACCTGCGGCCAATTTACTAAACATAATTTATTCCAGGCCCTTTGTGGCAATAAACAGAGCTCTTCAGCCTTCTCAAACACACAGACAGTAAGGAGCTCTGTGCTTATGGGAGCTTTTTCAGATCGTTCAGCCCAATCCTATCTAAATGCAAAATCTTGCATTCACAAATACTGTGTAGTTTCCGACTTCTCCTGGCGTCAAGACGTCCAGAGCTGAAACGACTGTGACCCATCTGCAAACACACACTTTTTAAACTGTATTCAGGAAACTCTCGGTTAATTCTGTGAAAAAAGCCTTTATGGAATTGGAGGATAATTTAAAACCTGTTTCCAGCACTATTTTTCCAAGGTCATTTTAAAATTCAGAATTTTATTTTCCAATAAAGAGTTGTGGCTCAGTTTTAGTGACTCTAATAGCAATGCTGCAAATTGTGACAACTGAAAATCTAGAGCTATAAGCTCTAGATAAAATCTAGTCACTCTAAGCTTATAAATCTAGCCACTATAGCTTATAAAATCTAGTCACTATAAGCTTATAAGTTAATTATAAACCTAATAAGTAAGTTGCCTAAGCCACGTAGCTTCAATACGTAATTTTCTATCACTGATGCAAGAGTTTTTCTTTCTTCTCCTCATCTATCCTTGTTTGACATCTTGTGGTTTTATTTTATTTTGGTCAATGGAGTCAGAAGAGAGCAAAAAATGTCCCTTCCAGACATCAACAAAATAGCATGAGTGGCCTTTCAGACAAATATATTGCTTTAAAAGATTTAAAACTAACCAGCTACAATATAAACAAAAATTACCCCACCTACGATTCATATTTATTGAAAGGTACATTATCTCTTTATCATCTCTTTATTAAGAGATCAATATCTGTTTATTTAGTTAGAATATTTTCTACTATTGCAAGTAGAAAATCTATATGCACACAAATTTAAAGCACGGTATTTTAACTACAAGTATACAGATATGTGTGTCCAATGCATTATGCAGATATCTCACCTTGAAATTATCATACAAATTCCAAAAGAAAAATTACTGTGGTTGTCTACTGTGTGGTTCAAAACTGTACTATAATCATGAACTGGATATTGAATTGCCTTTGTTAGTAAGAGGGAAAACTGTAAGCATACATGGCTTAGATTAGTAACTTAGAAAGTCAAATAGACTAAAAATAAAATTACACCTTCAGACTTACTTAACAATCTTAACTTAGTTCTGCAATAACAAAGATGACATTGATCCAGAGCATAATGAAACTATGTTCTTGTAGCCCTTAGATAGATGGTCTGTTTATTATTTGGCAGAAGATGCTTTTCTCTTCATTGTGAAATCTCAGTTAAAGCTAACTCCATCCAAGAACTGGTAAGCAGTAATATTCAGCACTATTCTCCTACTTATTAAGTAGGTTTTGTGCTGTTTATAGTCCAGAAAGTGTTCCCTTTCAGGATTCAGGAAAATACTGCTTTTTACACAAACCCCAGATCAGCATTACCTCACTTCCTAACACCAGGAGAAATTGATGAATAAAAATACAACGGTACAATCAAAAAGAATTATGTGAGCCTGCAGTAAGTGATTTTTTTTTTTTTTTTCATTTTATGTTGCATAAATCACTGGGTTTAGTCTACCTGGTTTAGATGAGGTTTTGCCATGCAGCAGTCTTCGCTATTGTTAAATACCCAAACAATTAGCAGAGACTCCTAAGAAGCATAACCCAGCTTACACTGAGTTTTGCAAAACTATAAAGGCTTTAACTTTTACTTACCTCCTCACAGGATTTACACACCATCCATTCAACACCAATAACTTGGCAAGAAAAATCACCGCTGTGATTCTCACTTGAGAAAAACCAAATCGAGCAAAGAAAAATGAAGGGTGTGAGAGACAATGAGGACACAATTGAGGGAACAGAGTCAGCAAAAAAATCTTCTTGCAGAGAACCATCTGATAATAAATAAAGCTCTCCAATAGAGAGAGAAAATACATTTGAGGATTACACTGGATTTTTTGTTGAGATGAACTCAAGCTCAAGTAAATAATGGTGACTAAGGAAGTGAAATGAGAGAAGAAGGAGGAAGGAACTCCCTTACTTTGTTTACTTTTTCATACTTTTCAGCATCTTTCTGAAGGGAATCTGCTGGTGGAAGCCTTTCTAACAGGCATGTAGTCTGTTTGGAGATAAACACTGGTTGAAATGGTAGAAACCTTACAGAATGGTCTGTGTCACATTGCTCTGAAGAGCTCATCTGACCATGAAATTTACTGTTGGGCACCTAAAATTATACACATGGGAAATGAGCACTACATCCTCAAAAGATATCAGGATCTTTTTCAGGTCAATGTCAGTGAGGTCAGGATTGCACTCAAAAATTTCACACAGACACAGAAGTAATCTTTTCAGAAAGTGACAGATAGACAGCCATGCACACAGACATGTTATGTATCATTACAAACGGTGATTCTGAGAAATTTTTTCTGTGGCATTCTATATTTTGGACATGTAACACATAAATCCAAGACTGATGATAAAGCAAATGCTATTCTCTAACCCTAATTATTTGTATATTGTGTCTCCTCAAAAAGAAAAAAAAAAAACAAACCCAAAAAAAACCCCCAAAAAACAACCAGACTCACTGCTTTCTACATTCTATAGGCTGTTTCTCAAACACAGTATCTATTGTTCAAGAAAAAGGATAGGATGGAAAGCAATTTGTCATCTGAAAATTGTATTTCCAAGAGGAGGTAGGGACATAAATAAAATGTCCCACCAGTCAGATGTGAAGCTGGGATCTTTGCACAGAAATATCAACATGCCTTTCACTCTATAGTTAGATGCATATGTATCTCTTATGGATTCTTTTTCCTCATTTCCTCTTGTTTCCTTTGGGGAAGGAACTATGACTTCAGGTATTACGTCCATGATAACAGCTTTCTATAGGCTCTTTATTTAGAAAGACATGAGAATGCCCTACAAGTCTGATCATTAAAAAAAAAAAAAAAAAAAAAAAAAAAAAAAAAAAAAAAAACCAAAAAAAACCCAGACAACAAAACCCAAACACAAGCCAAAGAAGAAAGCAGTGTAAGGCACGATTTAGCAACACATAAGAATCAAAAGGACCCCTAAGCCAAACCTGTGTTACATTATTTTAAGTACAGCATGTTTCCCCAGCAGACCAAAAAAAACACTAATGCTATGAAAAGTGATTCTAAGATGAGTTTTGCATTTCTGGTATCCAAGAAAAGAAAAAAGCAGTAGCATGAAAATTCCTAGAGACATTAATGAAAAGGTAGACTAGATGGAAAACCACTTTCTGCCAAGTACTGTGACGTCTGAAGGGTTTCGAAGAGAGACAGAGAATTTTCCTCTGAAATGTCTGTCACCACCTGCAGCACTTGGGGTGGTTTGGCTCAGCTCTGAGTGAAGGAGACAACACTTGCAGGAAGCTCTGCCTGTGGAACAGCCTTGGCCTGCTCTTGAGAAAATACTGGAAAGCCAGAAAAATGTCACAATGGCCATCAGAGAAAACAAATGCTCATTTTGGGGAGATCTGCCTGAGCATTTAAACTCTAGCAGATGGCATTTGTCCTGCCGCAGCCTGAATTACCCTCAGGCAGCACTGTCAAGCCACCTAAACCACTGACCCTGCAACCACCATTCTTCTGCTGGAAGAAACATAAACCTACCTTGGCCAACACAAAGGAAGGATTACAGTCTCATTTTCGCCTCCAGGAGTTCTTGCCAGTGCTTTGCTGTGGAAAAACCGTTCTCTGCTATTTCCTTTCATAGGAGACCTTCCAAAATATGCGGGAGTGAAGCATCGGTCCTCTAGCAGGGACCAGAAGTCTGAACTGGCTGATATTTTTGGGCATTACCAGTAACTAGTGGCAATGGGGTATTCTACAGATTAATTACTTGAACTTGCCCTATCATGACTTTTGTACATTTGTGAAAAACCCAGCTTGAAGGGACAGTAGTGCAGCACTCTGGTGAAATCTGTGATATATCAAATCCAGACTTACAGCTCTGCAGGATACAGCAGCAAGGTGGATAGCAGTGCATACTCTGAAAGAGAACAGCCTGTGAGTTTCTGCATGGATACATCTACAGATGCAAGTAGGTGGGGCTCTCCTGTCCTTGATCCAAGCAATCCAGACCTCAGCCAGATCCTAGTGCTGTATGGCTTCATTAATTGCACACTACACAGCAATAGATTACACATTTCAGCCATACACACATCTGAGGCACCACCAGACAGCCAACTCTGTGTGCAGGCACAACCTGCAGATCATGCACACAGTCACAACTCAGCAGACTCTACTGAATCAAAAACTCAACCAAAACAACCCTAAAACAAACCCTCCCCAAAGCAGAAAGAAATAAAGGAACAAAGATTTACATTTACATAAATATTTAAAAGGTAAATTTCATTTCACAGCTAATGCTTTATTGTACTAAAATTTGTAGCTATATTATCTCATGTAAGCATTAATGTATTGCCCAACAGTTTGTAATTTTGTGTAAATGCTTGCAGGCACTCACAGCTGTATCTAAAGTCTGTGAGACTCTCCGATAAAAACAGAATGTTACAAATGTTAAGTAGAGGCAACTGCATGTTGTAGTTGGCATCTTAATAAAATATAATAAAATATTTTTTTTATTTTTTCTATTTTACAAATCCTGAAAGCATGTTTCCTCAACTGCCAGTACTATTTAGTTTATTGTCAGCTGTGTAGAAGTCAAATCATAACTTTCAAAATAATTCAGGCTAATGCAGTTTAGTAATGGTTAAAAAATGTGTACTTCATACGGCAGCTGGGCTTTGATCAAATCTGTTTGCTGTATATCCAATGGCATATTTTACTAAAATTCCTTTCATCAACGTATGGCCTCATTATTTGATGCACTGTCAGTGAACTCTGTGCAGCACAGTCTGCAGGATTTCATATATAAACTACACTATAGGGAAAGACATGCCGGAAGGATTTTAATTTCCACTTTCAACAAATTGATTTAAAAATTCATTACTATATTCTTGAAGTCTACTGGAGAAGGGTTTTTTTAATGCATTGTCCACCTAATTTTTGATCAACATTTTGTGCAGCTAAAATGTAAAGTGATACACATATGAACGTGTACACTGCACAGCAGTGATCATCTGTTGGCCCAATAACCCAGTTATTTTATTGTTAGACTGAACACATTTGCTTTCTTCCTGGTTTTTTTAAACACTTGATTTCATTTAAATTTGGAGTATATGTGACAGAATCAGTACAGCCTCTATAAAAATCCCACTTGTGAGCTTACACAAGTCATTGACTCAATGGGGACCTGCTCCTCTTGATGGGTTTCCCTCAGGTACTCATCATCACAGCATCTGAGCACTTTAAAAGCTTTAATGTCTCCATCCTCTACCCTCTATCCTTGTTAGAGGTAGCTGGATTTCTTTTAATGCTGCCATAGGAGATGACATCCCTTGGATAACATCACACTAGCCGTCAGGACCAGTACCCACATCCCCCTAGTCACACAGCCAACCTTCTCCACAGGGACAACAGACTTGGAACTCCTGCAGGGAGATCCATGACTCACATACCACTTTTTACAGTGTTTTATTTGTGATTTAAGTGCTTGTGCAAACTGCAGAAAATTACAAGCAATCACAGTTTCATTTTCTATAAAGAACTTCACAGAGCTGTGTAAGGAAAAACACACTGCCAGTATGGGTTCAGACAGCAGGTCATCAAAGCTTTAACAGTCCTGTGTCCTCTGATCATCAATTTTACCATTTTCAAGGGTTACAACATGCTGCTATCTATTCAGAGCTTCAAAAACCTTTCTGTTTGTGACACAGCAGGAATCACTTTATATTTGGTGCAATAGTTGTTTTGCTATTTTTAAGCTGCTTTATGAGGGGTGCTATCATGACAGTTCCTGGAATCTGAAACAGCCCTACTGAAAAAGAAACCAAGAATTCATGCATCACCTCCTCCATTCAACACAGAAATACTTCCACTTTAGTTTAAAATCACAATAACTTTCCTGTGTCTTGTGAGGACACAGTGTGCAAGGATGAATCAGTATTTCACTGAAAAAAAGGAAAAATTTAGATGGTTAACCAGTTAGTTTCCATAACCAGAAGTCCAATATTAAAAAGGCAGGATGTAAAACACTTCTCATTTCCTTTTCCCCTAAGTCATTTGTCCCCTAAGATGATGAGGCAATCTCAATCTTGAGGGACTTCTGAGGTTTCATTCCTCAGGGAATGAAAGGATTGTCAACACTGGAACAGGAGCTCAGAGAAATTGTGGATTCTCCATCTTTGCAGACATTTGAAGCTTGACTGGACATAGCTCTAAGCAATCTAATCCAAAGCTGAAGTTATCCATCCTTCGAAATACAAATAAAATCATATGACTTCCTCATGTCTCCTTCAATCCTAATTTTTCTACTATTTCCTTTAGCAGTTAATGGACAAATTAATAACTGAACTGAATCACACACTGAAGGTCTTGCTCAACATCCAACACCCTTCCACTTAAACTTGGATGTCTGACAGCCATCAAATGACTTTTTCTACTCTCTAGTGACCTTATCTTCCCAAGGACTCTTCTGATAAGGGCAATGTCTACCTGAGCTGCTTACGAATTAACTACTTCACTATTAAAATCTGACTGAAAACAGGATCACTTGTCTTTTATAACACTGTCCAAAAGCTGAAGCAATTCAAGAACTGATCCATAGGCAGATAATCAACCCCTGTACCAAGAATAGCAATGTGTGCATAGGACAAGTGGAGTACACACAGCATAGGTACAGGCACTGCATTAGCTGTATCACTTAATTCAGTATCTCACAGCTTCCACGTACAGTTCACCCACATGGTCCTGGTTTGCCCATCCCGTGAAAACTAAGCCCACAGCTGAGTGTCACAGTTATTAACATGGTATGTGAAATAAGGCTTTTGCCTGCACGGAGACAAGAGGGGGATTTATTCCAAGATTTCCCCACTGGAGTCTGAAGAAGTTGGGTGAAAAATGCCACTGGATGAATTATTGACACCCAAACCACGCCAATGACTTCTGCTCGCCCAGCACACAAGACCATCTGTGTGTTCCCTCCTGACCTCTCTTTTCTATCCAGATCAGCAGCTCTTTCCTGCCAGTCTATTATGTCCCAGTGACACCAGGAAGTGGAAGTCATTGTAGTTACCACATTAAATATTTCTCAACATTGCAGGGAAAAAAAACTACTAGAAAGGAATTGGGCTGCATGCTGGCTTAGCTAGAAAAAGAAATGTGGTGGAGAAGATTAAGCTGTGTTTCTATAGCCACAGCTGAGCAGGTGGCAAAGACCCATCACTGGTGCTTGTTCCATAGAGGATTCCACTCCCTGGCAAAACAGTTACTCCTCAAAGAAACCAGGGCTTGAAGATATCCAGGACTCTGCCTGTCAGATGAGCCTTGTGTAAGTTTATGAAGTCTTGGGGTCACTATGATTAACTACCTTCCTTAAGCTGTTCCCCACCAGGCTTTAGTGCTTTTAAACCACTGACCCCTTGAATTAAAGAGGAAGATTTCTCTTTTCACAGCTGTGACTCAACACAGGAAGGAATTCAGAGACATCTGAAAACAAAGCCAGGCAGAATTAAAAACAAAATCCTTTAATGACAGATTTAGCAAGTGATGGGCACAGCTGGAGCTTACAAATACAACTAAGCAAATGAGCATGCATTATACAACAACCTTACATAGACAGATCCTATGAAGGGCAATTTCCTCACAAGGAATTGCAAAAACCTAACTGCTATGAATAAATCATCAGAAAAACTAGATATTGGCTGTTCAAAAGGAATCTGAGTCTTCGGATCCTTTACCAAACTAAATGGTAACCACCCCTAAAATATGTGACAACCAATTAAGAAACTAAAGCCTTCATTTTTAGTTATTGTCTATCTAAATCACAATACAAAATCAAAATTCCTGTGCCTAGAGAAGAATAAAACACTATTAAGGTAGTTTTCAAAACTTATATAATACCTTTCATACATTCAACTTAAAATATAACAGTAACTAGTACATACATCATGGAGTCATTGTAAAGAAAATGTGTGCCTACTATTTCTGCTGGGGAAACTGATGCTAAATGTACTCACTAGATATTCTAGGAGGAATTGAAGTGAAAAAAAGAAGTGGAATTAGATAGTAACAGCTAATTATCAGTGTCACTATCTTAAACATGACATGCTTCTTTCTACCCAGTCAAATGGGCTACATGACACAGCAGACTACTTTTAAGAAGCAAGCACAAGTTTGCCGATGAACTTTATAAAGTGCAACAAATATCTTGAAGATAATCAAGCATGAGGAGTTGACCACCTCCACACAGTACTGCAAAGCAAAACAACAATGACTACTGAAAATTCTATTTCCCTTATCTGCCTAGCTGGGGTATGTGACTTGCATTAATGGCACGGGGAATAATGTACTTGCACTCAGACCCTGGACTGACTGATGTCAAATGAAGTTCAACCATTCATATTAATGGGGATCAGCATTTGTCCGAGGGAATGGAAGCCTCTCGGACCTCAGGGTCATGAATTGACAAGCTATCGAACATTTTCTCTGTAGTGCTGACCATCCTCCATCCCCACCGAGCTCAGCTGTCTGGACTCTTAGTCCCGCTCCAGCTGCTTTGTGCTCCTCCTGAGGCACAGAAAGAGCTCATTACAGATTCTTTCTGTGTAATGTGCAATGAGGGCTGAGGTCTCACAACTCCCTTTCTAGGAAATGCAGAATAGTCACATTTCTCCGGACCCCAAGAAAAACAGAGACATACATGCAAACTGTGAGTTTTGTTATTCTGGAGATCTGTAATTGACTAAGCCCCAAACCCAAACCACTGAAAATATCTCCTCAAAAGAACAAAGATGACTAATAACTTGTACCAAGAAAATGACTGTTGAATTGCTATTGTCTCACACCACTAATACACTGGCAGGATGCAAAAAGCAGTTTTTCTTACAGATAGATTTTCTGGAAAAATACCTTCTCGCAGAACTTATTCTTGAATGGTTTCAGGATATCTATAAACTCATGGGTTGTAGTCAATCTAATGATCAGCAAGCAGTAACTTCAGACAGCTGATAAAAGTCTGTAGCTGATATTACCCAGTAAAACATTAAAACATGCAAAAGAAACCACTGCAGCAGAGTTTTGGTCTTCTTAATATCAAGTAGAGCAATTCTGGGAGTAAGGACAGTTATAATTTTCACCATCATCATTAATCCTAATAAAATTAAGAAGGGCAATAGTAACAATGATAACCGTAACTTTTTTCCTAAACTTTTTTGGCAACAAAAAGTCTGCCAGATGCAAATTTAAATTTTATGGATGATAAGAAAGTCAGCTGTTTCTAGTGACTTTTACAAGTTATAACCCAGCTCTGGTAGTCAGGACATGCAGAGTGAGTGAATTCAAAAAGCCCACTCAAGCCCTGGCATCTCTGTTTCTTTAGAGGCACCTCAACCACACTCTTGTTTTTCAGAGGAGTTTGTGCAGACATTAAAAACCATAAAGCAATAAAAAGAAAAGAATTCAGCATGCAAGGCCAACCCCAATGAAGGATGAGACAAATGAAAAAAACAAGATTAAAGTAAGTGCATAAAAAATTTCAGTATCATGAGACACTAAACTGACCCATGAACTATAACTTGACCATGTCTCCTTTAATTGTTCCACATAAGGATCTGCTTTCTGAAAAAGAAGAATATCTTTAGCAGACATAGTGCTACAGCCGTTTTTTCCTTTATCAATAGTATGCGTACTGTAGTGCAAGTTACGGAACTTAAGTTCTACCACAGAAAGAAGCATGTAGGATGTAGGAGACAGACAGCTAGACCAGAAAATGCCTTCTATATGTACCTGGTGAACTACCAGTAGAAGTCACCACAAAACAATGACGATCTATTCCTGACGGTAATATAAGGTGAAATATAAAAGCTAAAAAGGCAAGAGTGCAAACTTAGGCAGTCAGTAACTGAGAAAGTATTCACATTTGATATTCTTTCAGCATTAAAGTGGTCTCTCATTTTTCTTTCCTTAGCAATATGGATCACAAAAGATATTACTAATTTTCTACATTTAAGCAGTTCTGGGTTTTCTCCACCTTCAACATTAATTTCCTGTTCCAGAAAAATCCTCTCACACAACAACTTGTTACTTAAATAAGAATATAAAAATGTTTGTAATGGCAAAACTAAAGGCTCATCCAGTCTAGTGGTCTCTTTTCAACAGCAAGAAGAAAAAATATAGAACATTTATATACGATATTTCCCTACCCTTAGTGCCCCCCCCCCCTCCATCTATTTTCAGCTCAGGAGATTTCCTGAGCCTATTGTGGCCTGTCTATTTTGCAACCCCCAAGTAGATATCACTTTCAAGTACTTGTCCAGCATCCCTCTGAGCCCTTGTAAAATTCTTGCATCTGCAACACCATCTGGCAAACAAGTTTATATGTCTGCTACCCAGGGTGTGAAGAACCACTTCCAATACCAATAGTGCAATGTGATAATGTATTAATTTCCCCTCATACACCACCACCTTCATAACATTAGCCAGAAAGTAGCTCCCATTGGGCAATAAAAAAAGGAAAATTCGGATTTAGTTTGATGCTCATCCAACTGTTTCAACATTAGCTGCATGACACATGCTACCTCATTATTTATTTTGTATAATTGTCTCACGGAGTGAGTGGGAAATTAAGTGAAAATTGGTCAAGAGAAAGTTAAGAAGGTGATAGTAGTCATCAGTTCTAATGAGTGTTTGCTGCCAAAGAGAAATATCTTGCTATGGTCACTGCACAAGACGAGATATTTCACGACTAAATCTTTGGTGAGAATCCAGGATCAGCTTTGAACAAACTAAGTTCAATTCAACAGAGTAAGCATTTGCCAAGGCTGGCAAACATGGGGCAAAATCAGAGCTGAGATCAGTGAAAGACAAACCCTTCAGTTTCACAGCCATCAGTGGCTCAGGATTGGTAGCAGAAGGGTTCCCACACATGAACTGGTGAGTACCTGCAGGCAGGTAGGATGGAAAAGGCATCCCAGCACCCAGCAGCTGGGGAGATCTGTCACATCTCTCCTTGACAAGGCCCTTTGCCTCTCTCACGCTGCAGTAAAATTCACTTTTAGTTTACTGAAATGACCAGGATTTCTCATATTCACAACTTTTACTCTAATAAAGGCAGCATGGAGGTGAAGCGTTTTACTTTTGCACCAGTTGATAATATATCTTCAAAATCTGCTTTCAAAATTACTGAATAATTTAAGAAATGTGCTTTAAGATTTATGTTATAAACTGACTATGAGGAAGTAAGAGTTATAAGCTCTCTTAATCTTCAGGTTTCAAGGTGTGAGTGATGTAAGAAACATCATCTTGCAATACAGAACAGTAAAATTGTGAAGATTTATGCCTTCCGTTGAAACATCTGGTCTTACCCGCCCTTGGTGCCAGAATGGCAGACTGGATGAGCTGCTTGTTTATTCCAGCCAGGGATTTCCCTGACTCCTGGACTTTATGTTAAGGCATGATGAACATCTTACTCCCACTGGAGAATTTTTGCTCTCATGAAGTCAATAGGTCAGAACTTTTGAAATTTACAGCTCGTGAAAGGGATTCCTCCTTTGAGTTTGTTAGATTCTAGTGCATCAGTAGACAAATATAAATACTTAAAACAATTGTACTTTATGTACTCCATACTTGTGCTTCATACAGGCATAGGCATTAATTTAAAGGCCTGTCAGAATACAGCTTCATTAGCAACAGAGTGAATCATGAGGGGTAGGAAATATCCAAAAGGATTACATCTCACAGAACTACAACAGTAAGCCCTATCAAAAAGTTCCTTTTGTTTTACAACCACAATAAACTTTTCAATTCAGTATTATAAACTGTAATTTTCCTGGAGGATCAAATTAGTTGTATTTACTTACCTAGAATTCAGAATAATTTCATTCTTTTTACTACATCTATCAAAAGTCAAATTTTGAGTTAGCAGTGGATCACAATAATGTAAAGGCATTTCTGTTACTGCCTAATGAGTTTCAGAATTGTTTCAAAAAATGTGTTTGTCTACAGTCTGCATGAGCAACTGAAAAACATCCAACATACACACACAGCAAATCGCGTAATTAAAACTTACTGTTATGCAGAAGAAAATGATCATTTAAGTAGAAAATAATGGAAGGACAGCAGAGATTTCTCAGTACTAAACCATAATGCTTCATTTAATGAGTAATCCCTGGAGCATATGGATGTTTACCTTGCTCTGGGCAAGCTCAAGTGCATAGACAGACAATTACAATGCTTCAGCTGATGTATGATACCTTGTTAGGCTGCTGTAATGCAGTGACATTCTTTCATGGCCTTACAGAGTGCATTTCTGTATTTGCTTCCATGCCAATACAACCTTTGTCTTTGCAAGATTAAATGGCTGCATGTTCAAAGTTAGAATGCCTGAATCTGAATACACAAAGCCCTGGAAACTTAAAAACTGGAAACTCTGTCTGCAATCTCTCTGACTTTGGCAGGTACATTGTCTGCATCCACTCTGCCTTCAGAAAAATAAAATATTAGTAAATTTTTTAAAAAGGACAAGATTTTGCAATAGGAAAATCACAATACAATTTGGTTGAATTGCATCTTACATGAATAATTGCTGGACAGCAGACTTATTTACATGATCCATTGAATACAATTTTTAAAAAATTAATATGTAGATACAGGCTGGAGATAAAGAGTAAATGCTGGCCAATGGCTTCAGAAAGACTCCAGGTTTTGCCTTGGGAGAATGGAAAAAGGAGAAAATATATTGCTAAAGCCTCTCTTCCCACCTCTTTTATACTGCTGCCTCTTGTCAGAATGTAGGGTGCAAAGTTCTGAGACTGGTATTTGGCAAAAGCACAGCTTAAATTATTAAAAAAAAAAAAAAAGAGGGAAAAGAAAATCTAATGAAACTGCTTTGGTCAATCACACACAGCTATTGAACACCTCCTTAATGTTGTTAGTCTTCACTTCTCCATGAATTTTGTGAAAGCTGAAGGCAGTACTTCAAACTATTAATCTTCTATGCTTTTAGACTCTATATACAAATCTTATTTTTCTAGTCCATATTACCGGACAAGGAAAGTTAAAATACAGAGATTATAAACTCTACTGCTTGGTCATATGGGGAACTCTAGAACCTCAGAAATGCCCACACTTCTGTATTTCTTTCTATGTTTTTGATCCAAAATTCTGGCTATCAATGTGAAAGGAATTTTAAAGTTCTTCTATTAATAACAATCTAAAGATAGAAAAGATTCACGATTCTCAAAAAAGTAACCCATGCACACTCAGATACACACACAGTATAGATGGCTGTGCTTTGTTCCACAAGAAACTCTTGTGATTCACAGCACCTGAGTATGAGTTTCCAGGTTTCCATGAACTTACTTCTTAAATGTTAAAAACATAATGCATTTAAGAAATTTCTTCCTTTTTTTTCTTTTTCTTTTTTTTTTTTTTTAATGAAGCCAAATGTAGCAATCAATGGTCATCTATGTTCTGGTTGGCATATTTCACACAAGAGACCCTTGATAATAAACCATGGCTGAAATATCAAAATTCCTTCAAATACTTACCTCTGTTAATGGTAACTACAGCTGCACTCAAAATCTGCTGCCCTTGATATCACTTACATTTCCACAGGAATATAAATCTCCATGTTTCAAAAAAGGTATTCGTCTCAGGGCTCTGGAGAAACACACAGCTTGTTTGTTTGATGCTGCCTGATAGTATTATTGGGTTAACATGATGAAATAGACTCTTTTTTTTCCATGAAGCTTATCTAGTCTCACATTATTAATCTGAAAACAGGCCAAAAGAAAAAACAGGAAGAGAGATACAACAAATTCAGAGCTCAAATATGGTCATTTGGGCCACTGCAGATCTTCAATAGAAGCAATTTAGTCCAAGACATGGGAATACAGAAAAAGAAACACTATGAAGAGAGACTACTGAAGGCTGTTTCCTGTCTGTTAGAAATCAAAGAGGATCAGAGCAAAAATGAAATTGTCTTGTAGCTGAGGTAATAATGTACCTAATGATCTTGAAATGAAATGTTTAAAAAGCTGCATTTCTACCTTTCATTTTAAAAGATGTGCATTTTAATCCCATGAGTAATCCAACAATGATAATTGCAAAACTGTAACATATAATTAAATTCAAACCCAAGATCTATTCTACCCTTGAATCGAAATTATTCCTTTCATCATAGTAAATTGTTTTTAAAACCTAGTGTCTATATTTATTTCATTTAATTCATAAGCCCCTAGTTATTACTGTAATTTTACTCATACGCCGGTTATCTAATGTGTAATGCTATAACTGTTTGAAGTGTATTTTCCAAAACCAGAACAGAACTAAGACCCAGAGACACATCACTACCTCTTGCAGAAATGTCACTCATGCTATGAATAAAGCATAAGCTGAGAAAAACATCATTACCCACCAAACAAATAGCATTTACTCAACCAAACCCATGTGTCTGGAGCTGCGCTCCCGAGCTAATTGGAGGCAGATTCTTGTGCCGTGCCACAGGACGCCGCAGCTGAGAAACCCCTTGAGCTGGTCATGGAGAGCTCAGCACGCTGTGCAAGGGGAATTGCCAAACTCTGGGACAGGAGGCAGGGCCAGAAATCCCAGAAAGCAGGGTGTGGATATTCTCAGTTCAGTCAGAGAGAAAAAGAGAAGGTTTTCTAACCAGGCGAGAGCCTGGGAGACAGTTGGGAAAGAATGTAAATAATTCTCTAATCTATCTTGTTGTTCACATTGTTTATAGATGGGTTCTGCCACCGTGCGTCATTCACTGCACACCAGTGGTGTGAGATGTTTTTACTCTAAGACCAATGAAATCAGTCCACACGATGTTCTCTATAAATGGAGCGGTGCATTTGAAATAGATCGGAGTTCCTTCTCTTTGCCTTTGATTTGGAGTCATTTTCGTTCCCGTCCTGCTCTACAGTGACAAGTGAGCAGATGCAAAGATAACCTTTGGTTGGAAGGTTCATCCAGAGGCCACCTTTGGCTCAGGGCCTCACTCAGGGCTGTTGTCCAGGCCTTGGCACTTCAGGGACGTGGTTTAGTGCTGGGCTCGACACTGCTGGGTGACCGGCTGGACTGGATGAGCTCAGAGGTCTTTTCCAACAGAAAGGATTCTGTGATTCCATGATTCCATCTGCTGCATTCAGCCAGGTCCATGTTAGCAGCATTCATTTGCTCACAAAGTCTCCTCAGGCCCAGCTCTTGAGGCCTGAGGCTTCAGCTCCTTCAGCTCCTGGCGCTCAGCTGCTCGTGCTGAACGAGACACTCGGAGAGAAGAGCACAGTCCATCCAATTCCTTCTGGGACACGGAGAGGGGAGGCTGTGGAAACAGGAGCAGTGTTTGGTGTGGCCTCCTCTCTGCCCTGCACGCCTTTCAGTGCTTTGAAGCAGCCAAGAGCTTTCTCCAAGAGTGCAATGGAGCAGCTGTTCCTGCTGCCGGGTCTGGCTCTCTCCAGTCTCTGACCTTGCCTGCTTTTGTCCCTCTTGCTGTGCCCTCTGCTCCCCCAGGGCTCGGTGGCTGCTGCCCAGGACTGTGGGACTGGCACAGATCCCATGGTCGAGACCCTCCTTTCTGTGCCCTTGGAGCTGCCTGGGCACAGCAGCCTTTTCCATCTGGAAGCTCCCCATGGACAGGGAGTCCCCAGCTCCGCTCCTTGCACAAGCTCCAGGAGCCCAGGGCTGCCATCTCAAGTCCCTGCTGGCCCTGGGGGCTCCCAGGTGGGCACAAGTGGGGCAGCACAGCCAGCAGGGAGCCTGTGAGTCTCTTCCAGCCCTGTCTGCTCTGAGTTTGGGCCTTGGAGCCTCAGGTGGCCAAAGGCAGCTGCTGCTGGTCCCTGTGTGTGCCCGTGTTCAGCGGTGCTGCTCCATCAGTCTGTGCCAAGCCACGGGGAAAAGCCTCAGCCCTGCAGGGCCAGGAGCTGCCGGGCTCTGCCTGAGCAGCTCAGCCAGAGGGAAGGGAGCTGCTCCCCACGGGAACCAGGAGCAAAGGGCTGGAGCACCTCGCTCTGGGGCAGAGCCCAACTTCTGTGAGGGAGTAACAGAGTTATTCACGTGCACTGGTGTGTCAGCACTGCAGGTGCTGTGCCTGCAAACACATTCGGGATGTGCAAAAGAATTCTGCAACTCTTGGCTGGATCAGGATGTCAGCAGTGCTGAACTCCAGCTTAGTCCAAAGCAAACACTTGACACCTCTTCTCATATCTGCTAGATTTTTTACCGCAGAGTATCCAGAGAAAATTAAACAGAGGAGTAAATATTTTCATTGTTTATCAGAAATGTATCTTATTTTGCTGTAAATCTTATTTTTGCTGAAAAATCTGATTTTTGCTGAAAAATCTTACCTATTTTACATGATGTGTTATCTACTTAAAAAGAAATAGAAAAAAAATTTAAAAATGAGAAAAATATGAAAGAGAAAACAAAAAGAAACAAATGTGTAATGAAATCTTCTGTAACTTTGTATTTAAGAGGTAACTGATCTTTTTAAAAGGAGAACTCATTTACTTTGTGCCTGTTCTGATGGCCTGGATCCATCTTACTGACTGACCCCAGCATTCTTTTTTTAAAGACATTGGGTTTTGTTTCCAATATTAAGATTTATTTTTTTTAATTGGTGTTGAAGCAATAGGAGGATGAGAGATGGATTGTGCACGACTGTGTCTTGAGAACAAAAACATTGCAGTTTGAAACTTGGACCTAAAGTAATTAAAATGAAACTTAGAAATCCCAGTGCATTGTGTGACAGCAGCTTTTCCTATAGGATGTGCAGCATCACAAAGACTTCATCAGTGGGGTTGGGAGTGCGTGGAGCTTTGTCCTGTGCCACTCTGGGATGCCATGAACCAGGACTTCACCTGCCACCAGCCCAGGTCACCCTCTGCCACCGCAGCTCCTTGGGCCTTGTGTCCCCAAAGCAGACACAAAGTGTTTCTGCTGCTCCCCCTTTGCACAAACCCACAGAGAGCTGGGATTTTTCCAAGTCTCTTCTCTCCATTGGGCCATATTCCCAAAGAACCAGCAGCACATCCTGATGAATACGGCAAGTTACGTGGATGGTTGTCAGCTCCACTTCCTGCCTAGAAATCCTGAAACTGCTTCTAAATGCTGCTGCTTCAGCTCCTGGACACCTTCTCACACAGAGCTGGGAAAAAAAATCCCCTGGCCACCAGATAAAAGGTGAGTTATGCCAAAGTTAGAGTACTGTGGGAAATCTCTGTCCCTCCCTGTCCTTTAAATGTATCTGTACATGGGGGTGTGCCTGGATGTGTCTTGTGTACAAAGGAAGGAGTGTGCAAGCAACGGGACTGACACTTTCAGTGTCCATGCTATTCCATACCCATGGGTACAGAGACATTATGGAAACCCTGGCACAGACAGGGCCTTCTGTCCATGGGTAGAGACATCCTAGAGCCCCTGGCACACACAGAGCCTTCTGTCCATGGATACAGAGACATCCAAGAGCCCCTGGCACACACAGAGCCTTCTGTCCATGGGTACAGAGACATCCAAGAGCCCCTGGCACACACAGAGCCTTCTGTCCATGGGTACAGAGACATCCAAGAGCCCCTGGCACACACAGGCCTGGCAGCACAGGCTGCTTTCCCCACAGGCTGCAGGAGATGAGAACACAACATTTGCCAACACTGACTGAAAGCCACAGCTCCGGGTGCTCCCCATGAACCCCAGCTCTGGGACCACAGTCTGCCCCATGCTTCAGGGGCTGCAGTGGGAGCCCGGCTGGGCTCTGCCCTGGGGCCATCCTGCAGGGACAGCTGCAAACAGGGAGCATTCCCTTGCCACAAAGAGCCAAGCCATGGCTGCAGGGCAGCTGCTCCAGCCCGGAGTGCACTGCTGAGTGCTGTGCTCTGGGGCTGGGGCTCCCCGCACAGGGGACTGGACTGGTGTGCCACAGGAGACAGAGAAGCTGCAGCTTCAGCATAACTGAGGTGGGTGCGTGGGCTGGGCAGAGTGGGGAGGCTCAAGGGGATTCACAGAGCTCATCCTGCTGCAAGGACGAGGAAAAGGGAGTGGGAACTCAGCAGTGAGGACAGCTGAGGGCAGAAGAGGAGCTCTGAATGACACTAAAATCCCACTGGAGCTCTGAGACATTGCTGCTCCTCAGCCAGTGACAGGATGAGTCCCTAAGCCTGGGGCTCGGCCTTCCTCATGGTGAGGGGCACCAAGGAAGGCAACAGTGTGATGGAGACTGCCATGGGCTGGGAACTCACTGGGGGACAAGAGGGAGCAGTTGGGAAGTAAAAGGCAGGTGGGGGAGAGAACAGTTCAGAGAAGGGCTGAGCTACAGCTTGAGCAAGCTGCAAAATGTCATTTGGGGTCATCCCAGATTGATTTCATTTCAGAAGCTATTGAACAAGTTTAATTTTTGGGTGGTGGCATGTTTGCCCTTGGAGGTGTACACTCTGCAAACTTGAGCTGTGTTGCTGAAATGCTCAAGCAGGTCTGTGCTGCAGGTCACCCCATTTCTTCTTTGGCTGATTGCGGCCCGGTGCTGAGCTCCAGCAGAGCCCTGGCAGAGCCCAGAGCAGCCTCAGCACCTGCAGAGCCCGGCTGCAAGGAGAGAAACCAGAAAGCGCCCGTCAGCTGAAGGCTCCTGGCCCCTTGTCCCAGCCGCCCGCGGTGCCCAGGCCATGCTGGCCGTGCCCAGAGCTGTGCCCAGAGCTGCCCATCCCTGCTGCCTTTGGGAGCAGAGCAGGAGGGCAGGACATGTGCCCAGCCTGCAGCCAGCCACGGCACATCCAGCCCTCAGCAGCTGCCCAGAGCAGGATGCTCCTGTGCTCGCTGCCATCTCCCCAAAGCTCTGATCCCACCATACCAAGCAGACCGGACCCACCTGACGCCATCCCCCGCTGGAAGAAAAGCTGGTCCCAAACGATGTCCTCAGCCTTCTCCAAGGGCACGGCCCACCTACGCCACAGCTGCTCCCAAGCACTTCCCCATTCAGACTGGACCCCACCTGGAACGCTTCCTCTAGAAAAACACACAACAAATTATTGAAAATAGATTACAGACAAAAAGGGGAACAAGAAAAAAGGTCAAAAATCTTATCTCTGTCAGGGGCTTAAGGAAGGCCCAACCCCTGCATGCCAGGGAAAAAACCCACCCACAGGTGAGGGAAGCCCAGGCTGTCTCCCTTCCCCCCTGCACTGCCCCCCAAAATAACGGTGATCCCAAAGCAAAGAGGGGCAGTGGAGCAGCCCAAGCCCTTCCTTGCCTGCAAAGCAAAGCAGCCCCTGCACAGGTTCTGGAGTCCCACCTCTGCTCCCACCATGGGGGTTTCTTTGTGTCGGGCTGGCTGCCCCAGCCCCAGCCCCAGCCCGGGGCACGGTGGGTGCTGGGGCTGTTGGCAGGGCCAGGAGCCCACTCCCATTTCATCAGCACCCCAGCCCATCCCCCCAGCCCTGCCAAAAGCAGCCTGGCAGCGGACTGAAGGATCAGCTGCATCTGCCCCAGCAAAGGGGGAACCTTTGGTTCCTGGCCAGGCTGTGCAATGCCCAAATCTGGGAGCATCCCCCTGTGTGTGGACTCACCTGCAAATTCCCTGTGGAGCCTGGCTTTGGAGAAGGTGCCAGAATCAAAGTCCATCATCCTCAGCTGCCGGTGACCAGGTGGAGGAAGAGGTTGTCATCCTTGATGTCGTCCTCACTGTCCCCAGCAGCAACAGCCCCACCTGGTACAGCTTCTCCGGGCTCTGCGGGTGCTGAGGCTGCTCTGGGCTCTGCCAGCTTCTCTCCTTCCCTGGGGAGAGCCCAGGCTGTCAGGGTTCTGCCCAGGGCCCCAGCTGTCAGGGAACCAGGACAAGCAAAACCAGCTCGGATGGTGGCCACCAGTGCTGGGCAGAGCAGCTCAGCTCCAGCACAAGGGCTGCATGTTCCCATCTGATGCCCCCTGGGCTGTGACACAGGCTGGACAAAATGTCCGGGTTCCTTTGCTTCTGATTGCCAAGGCATGTGTGGAGCTGTAACTTACCAGGGCCTTGCATCAAAGTGTGCCTGTGGCTCTCTCCCTTCTTCTAGGGCAGATCAATATCCTGCAGCCAGGGATCACGGAACAGCTCTTCTAATGAGGGCCTGTCCGAGTGCAGCATGGATAAACACCGCCTGATCAGATCTTGGCACTCTGGACAGAGAAACCAGAAACCACCGGTCAGTTGGAGAAGGCTCCTGTTGGCTTTGCCCCACTATTCCCGTGCCCAGGCCATGCTGGATGTGCTCAGAGCTGGGCCTAAACTTCCCCATCAATTCCCTGTTTTGGAGGAGAGCAGGAGAGCAGGACATGTGCCACCTCCTCAGCAGCTGCCAGAGAGGGATGCTCACGAGCTGCTGCTGTCTCCCAGCACTGGTATTGCCCCCGTGGCCAGAGATGAGGATCCACCTTGAGAGAGCCGTCCTGGCAGCGAGAGCTCATGGTCACAGCTGATGTTCCAGCCCCTCCTGAAAGGGTGCTCCCCGCAGACCATCTGGTGCAGCAGGATGCCCAGGGACCAGATGGTAGCTGGCTTGCCGTAGTACCAGCCAAACTGGGTCCATTCTGGTGGGCTGTATGACCGTGTTCCTATGGAATACAGATGGGGTTCATCAGGGGGACGCTGCTGCTCCCTGAGCCTGGCTCCAGCATCCCTGGGTGTGTGGGGGCCGCCCCAGTGGCACACGGGGTGACCGCTGCCCTCTCGCCAGCACCTGGGACTTGTGTACAGGTGTACAGACTCGGGGATGGAAAAGAAGCCACTGGGGTTGGAAGAGAGCAGTGGAAGCCCTGGCAAGGCCCGACCATGAGGAGGAAAATCCCACTCAGTGCTTGGGAAAACCATGCCCTCATCCTCCCTGCCTGCACTGCCCCAAAAACCATTATGAAGCCAAAAGAAACCAGGTGAGTGGAGCAGTCCAAGCCCTTTCTCACCTGCACCCCAAACCGGCTGGGACACAGGTTCTGGCCACCCCTTTCTGCTACCCCACCCATGGGTGTTTTTGTTGGGCTGGCTGCCCAGCCCTAGCCTCAGTCCTGCCCAGAGTGGTGGGCAAAGGCTGCCAGCAGGGCTGGAAGCTGGCTCCCCACCCAGCCCTGCTCAAAAGCAGCTCAGCTGAAATCTCAGTGCCATGAAGGGCAGCAAAAGGGAGAATCCCCGCTGCCACACCCAGCTTGGGCTGTGAGGTGTTGGGCCATGAGATGCCGGGACTGAGAGCACACCCCTGCGTGGGCTCACCTGCAAAGCGAGTGTAGGCTGTGTCCTGCAGGTAGGTGCCACAGCCAAAGTCAATCAATTTGGCCTGCCCGGTGGCCAGGTCAACCAGGATGTTCTTGGGCTTGATGTCCCTGTGCAGGACCCCGCAGCTGGTGCAGTGCCGCACGGCCTCCAGCACCTGGCGGAACAGATCCCGCGCCAACTCCTCGGACAGGACCACCCGTTCCCGAATGAAATGGTGCAGGTCCTGAGAGTGCTCTGGGCGTTCCAGCACCATCACGATGTCGTTGGGGAGCTCAAGCCATTCCAGCAGCTGGACGACACCGGGAAAGCCAGTGGAGACCTTGTCCAGCAGCACGACCTCCAGGGGTGCGCTGGTGCCGTCGGGCTGCGGGAGGAGCGCGATGCCATCAGTGGGGCTGATGCCGTGCCGGGGGTCGGGAACCCCTCACCCAGCCCGGGATGCTCTGCGCCCTGCGCTGGCCCTACGCCCACTCTCCCTCGAGGTGTCCTGGTGGCTTCCACCCTGCCGGGCCTCGGCTCATCCCTGCCCAGCTTCTGCCGCTGGCCCCGCTCACTCACCAGCTCGCCCCAGTGCTGTACGCGGTTCCTTGGCACCCTTTTGATGGCCACCTGCGAGCAAGGGAGAGCAGCGAGTTGAGCTCGCCCGCCTGCCCTGCGCAGCCCCATCCCCCTCCTCCTCCTCCCCCTCCTCCTCCTCCTCCACCTCCGCCCCCTCCTCCTGCGCCCGCCGCCGGCCCCGCCGCTCACCGGGGCGCCGTCCGAGAGCCGCGTGGCTGCGAAGACGCTGCCGAAGCCGCCGCTGCCCAGCAGCGAACCCAGCCGGTACCGCTCCTGCAGGGCCTCCTCCTGCGCCTTCCCTGCGGGCGGGACGGGGCTGTCAGCGCTCGGCCCGGGGCCAGGAGCGGCCCCCGAGCGCCCCCCGAGCGCCCCGGGCCGGCCCTCCCCAGGCGTTCTGTCCCTGGAACGGGACAGCGGCGGCTCGGGGCCGACGGCCGCGCTGCCGAGCGGCGGAGCTCGGGCCGGGGAAGCCGCAGCGGGGGCGGCGGGAGCGGCCGCGCCGCGTGTGTCCTCCGCGGGGCCCGGGAGGAGCCGGGGCCGGGGCCGGGACTGGAGCCCACGTCGGGGCCGGGGCCGGGCTCGGGCCAGGCGGAGCCAGAGGGCGGCGGTGCCGCCCGAGCTCCAGGCACTGATGCCTGCCCAGCAGCGCCACCGCCAGCACGACCAGAGCCGGGCGGAGACGAGACCCCGGCGGGACGGCCGGGGACGGGGACGGGGCCGGGGCCGGGAACCGGGACGGGGACGCGGCCGGGGATGGGGACGGGGCCGGGAACCGGGGCGGGGACGGGGACGGGGCCGGGGCCGGGAACCGGGACGGGGACGGGGACGGGGCCGGGGCCGGGGCCGGGGCCGGGGCCGGGGACGGGGACGGGGCCGGGAACCGGGGCGGGGACGGGGCCGCCCCGCCCGGGGCCGGGGGCGGGCTGGGGACATGGCCCGGCAAGGGGAGAGGGGGACTGGGAGAGGAGGGGACACCGGGAAAGGGAGAGCGGGAGAGGGTGCGGGACAGCGGGCGAGGGAGTCCTCAAAGTGACTGGTTTTGCTGCTTTCGCTGCTGCTTTCGCTGCTGCTGCTGCTGCTGCGACTGCCGCCGCCGCTGCTGCCGCTGCAACTGAAGCTCCGGGGCCGTTTGTCCCCGTGTCCGTTTTTCCGTTGCCCGCTCGCCCCCGCGCCCAGCCCCCCGCTCCCCGGGGGCAGCCCCTGAGCCTGTCCAAACACGGGAACTTTGCCCTGGTCAGCCCAGACCCAGAGTCTGGACTCCTACACAGGGGAACAGGAATCCCCTCGGTCGCTGCCATGCATTGTCCCCGCTGAGGATCAAACCCTATCGGGGCACATTCCCTGAATGCAGAATTTGTACCTGACCCAGGCACTGCATTTACATCTCCAGCAATGGTTAAAAAAAAAAAAAAAAACACAAAAAAACCCAAAAAAACAAACGGGGAAGGCAAACTGTGTGTAGCTCATGGTATTTTAGAGTGTCTAAAATTCGCCAAGTCATGGATCTTAGAGATGAGATCTATTTGGATTAAGGGGATGGAGCAGTAGTGCAAGATGGAAAAGAGGAGCATAAAAATAAACAGAGAAAAACATCTTCAGTTGTTTCTTTCCATTTTCATTTCATTTCTTAAAAGCTGTTTCAGTTTTCCCAGAATCTTCTCCACACTCCTGTTTGCTCTTTCCAAGAACCTTTCCTGGAAAAGGAGGTGTAGCTTCTGTCACAAGATGTGCCACCAACTGCAGCTTCTCTAGGCTTTCCACACCTTGTGTGCAGCTAAACTCTTGCAGCACAGCAGGACAAATGTTTGAAGAACTTGACAGCTTGTTCTTTCTTTTCCTTGTGGGCTGGGCAGTTGTGCCATTGGTAAGGTTTTCATTGTTACTGTTCTGCCCTAAGAAACCATGACGGGCTACCAGGAATTGTCAGGGAAGTCAAGCCTGACTGAATGCAGAGAAAGAATCTGCAGAGCCTGCATCCAGAAATGGAGAGCTGTGTGATAATCATTGCAACATCGCCATGGGCATCTTGAAAGTGATCTAGAAGATGAAAATGCTCTGACAGAGGGCGTTTGTTTCTGAGTTCAGTGTGGAGGATTCCACATCTAGTGCATTGGTTCATAAATCAAGAGTTCAGTCAGTTCATGGAAAGCACCAGAACAAGCTGGACCTCTCAGCCTTAAACACTTCAGTTGTTCAGGGACCCAAAAATGTTCCATAGAAAGAGCATTAGAAGGAGAGGAAAGAGACAGAGAGACAGAGAGACAGAAGCTCCACAGAAAGATACACATGTGGCTCCCAGCTCCTGGGGTTCCAGTGTGGGTGAGACACAAGCCCCAGGAGAAGGCAGACTCCATAGCAGGGGCTGACCTTGTGCTCCTTGGTTTTAAGCCCCTGGGCTTTCGTGGGCCTCCCCCCAGCTGGGACTTGTGATAGCTCGGGCGTTCAGAGCCGGGTTAGCGCTGTCCCAGCTGTGGGACTGATTGACAGCTCAACCCAAGGTGTCTCGGGACACTGATCTCATCCAGCCTCTGACAGTGACCATGGTGACACTGGGGAACCTCATGGAACCGTGGGTCAGTGTGACAATGCAGGTCCAAGGACACCATGGTGATATCCAGGTTTGCTCAGCACCAGAGACACCTTTGCCTTGTTTGTCCCCAGCTGTCATCACTGCCTCCAGTGTTCTGCTCTAACTGGAACCCGGGGACACTTTCACATGAGTTGTGTCCCTCAGTGGGACCCATTAAAAGTTAAAGAAAGTCTGGACTTTGAATCTGACTTTGAGTTCTTGAGAAGTTCTTTGAGCACACTCTGAGGTCTGGGTCTGATGCAAAGAGCACCAAAGCCCCAGAGGGTCATTAACGTCCTGGTGCTGTGTCTGTGCTGCTGAGCTGGGCCAGGCTCCTGGCCCAGAGGCAGCTCCTGGCAAGGGCAGCGCTGCAGAGAGACAGCTGTGGCCAGGAGCAGCTCCTGTGCACAGCCCAGCAGGGCTGGGGCACTGCCAGGGCATCGCAGGGACACGAGCAGGGCGCAGACAGAGCTCACAGGGGCTCAGCACTGGCAGGGGCTGTGGGGTGTCCCAGAGGGGGCTGTGTCACAGCAGCAGCTCTGTGGCTGTGTCACGGAGGCACAGAGCAGCTGTGATGTCAGAGGGGGGCTGTGTGACAGCACAGCGTGGGTTGTGTGAGGTCACAGACTGGGCTATGACATCACAGAGCGTGTTGTGTGAGGTCATCAAGCAGCTATGGCATGATAGAGGGGACAGTGTGACATCAGAGAGCAGGCTGTGACATCATGGCATGGCTGTATGACATCATAGAGCGGGCAGTGAGGTCAAAGTGTGTGCTGTGACATTACAGAGTGGCAGTATGACATCACAGGGAGGGTTTTGTGACATCACTGAGGGGCTTGTGACATCACACAGCAGGGTGTGACATCATAGTGTGAGGCCATAGGGCAGACTCTGCCGTCATGTAGAGAGTGGCTCAGGGACATCAGAGTGTGGGTTGTGACATCACCAAGTTGGCTGTGTGACATCATAGAGCAGGCTATGACATCATGGAACAGACTGTGATGTCACAGGATGACTTTGCGATGTCATAGTACAGGGTGAATTTCTGACATCACAGAATCTTCTGTAACAGCACAGCTTTGTGACATCACAGAGTGACATCGCAGAGTTGGGCCTATGACATCACAAGGGAGCTATGTGGCATCCAAGAGTGGGTTGTGACACCACAGGGGCTGTGTGACGTCACAGGAGGTTGTATGACATCGCAGGGGCTGTGTGACATCACAGGGGCTGTGTGAGGTCACTGGGGAGGTGACTCTGCCCCAGCCCCCCCTCCCATTTCCCCCAGAGAAGTCCAACGCTGCTCGTGCACAGCGGGGTCCCCTGTCCCCCCGGGTCCCCCCACCTCCGGCGCCGCAGCCTCCCCCAGAGGATGTTCCACGAGATCGATCCCAGAGCCTGACACAGGGCCATGGGGGGCGGGACAGGGGACAGGGACCCCCCGGCAGCGTCCCCGTGTCCCCCAGGGCCAGAGCCTGGCCCAGGGCTCCTTCACCCTGTTGCCAACGAGGGCTTGAGAGCGCTGAAAAAATCCCCAGCAAGGGAGCAGCAAAAACCAGATTTAATATTGAGCAACAGCACCACAAAGTTCCTTGGCAAGAGTCACTCTGCTCTTGACTGGACACTTCAGGCACAAAACAGGAAACAAAGCAACAACAAAACCAAATAAATTCCAGGCAATTAAATCAGAAATAAACCGAGAACTGGGGCTTTCATTCCTATGGAAAAGAACTGTCCTTCTTCCTGCAGGTGCCCATGGCCACAACTGGGATTTCACCTCCCACACTGCCTGTTGTGACAGACTGGAGGAGATTGTGGGCTGGAAACTTTTTGTGTGTGGGGGAGGAAGGGGCAGGTCCAGCCTTGCCCTGCCCTGGAACCCCAGCCCTGCCCTGCCCTGGAACCCCAATCCCCCCAGGGCCTCTATCCCAGCCCAGCAGTGTCTGCCTGTCCCTGGCACAGCACAGGCAATGCTCCACAGCCACCTCTGGAGCCCCCAGCCCAGCTCCTGAGTGACCAAATGACCCCAAGTCCCACCTGGGGGAAGGGCCCAGGAAGACCAAGGGGTATTTAAGGCTGAGCACAAGGCGAGCACACATCTTGACCCTACCTCCTCTTGGAATTTCTATCTAAACAGTGCTGGAACCCAGGAGTTGGTAGCTCTGTGTGTGCTTCTCCAAATCTTTTTCATCATTCTCTATTTCTGTCTCTCGTTCTTTTATTTCTGACTTCTTGAAAATGTTGAGCAACTTAAAACTCAGATGGCTTAGAGTTTGTGAAGTTGAATGGACCAATATACAGCTTTGAGAAGTGTTTTGTGTTCATTGAATGTCTTATTAAACCTTTTGCCAAAGTTTCAGCTCCTTGGCTCCAACTCCCACCTGCTTTCCTTGGAGAAGGAGCTGCCACAGACCTAGAGGGATGTTCATTTCTTGTCAGTCAGCAAAGCCAAGGGAAGGCACAGCTCCATCAAATGCAAAACTCATTCCTCTGCTGGATATTAAATCCACTTTGCACAGCAGACAGTCTTAGAGCAATGGAAAACACCTTCTGTGCCCAGCACAGGTCCCAAGGTCCCCCCAAACCCTCCCTGCCCCAATTCTGCCCAGATTTGCTCTTTGCACACACGAGTCACACACTGAAGGCACGAGCTCCTTCCATGCCCAGAGGGAGGAAAAGCGGGAAAGTGGATGAAGAGCTCTCCTGGGCAGAGCCAAGGTCCAAGGGCCCCTGCAGGGAACCACAACTCATCAGGTTTGTGTCCTTTGGGCTCAGGGACTGGTGACACTCAGAAGCACAGAAAGGTTTCTTGCCAACAAACACAAGTTGAACATTTGAACAGTTTAATAACCATCACAGCTCTTCCCTCAGCTCTCTGTGATGTCCCAGCAGCATCTGACATGTCCCCCATCCCCAAGGGATTTCCATACAGGAACAGTTTAAGACAGAGACATAAGAAAAGGCAATACTGTGACAGATATTAATATAAGTAAGGTGTTGATTAATGTGATATTTATTTTTGAACTTCTTAAAGACTGGGCAACTCCCTGAAGCTCAAAGCATGTAACCAGTCAGTTGAGAGGCCCTTGTGTGACCAGAGAGCATCTGGAGGAGGAAATCTGGGAGTAACAGGAAGGACATAGATCCAGCTGGTCTAGTGAAGAGATGTCCTTAGACATGGCCATTTCAACAGAAGAGGTGGAAATACCTGAAGGAAGAGAGAGATGATGTAATAAACAATATTGGTGACTCAAGTAAAGGGGAAGATCAGTATTTCTTCTCCTTCTCCCATCAATACACTTCCAGGAAATTCCTGTTCCTGGAGGGAAGACTTTGGTATTTCTTAAAAGTACTCAAGTGACCCAGATAATAAAAATGTCCTTGTATATTATGAAATGTACAAGAATTTAAACCTGTGCCCCTTTCCAGGCAGATATCAGCTGTGTGCCCATGGACAGGCAGTGCCACTTGTGCCCTGAGCTGCCGAACTGGGATTGGATCTCTCAGAGAGGAGCTGAGGGAGAGCAGAGCACCTTGCAAGCTGCAGGTCCCTGCCAGCCCCACAGGGCTCCTGTGCCATCAGCATCTGCTCTGCTCCAGTCTGAAACAGGGCCCAGCATGGTGCCAGGACCATCAGAGAGCTGAGGTGTGTGCTGGAATTCAATGCCCTCCCCATGGCGCAGCAGCCCTGCATTTCCCTGCTCCAGCCTTGGTCTCCAGCACAGCCATGGAGGCTCTTTGGGCTCCTGAGTGTTCCTGCAGCCACCAAGGGCAGCTGAGCTCTGCCTTTGGCACAGTCAGCCCTGGCCAGCGCAGGCCATGCTCAGCAATTCCTTGTCTGTGCCCGGCCTTGCTGCCAGCCTCGGCAGCGGCTGCGTGGCCCCTTTGTGACCCTGTGCTGGCCCGGCCATGGTGCCACAGCCCCTGTGCAGGCCCAGCCCAGGACAGGAGCATTGCGGCTGGGAACGGCCCCTGTGCCGTGGTGCCCACAGCAGCCTTGGGGCTCTGTGCCCCATGGCCTCCCTGCTGGGCAGCCTCTGCCAGCTCCTGCAGAGCCCGTGGCACCTGTGGGGCTGCACAGACAGCCCTGCCCCGGGCTCTGCCGGCCTCTGGGCCAGCAGAGAGGCCGGCCAGGGCTGGCCATGGCCGGGAACAGGCCCTGAGCCCCGCAGGAGGATGGAGCTGGGCCACAGCCAAACTCAGCCCAGGGCAAAGCTGGGCTCAGCAGCCAGGGCTGCCAAGGGCTGGGGACAGAGGCGGGCGGAGACAAATGTCCTGGGCCCCCTCCCTGCTGTGTCCATGCCCCCAAGGGCACAGAGCAGCCTCCTCTCTCAGACACTTGCCTGTTTTCCATGCCTTGCACAGGCGCTGGCCCTGCCCCACAAGGCCTGGGCTGAGTCCTGCCCTGCACGCTCAGCCAGGCTGGGATGGACACTGATGGTTCCTGTGCCAGGCTCTCTGAGCCCAGCCCAGCTCCCTGCAAGCTCTGCCAGCTGCCCTGAGCTCTGTGCAGCACCAAGGGCCTCTCCCCAGCACAGCCCAGCCGGCTCTGGCCCCACAGCTCTGCTCAGCCCAGGCTGCTCTGGCCACTGGCCCCACGGCCTCAGCCCCTGGCCAGGGCACAGCAGCAGCTGCAGCTCAGCCAGGACTCAGCCCCAGCCATGGGGGAAGGGGCTTGGCCAAGGCCAAAGGAGGCTCCCTGGGTGCCCTGCTCCCCTCGGGCTGAGGTGCTGAGAGCTCTGCAGCCCCTGCTGCCATCCCATCTGCCCAGGCCAGCACAAGAGCCCCGGCCTTGGGGCCCTCCAGAGCTGCTCCTGCTCCAGGCCCAGGACCCATCCCAAAGCCGGGGCAGCCACAAAGCTGTCTTAGGGTGAAGAGCCTGGCTCTGTGTTCTCCATCCCCTCCTTGCTGGCGCTGCCAGGCTGGGATGAGGAGCCCCTCAGCCTTCCCTGCTCTGGGCTGGACAAGCCCAGCTCCCTCAGCCTCTGCTCACAGCCCGAGGGCTCCAGCCCTACCTTGGAGGCCCTTCCCTAACCCTGCTCCAGCTGCCAGACATCTTTCCTGCCCTGGGGAACCCAACCCAGGCCACAGGGACCTGGATAATCCACGTCCTTGATGTCCTGGTCACACAGCCCTGGCCCCTTTTCCCCATGTCAGGCTCTGGGGGGGATCCTGTGGAATGTCCTTTGGTGGGGGCTGTGGCTCCAGGTGGACCGGGGGGATACCAGGGGATAAGGGACCCCGCTGGGCATGAACAGCATTGGACTTGTTGGGAGAAACTGTGAGGGGGAGCTGGGGCGGAGTGACCACCCCAGTGACGTCACAGAGCCCTCCTGGGATGTCACACAGCCCCTCTGTGATGTCACAGCCTGCTCTGGGATATCAGACCTCTGCCCTATGATGTCACAGCAGGCTCTGGGATGTCACAGAGGCAGTCTATGATGCTGTAGCTGCTCGATGACCTCACATAACTCTGTGACCTCATGTTACCAGATGATAAATTATCTACACCAGGTGAGTTAACACCGGAGCTTGTTCTCCAAAACCCCAGGCCTATGGAAACCACACAATGCCCATTGTGTCAGAAGGGGAACTGGAAGTTCATCAGCCTCAGTGTCCTGCCAGCTCAGCCAGGCCCACTGGAACACTGGGGTCCACGACCACCAGGGACCACCAGAGAGACCCCCAGAACAGAAGAGAGCATGCAAAAGGGGAGGGGAAATACGTTAATGATTCTGGGGGAATGATTATCAGATGTGTGTTTAGTCCAGGACAATCAATGAATATGTGTGCAAAATACAGAATATGAACAGAAACTGTACTCAGCACGCTCGGCTTTGGGAGGAGCTATCCCCCGTGCATCCGGCTGAATAAAGAATGCTGCTTCTTAATGCTGCATTGGGGTTAAGGAGTTTTCTGTTTTACTGAATTTTTGGTAACACTCCACTGCCAAGGAAAGCTCTGTCTCCTGCTGCTCACAAACAGAGAAGCGCTGGTGGCAGATGTGGGGGTCGGAGGCTGCCTGGGGCACAGTGACCATGAAATAATCAAGATTTCAATGTTTTGTTAAAGAAGGAGGGGTAGCAACAAAACTTCCACACTGAAATTAGGAAGGGCAGACTTTGGCCTATTTAGGATGCAGATTTGGGGAGTACCAAATCAGGTACTGATTTTTTTAAGGGAAACAGCCCTTTAAAACAAAGGGGTCCTGGGAGGATGGACACATTTCAAGGAAGTAATCTTATAGGGGAAGGAGCAGCCTGTGCCAGTGTAGCAAAAGATGAGCTGGTGAGGAAAATGACTGCCCTGACTGCCCATGGAGCTTCTGTGGGAACTCAAAGGAAAAATAGAGGGTGCATTAACTTTGGACAGAATGTCAGGCAACTTTGGAAGTGTTAAAGGATGTTATTAGGTCATGGAGAAAGAAAAGTTGAGAGGTGAAACTCAACTACTGCTTAAGTTGGCCACTTCTGTGAAAAAAAATTGAAAAGGTTTCTGTAAATAAATTAATAGCAAAATCTGGGATAAGGAGAACATCTTTATTGGATGCAGTGAAGAATATAGTAAGTAAAGACAAAGAAAAGACTGAGTAACTTAACACCTTGTTTGTATCAATTTTCAATATTAGGATAGGTTGTCCTCAGGACAAGAAATCTCCTGAGCTGGTAGATAGGCACAGGGAGCAGAACAGCCCCCTGTAGTCCAGGAGGGAGCAGTTGGGGACCTGCTGAGACACTCAGATGCTCACAGGTGTATGGGATCAGATGGGATGCATCCTAGGGGGATGAGGGAGCTGGTGGATGAACTCGCCAAGCTGCTCTCCATCATTTGCCATCAGTCCCTGGCTCAGCAGGGAGGTCCCAGAGCACTGGAGGAGCCAGTGTGAGCCCATCCCCAAGAAAAGCTGGAAGGAGGATCTGGGGAACTCCAGGCCTGTCAGCCTGACCTTGGTGCCTGGCAAGGTTATGGAACAGATCAACCTGAGTGCCATCACAGGGCACCCACAGGATGGCCGAGGGGTCAGAGCCAGCCAGCGTGGATTTAAATGTCTGCATTCATGATCTGGATAAGGGGACTGAGTCCACCATCAGGAAATTTGCAGATGACAAGCTGGCTGTGAGTGTTGATCTGCTGGAGGGGAGGAGGGCTCTGCACAGGGACCTGGACAGGCTGGATCCCGGGCCCAAATCCAGCAAGGTGAGGTTTAACAAGTCCAAGTGCCAGGACACGGCACTCGAGGTGCTGCCCAACGAGTGCCGAGCACAGGGGAAGAATCACTGCCCTGGTCCTGCTGGCCACACCGTTCCTGATCCAGGCCAGGAGCCAATGGCCTTCTTGGCCACCTGGGCACACTGCTGGCTCATGTCCAGCCTGCTGTCCATCAGTCCCTGCAGGTCCCTTTCTGCCTGGCTGCTGTCCAGCCACTCTGTCCCCCGCTCTGCACACAGACATTGCTGCTGCAGCTCCAGAGAAGGCAACAAAAGGGCATCTCTGCTGAAAATTCTGCTGGCAGACCCTTTAGTTCCTTTAAATCCACCAAGAGCACAGCCCCTCATTGACACAGTCTGTGGCCACAGGGAAGGTGGAGAGAAACAAAATGAGAAATGGCACAAGCAATGACATTTCTTTGTGGACAACATTAAAATGTAAAACAAAGATAAAGAACCTCCAAAATGAAACCAACAAGAAGCATCAAAGATAACTTTTATTACAAGTGATTTGCAGAAATTGGCCAGCAGTTTAATGTTCCTGAAAGCATCCAGTCATCAGTCTCCTCACTGCAAACTTGAGCTCCTGGTTCCTCAGGCTGTAGATGAGGGGGTTCAGGGCTGGAGGCACCACCGAGTACAGAACTGACATGGCCAGATCCAGGGATGGTGAGGAGATGGAGGGGGGCTTCAGGTGAGCAAATGTGGCAGTCGTGAGGAACAGGGAGACCACAGCCAGGTGAGGGAGGCAGGTGGAAAAAGCTTTGTGCCATCCCTGCTCAGAGGGGATCCTCAGCACGGCCCTGAAGATCTGCACATAGGAGAAAACAATGAACACAAAACAGCCAAAAGCTAAACAGCCACTAACCACAATGAGCCAAAGTTCCCTGAAGTAGGATTTGGAGCAGGAGAGCTTGAGGATCTGGGGCATTTCACAGAAGACCTGGCCCGGGGCAGTGCCATGGCACAGGGGCAGGGAAAATGTATTGGCCGTGTGCAGCAGCGAATTGAGAAAGGCACTGGCCCAGGCAGCTGCTGCCATGTGGGCACAAGCTCTGCTGCCCAGGAGGGTCCCGTAGTGCAGGGGTTTGCAGATGGACACATAGTGGTCATAGCACATGATGGTCAGGAGGGAAAACTCTGTCCCAAGGAAGAAGATAATCAGAAAAAGCTGTGCAGCACATGCCATGTAGGAGATGGTGCTGGTGTCCCAGAGGGAATTGTGCATGGCTTTGGGGACAGTGGCGCAGATGGAGCCCAGGTCGCTGAGGGCCAGGTTGAGCAAGAAGAAGAACATGGGCGAGTGCAGGTGGTGGCCGCAGGCTACGGCGCTGATGATGAGGCCGTTGCCCAGGAGGGCAGCCAGGGAGAGGCCCAGGAAGAGGCAGAAGTGCAGGAGCTGCAGCTGCCGCGCGTCTGCCTGTGCCAGCAGGAGGAAGTGGCTGTTGGAGCTGCTGTTGGACATTGGCTGTGGCTGCACATGGGGTTCTGTAATAAAAGTAATCATGGAATAGTTGGGTTTGGAGAGGACTTTAAATATCCCAGCACAGCTTGGGGGCACTTCTCCCCCCTGCCTGCCCAGGGCTCTGCTGCCTGGAGCTGTCCCTGCCAGCAGCTGCTCCCCTGTGCCCAGGGCTGGGCCCTGCCAGTGCTGCCAGAGCCCAGCCCAGCCCTGGGGGCTCAGCTCTGCCCTGCAGACCCCTCCCAGCTCAGGAACTGCCCAGGGGCAGCTCTGGCTCTGCAGGCTCTGATGGCAATGTCAGAGCAACCCTGAGGAGGCTGGAAAAGCAACACTGATGCTGCCTCTAAGGGGCCCTGTGCTCATTTCTGTCACTGCCTGGTTTATTCAGATCTGAGACAATTTTTTTATATTTCTCATGGTGAACTGAGAAATGAATATCTATGTGCAATTTCCCATACAGGCAACACAGATCAGTACACTAAAAATGCAGGATTTTCCCATTTTGTAGCCCATGACTGGCTGTGCTCCCTGTTTAATATGCTTGGAAATGTTCTGGAGGTAAATGTCATGCTGGGAGCAATCCTGAGCAATACAGAATCCTCACCACACAAGAAGAACACTTTCCAGCCTTTCCAGCTGTCTCCTTCCACCCACATTTTGTCCCCCAGCGCTGGGAGCAGCTCCCCGGGCCGGCTGAGAGCTGTCCCTGGCAGGCAGCAGAGTCCCTGGCCCAGCACAGCGCCCTGAGCTGCAGGACCCTGCTCTGCAGGACAGCCCTGGGCACCCCTGGCTGCTCTGCACAAGAGATGATCAGAGAATGTACTCACAGGGTCTGTGGGCATTGGGATGTTCCAGCTGTAGGAGATCACTCCAGGAGCTGCAGCTGCATTGTCCTGCAGCCAGAGGTTCCTGTGCCAAGGGCTGCCAGTGATTCTGCCCCAGGCACTTCTCAGCACCTTCCCAGCCCTGACTGATGGAAGCTCTCTGTGCCTCTGTGCTGTGCCCGGGCTGGCTGCAGGCAGTGCCCCAGCCCTGCTGGGCTGGGAGCAGAGCTGCTCATCCAGAGAAATGTGCTTTTGAAGCTCTCCTTGGTTACCAGGATCACCCTCTGTGCCAGGAGCCCGGCCCAGCTCAGCAGCACAGACACAGCACAAGGACTTTAATGACCCTCTGGGGCTTTGTGCTCAGGCCCTGAACATCAGGCCCTGAGAGGGAGCTGCAGAAACCTCTCCAGAACTCCAAGACAGAATCCAACTCCAAAGTTTCTTTGACTTTTAATGGGTCCCACTGAGGGACACGACTGAGAAAGTGTCCCCAGGCCCCAGGCAGAGCAGAGAACTGGAGGCACTGATGACAGGTGGGGACAAAGAGAAGCCAAGTGTTGGTGCCCTGGGGCACAGCAGCATCTGTGCCACCAAGGGCCGTGCCACCAAGGGCCGTGAGGAGACACCTTGTCCTGAGGCTGGGGCCTCCTGGCACAGCCCCAGCCAGGCTGGGCACTGTCACCCCCTTTTCCTGCCCTCAGCATCCCCCCCTAGCCCACATCCCAGTGGCCTCAAGGATCTGCTGGAAGGAGTCCCTGGGGAGCCTTGCTCAGGAATGGCCCTGGGGGCTCCTTCATGCTCCCAGGGACTGCAGGTTTTTCAAAGCACTTTGGCTTTGGCTTTTGCCTTGGAGTCTCTGAGAGCTTTGTGCAATCATGGCCTCCAATTATCTGCTGTAATTAGTCCCTGGAGAGGCTTTGTCAGGAACAACACTCAGTGGGGCTCATTAATGCTTCAAGGTACTTCAGTTCTTTTAAGGTACTTGGTGTTTCCCTTTTGATCCAGACTCTGTGAGAGGTTTGTGCAATCATGGCCCCAATTATCTGCTTTAACGTGTCCCTTGAGAGCTTTGTACTGACACTCAGTGGGGCTCATTGATGTTTTGAGATACTCAAGGAGTTTAAGGTACTTTGGATTTTCCTTTCCACACTGAGTTTCTGAGACTTTTTTTTTTACCATCCTGGCCTCCAGTTCTCTCCTCCAAGGAGTCCATGAGGAGCCTGTGTTTGGGATGGACCTCAGTGGCACCCATTAATGCTTTGAGACATTTTGGGTTTTTCCTCTGACTTTGACTCCTGGAAAGGTTTGTGCAATCTCCTCTCAGGCCTTGAGTTTCCAGGGCTCAGCTCCAAATGCACCACAGGGCTCATTAGGATCAAGCAACTTCTGACAAACCATGGCTCTGCCTTGATTTCCCTCTGCTCTAATGTAGTTCATTAAGAAGGTTTCCTTATACAGTTATGGAGAAATATTTCAAAGAGCTTCTAAGAAATATGTATTCCTATTTTAAAGAGTGTCTTTTATTACTGTTCTCATTAGAGAAGAGGTGATTGCAGCATTCTGTGATTGATATTGATGTAGGGCCGCTCCTAAAGAGGTCTGGCCAGGTCAGAGAAGTTTAACTTGAGGTCTGACCCAGTGTGGACACCTTGCCCCACATTCCCTAACCCCATGTGAGAAACTATTTTCACTTTCACAAATGTAAATGGTTTATTACGACCTTATCAAAATACAACAGAAGAGTGAATAAAGAATAAATACAGTGCCAGAAGCAAAGCATTCAGTCACCCTGTGCTCATCTACAAAATGGATGCTCTATCTTTTATACCTCTAGCCCCTCCCAAAGTCTTGTCAATCCACTTCTTCTTCACTGTCCAGTGGTGGAGATCACTTTCTTACAGCTTGACTGGAGGTCAGGCACTGCCATAGCAACAAGCCGACCCTCCCAAATGCCCTGACTACTGAGGGCATCCCGTGATAACAATGCAAGAGGGAGGGGAAAGATAACTATACACCTACACAACTTCTCTTAACATATACTTAATATTCACCCCTTAATTGTGAGAGTCAACAATAGGATTACCCATCTATAACAAACCCCCTTTTCTTTTTCTATAAGTCATTTTGCTTGAACAATTACATTAAAAAAATTCTCTCTCTCTTGAATGAGTCATACTAGCAGCTGTTGATGTGGGCAAGGACAGTGGGAACAGGAGAAAAATCTCAGGTTTTCCTTAGACACACTTATTTGGAATGGACAAAAGGGCCTTACAGAGGTCCAGTATGGCTCTGACTCCCATCTACCGTGCCTATGTGGTTGCGATCCATAGTCATTGTATCTTAGGGGTCCAGAGGCCAGCTCGGTCTCGCCCTCCAGTCCCTTTTGTATTCAAAGACAGTTGGGGAATTACAGATGTCCAGTATGGCCTTTTGTCCCTACCTTACCATGCCTACGGGGTTGCTACCCACAGCAGGGCTATGGGGTCTTCTTGGTAGTGAACAAAGGGGTCTTGCCCTGCTTCCTTTGTCTTATTTTCTTAAAGAAGCTGTCCCATCACCTTTTACGGACCCTTGTGTACTTCCCATCAACAGATGCTGATAATTCTCACCCATTAACACAGGAAGACAGTCCTCAAACTGGTTGGTGGAAGCTTGACTTTGGGCATCTTGGTGTCTTTCTGGTTGTCTTTCAGTCTCTGCTTAAGAGTCAATCTCGTTTCACCTAGTCTGGATGTTGTAGTTCACTCTTTGGGTTCTTCTACCGGGCCTTTAACTGTTGGCATGAGTCCATCTGTTGGCATGAGTCCATCCCCACTCTGCAGTTCACACGGCTGATTCGGTGATGAACAGTGCCTGAAAGGGACCTTCCCACTGAGGAGTTAGAGGTTGATCTCTCCATGACTTGATCATTACTTGATCCAATCCCCAGAATTAACATTATGGATTCTGAAATCCAGGGTGTTAGTTTGAGGAATTGCCTCTTTATGTCTTAGCCCTTGTAAGGTTTCTCCTATAGACATAACATATTTCTTGGCATTGGCTTCCCCTTCCTCATAGATGGCAATGCTCTGGGGTGAGGTCAAAAAGGGTAACCAAATGTCATTTCATAGGGTGACACCCCCAGATCTGACCGGGGTTGGTTTCTAATTTTTAATAAGGACAAAGGGAGACATTTTATCTATGACGTGGGTTTCAGTCATCAGCTCAACTAGAGCTCTTTTAAGAGTTTGATTCATCCTCTCAGTGTGACCAGAACTCTGTGGATGCCATGGAGTATGTAATTCCCATTTACTCCCAGGGTTTGAACAACTTTTTGCAATATTTTAGAGGTGAAATGAGTTCCTTGGTCTGAATCAATCCTGTTCACCATCCCATACTGGGGAATGATTGATTCTAGAAGTGTTTTACTCACAACATTGGCATTGGCTTTAACCATGGGTACCGCCTCTACCCAGTGATTCAAGTTGCCTACTATCACTAGTAAAAACTTCCACCGTTGTACATGGGGAAGCTCGGTAAAGTCTACTTGGATGTTTTGATAGGGTCTTAAGGCTAGTTCTTGCCCTCCTCTGGGTGTTTTCCTCATGATTTTCTGACTCACTTGTTGGCATATCACACACCTTTCAGTTACTTGCTTAGCTATCCCAAAAAAATTCCAATGCAGCCCCAGTCCCTTAGAAATTGATCACTTAGCGCTTGTGTACCCCAATGTGTTGTTCCATGTATGCCTTCTAACATTTTCCTGGCAAGGAGTTTATTCAACATTTGTCTCCCATCTGCTAATCTCCACTTCCCTTTGTTATCATTCTTAGCTCCTATTCTAAGGAATTCTTTCTCTTCTGTCTCACTGAATACGGGAACTTCTTCTATTTCTCCCATAGGGGTTAATGCTATCATTAGTTTTTCTGACCCTGATTTGGCTGAATTCTTAGCGTCTAAATCTGCTAAATGGTTCCACTGTTCTTCTTGAGTCACCCCTTTTTTATGTCCTTTAACATATACTACTGCCACTTCTTCTGGTATTTGTAAGGTTTCTATCACTTCTAAAATAAGTTTTTAGTTCCTTTCCCCATTGAATTTAATAGCCCACACTCTTCCCAGATTTTCCCATAGGTATGCACTACTCCAAAAGCATATTTTGAGTCTGTATATATTGTTCCTCTTTTCTGTGCTAATATTTCCAGAGTTTGCTTTAGGGCATACAACTCACATGCTTGGGCTGACCAGTTGGAAGGTAACTTTCCTTTTTCTAGGGCCACTAACTCTTCATCTACTATAATGTATCCTGATACCCATTGTCCCCGGATTACCTGTGGAAATCCATCAATGTACAATCATTTCCCTCCTTGGAATGGTTGATGTGTTAGGTCCTCTCTTACTTTAGTTTGATAATTTATAACCTCTAGGCAATTATATATTAATTCCTCACCTGGATTTCCATCTAAAAACTGGGCAGGGTTCAGTTGGTTACTCACAATTAACTCTAATTATCCATTGTCTATTAGGATGGCTTCATATTTTAGCACTTGGGAATCAGTGAGCCATTTCTCAGCCTTTTAGCTGAGGATACTCCTTACTGAGTGAGTGGTATATATTTTCAATTTTCCCCCAGAGGTTAATTTTTTGCTTTCTTCTACGAGTAGGGCGCTCGCTGCCACCGCCTGAATGCAGGTTGGCCACCCACAGCTGGCAGGGTCTTGCAGTTTTGATAAACAGGCCACTGGTTTCCTGGATCCTCCCCGGTCCTGGGCTAACACTCCATGTGCTGCCCCTTTTTCTATATCCACAAACAGATAGAAGGGTTTGTCTAAGGCAGGAAGACTCAGTGCTGCTGCACTGACTAATTTTTTCTTTAAAGCTTCAAAATTTGCTTGTCGTCTTCTTCCCACCTTATCTCTTCTTCTATTAACTTTTCAAACAAGAACCTGATGGCCTGCATGTATCCTTCAATCCATAGCCTACACTATCCCAACAGGCCTAAAAGCCCTCTGACTTCTCTCTTAGATTTTGGCCGTGGGAGTGAGGCAATCCCTGCAATTCTCTGAGGGTTCAGCCACTGGCTCCCTTGACAAATCACACGTCCTAGGCATTTTACTTCCCTCTCTACAAATTGGAGTTTCCCTTTTGATACTCAAAGTCCTTGGCTCCCCAGAAAACTTAACAATGCTATGGTGGATTCTCGAACTTTGTTTTCTTCCCGTCCTGAGAGAAGCAAATCGTCTCCATACTGGATGATCTTTATCTCAGGTTTGATGGAGAATTGTTTGGTTTGGGGATTTGGAAAACCCTTGTGGTAACCTAGTCCACCGAAGCTGTTGCTTTCTCCCTGAATCGGGG
The DNA here is from genome assembly GCF_031753505.1 of Anomalospiza imberbis. Lineage (NCBI taxonomy): Eukaryota > Metazoa > Chordata > Aves > Passeriformes > Viduidae > Anomalospiza > Anomalospiza imberbis. Next base: position 228,757 of record NW_027100293.1, on the reverse strand, counting down.
TCCTCCCATTCAGAGGCAAACATATCCCTACTTTCTCCTGCCAGTGGACATGCCCAAAAGGCATCTTTTAGGTCTGTCACACTAAACCACTGGTGTGCTGGGGGGATATTACTCAGTAGTGTATAGGGCTTAGGCACTACTGGGTACTGATTCACTGTTCTTTTGTTAACTTCTCTTAAATCTTGGACAAGCTTGTAAGTCCCATCAGACTTCTTTACTGGTAAAACAGGTGTATTATGGGGGACATACATGGTTCTAAGGCACCCTACTCAAGTAGGTCCTGGGTGGCCAGCTGCAGTCCTTGTCTCCCTTCCAGGGAGAGTGGGTATTGTCATACCTGAACTGGATGGTTCTCATCAACTGTTTTTATTACTACAGGTTTCATGTTCAATTTACCTTAATTTTTTGGTTTTGCCCGCACCATCTCATGAATTTTGTCCTCATTCTCTTCTGTTAATTGGAGAAGTTTAACCACCATTTTTCCTTCCTCTGGCAGTACTCCAATGTCTAACTGCACCTGTAAATCCCACCCTAATAGATTTCACCCTGCTTCTGGAACTAATAGAACATCCCCTGTTGAGGATTTTTTGCAGGACAATGGACACATTCAGCAGATGCACAGTCCAGCCTTCTGGTAACAAAGGAACCAGTTCTAGAAACGGGGTCAGTGAATCCTTGACGACAGGAAAAGAAGAAGTCAGAGGAATCCGCAAAGTTGTCAGCAAAATAAAAAAGAGAACTCAGGGTGGGCCAGACAACCAAAGCAAGACGCATGAAGAATCGGGTGATCCAACCAGCATTTAATTTTAGACGCATAAACAGCTAGGATTAACCAATCATGTATTAGATAGAGACTCTTGCACAGCAGAACTGATTCTAAATACAGGCCTCTGTACAATAAAATTGGCTTCACTTGATCATATTGATCATGGCGAGATGTCCCATTTGTGATTCTCCGCACCACAATTCCTATCTCAGACCCCAGGTCTAATGATGCATGGCGATGCATAGAATCCCTTAGACACTCTAGAAACTCAGATGGAGTCTCGGAAGGCCCCTGCTTAATAGAATACAGGACAGACCATTTTTTGGTGTTTGGGATAGCTCTCTCCACTCCCAGTGCTATCCAATCTTGATAATCTGCTAATTTCTGAAACTCTGCCGATATATTTGGATCCCATTTAGGATCCCTTGGAGAGGGAAAAATTCTCTTACATCCAATCACTGGCTTTTACGGTGATCCTCTGCCAAAGCCCCTGCTGTTCTCAGGATCAGCTGCTTTTCTGTTTCAGTGAAAGTATCCAGTAATACCTGGGTGTCTCTCCAATCTGGGTTGTGTTGTTTGATAACATATTGTAAATGCTTCGCTATAAGTGTCGAGTTGCTGTGGTAATTTTTAGCAATCCTTTCCTACGCCTCTAGATCAGGGGTGGAGAATGGTACTTTAACCATCAGTCTCCCTCCTTCTGGTCCCACTGCCTCTCGCAGAGCGGCCTGTAACACTGCTTGTCTCCTGGTTCTGGACAAAACCGGACTGCCAGGAGGGGAGTGGGTTTGAGTAGATGTCCCTTCCAAGCCTGCATCCTCTTTTTTTGGAAAGTCCACCTCATCCTCATCCTCATCCTCATCCTCATCCTCATCCTCATGTCTCCTAGGAGGCACTTTCAGCAAATCTATTGTATCTTGTTCTTGAGCTGCAGCACGGTAGACCTTATCTGATTTGGTACATGGCTGTCCTATGCTGCACGCTGAGCAACATTGCTTAATTTGCCCTCTATTTCCTTTGTTTTCCTTCTCAAGGGCTAACACCAGTGGGTCTGAGGGAGCACTGAGCCCACAGTGCCTCTCCCATTCCAGATGATTTCGTAAGGCAAGAAACATATCAGCATAAGAGACCTCATCCTACTTCCTTCCTGTCTTAAAAACCGCATTAACTGCAACAAGGTATTACAATCTAAAGTTCCTGCCGGTGGCCACTTGGCTCAATCTTCCAGCCTGTATAATGGCCACCACCGCATGCAGTGTTGGATTAAATCTTGTTCTCCAATCCCCCCCTACTGGTGACTTCTTTCCAGTGGGTTAAGATACACCCCAAAGAGCTAGCTCGGGGTAACTTCTTTGCTCTGGTGCGTTCCCATTATCTCCTTCTCCTTCTCACTTCCACCCAAAACTCTCTTCACAAAGCCTCACAGTCCTTTCCCAATTCTCCTCCCACGTGCAACCCCAGGTTACAGGTACCAGATGTGATTTTCCACACACAAGCTTTAAAATCTGAGGTTCAAAATGGGCTCAATTAGGAAACATCCATCCACACTCAGAGCATATGCCCCGCCGCCTGCTGAACAGCAATACCAACGCTTCTCACAAACTCCGCACTGCAATAGTGCCCATGGAGGGTGCCAGTCTCTCGAGGTGCCCAAGGCTCCCAAGAATTGCCCACAAAGGCAGGCTATTCCACTTACTCCTTCGTGAATTTCTAAATTCTCCACAGTGGGTTGCTTCCAATCTAGAGAAACGATGTAAATTACCTTTATGTTACCATTAGCTGAGGTCCAATAAAGTCCCTCTAAATAAACCCATTCATCCCCTTTATCTATCCAGTGATTCACTGGATTTACAAATTCCCAGGGGTCAAACCCGAACCACTGAGGCAGTGGAATCCTCTCAGTTCGTCTAGCCACAGTTAAAACATGCACAATCTACACAAACACATTCAAACATGCCACGTGTCCTCACCCACACTTCTTTGCTTGCTCTGCTTCTCCCCAGCTGCCTCCCCGCAGGACGCTATCTGCCCACACAGCCTCCCAGCCGGCACCCTGGGCCTCACTTGGCCGCCTCACTAGTGGGCAGAGCCTCCCCGCCCCGCACCATGGGTACACTCACTCACTCGCCCCCTCCTTCGTATAACTGAGCCCACAAAGGCACTCACTCACACAATCACAAAAACCCACCTACATTAACCACAATGTCCAGACACCATAAGCGCACAATAGCAGTAAGTAGAATCACAGCATTAAGGTCCAGATTCACTTGACCCACCCCCAGGATCACTAGTGGTCACAGAATTGAACAGTAAATATCCCTTCCTCCTGCCGCTCTATTGGCAAATGGACCCTTCCCCCTCCCTCCGGCCATGCTTGGTTGGCGACTGCTTGCAAGCCCCAAACCTTTACTCACACAGGGACTGAGCTGTGCACCAGATGTCTCTGAGCAGCTTACCAGCAGCCCTTTTGGTCAAGGCCCCTTTTAAGCTTGATACACACTGTTTATCTCTGCACAGAGTGCCTGGAGCACGGTCAGGCAGTGCCGGGATCCCGGGTGTGGTTCTGGTCCCCACAACTGAGCAATGGCAGCCCCAGGCTCAGAGCCAGTCAGAAAGCCAACCAAGTGAGACCAGAGGGAGGGCACCCTTCCAGTTTCTCTTGGGCATGGCCGCAAAACAACCCCTGCTACTTCTTCCTCCACCAGTGTTTGGGCTGTGCTGGTGGCAGAGCCAGCCAGGTTGTGCTCTGCCTTCCAAAGCCTGTTGGGAGCGGGCATGAAAAGCTCTGCATGCACAGCGGAGAGTCCTGGAAGGTGCTGGCAACAGCTTCCTGCGGGAACAGGGCTCTGGGCTCTGGCTGGAACAGCCTGGTTTTGGTGCCATGACCGCAGGCAGGAGTTGAGGCAGGTGAAGAGGCAGCAGGCAGCTTGTGTTTGTAGAGGGCCTGGGGCTGCCCCTCTGAACCTCCACCTGGAAACACACTTGGGAGAATATGAGCTACAGCTGGAGTGCCTGTCCTGAAAGGACCTGAAGTCATTAAGCCTTTCCAGCTTTTCTTAAGAGTGTGTTGGTGTTGCCCAAGAAAGCTTCATTTGGGGAAATGCCTTTGGAGGAAAAGGGCTTGCTTCTCAAGGAAAGTGCTTCCCAGGGAGCTCCCAGTGAGGTAGGTGCAAGGGTCCCCCTTTGGCTCTCTGTGGCAGAGTGGCAAGGGAAGGGAGAAGGCTGTGAAGAGCGGGTTTGGCATCTGCCTGGACCTGCAGAGACCAACCCAAGCACCTGCAGCAGGGTGTGTTCCCCCTTTGGACAGAGGCATGAGCAGGAGCATCTCTGTCCAGCCGTGAGCCCCAGAGCTCTCTCTGAGAGCTGTGAATTAAAAGGCCTTTACACACACACTTTTCACCTCTTCCCTGTCTGCTGTGTTTCAACTCTTGGCAATGTGCATTTGCCTCTTGCTTGGTGGAAGCTGCTTGGCCCAGAGCCAGCACAGAGCTGGGCTGTGTGGGCCAGGCAGCGTGGAGAGTCTTGGCTGATCTTGGTGTGTCCCTGGCCTCAGAAAAGGCTGGGAAGGTTTGCCTCCCAAGGCGTCCTGCTCATTGGCTCTCCCTGTGCATCCTGGAGAGAACAAGGTAGGCATTTCTGGCAGCTGGGCATCAGCAGGCCTGAGAGTGGGGGCATGTTGTGGAGCCAGCCCAGCTGAGATACCCTGAGAGGAGCCCAGTGCTCCTTGCTCCCCTCTGCTGACAAGTGAGTGTTTGTCTGGTTTTGGGATGGCCCTGGCTGTGTGAGGGGTGCTGCGTGGACACGAGACAGCCGGTCCTGTCCCGCTGGGTCCCAGCAGTGCCTCACAGCAGTCCTGCATCCACGTCAGGATGCTGGCCAAGAGAGGTCCTGGAAGCTGAGGCAGCTGATTTTAAGCTTGTGCAGGTGCCTACAGGCCAAGGCCAATGGTGTTCCCTCAGGATACAGCAGTCCTGAGGGGTCTCCCTCGTTCAAACAAATCGGCAGCCAAATGTATGGTCTACCAAAAGCCCTTTTATTGACCTGGCGGGAGGGCAGGGGTCTGCACCCACTAAAATGTTTCTCTGCCACATATAAATTTAAGTGGGTTGATGTAGGAATGTATCAAACATACCGTCCTTCTTTACACGGCTGTGGTGATTTGATAGGCAGGGGGTTAGAAATACATGGTGTCTGATTCCCAAACTTGAAGCTGATTTCCAGGCGCTGGCCAGGAGCGGTCTCGATGCCCCAAAGCAGCACAAAGTCTTCATCACAGCTTCCCTGCACAGGGCTGATTCCACACTTGCCCTTAGTTCTTCTGGTAGACTATGTCTAAAGCTTTTTGTCAGGTCACTCTTATGTCAAGTTAGGCCACCAGGTTCTTCTTATGCTAACTGGTGCTAAGTACTTAGGTATGTCTGTGCTAATTACTTGTTTACTCATGTGCATTGCTTGTGCTTACTTATGTCAAACAAAGGCCTTGTTTCATCCCCAAAGGTGCCTGAGGCCACCTGCTCCTTTTGGCACCAGTTGCTTTCCTGTGGAATGTTCTCCCTCCCCAAGGGTAAAGAGGGAGCTGGAGAAAGAGCTTGCCCGGCTGCTCTCCATCCTTTCCCAGCACTCCTGGTGAAGTGGAGAAGTCCGAGCTGAGCGCAAAGGTGCAAATGGAACAGCCGTGCACGGGAAGGCTCGGTGGGAATGATGATCCAGGATCCATAGGCCTGGCAGCCTGAGCGTGCTCCAGGGGAAGGCCTTGGAGCAGATCCTCCTGAGTGCCATCCCACGGCACCTGCAGGGAACCAGGGCGTTTGCTGGAGGGTGGGAAAGCTCTGCGGAGGGATGGGGACAGCTGGGGCTCCTGGCGGGGTGTTGAGGGCTTCTGTGTGGGAGTCTGGGGGGGTTGGTGTTGGGGGGGTGTTGGAGAAGGAGTTGTCTGGAAGGTGAGAGGTCTAGGCTGGAATTTGAGTCAGTTTGAAGGCAGCATCTGTGCTTTGGCACAGCTTTGGTTAGGGAGGGCAGAAAGAATATCTGTGACTTTTCCTCTTCATGGTCCTGATTCTCCTGCAGGGAACAAGAGGGGAGAGCTGTACTTTACTGGCCACTTAGAAATCTGTACCAGGGGGAGGATTAGCCCTTTTGTAATCTACTCATTTCTTTGGGCTACTTTTGTACCACTGAGTGGACTCTCATTTCTTGAGAGCTTTTATTCCTTAAGAGAATTAGGATATTATCATCCCTTCCTAGAAAACCAAAGCATGGCCCTTGTTTTTTGCCCTTTTTTTGTGTAGTGTTATGTTCTGTAAAGTGACCCTCAGTGGATGAAGTTAAGGCAAATGAGTTGCTGCTTTGAGATGGGAAGCAAAATTACAAATCTTCACCTCCTCAGGCCATCCCAATTAATTTGGGAAGTTTGCAACTTTTTGGAACTACTTGAGTCGAGCAATGGGAAGTAAAGCATTCCTGAACTGAGGATTCTTACTTGCCAGATTCTTCTGTGCCTTCGCCGCTGAGGTGGTTTTGTGCAGAAGGCAATAACTTCAATGAGAAGATAATTTCAGCATGGAGTAAGAGCTTCTGACAGAGACCCAAGTGTTGCCAGCAGTTGCTCCAGGTGCTCCTGCCAACAGCCCCTGCAGGCAGGAGTGCAGCCCCCAATGCACGTGGGCTTTGGCTCCCTCTGGCACAGAAGCCCCCCACGGGCACAGGTCTCTGGGGCAGGAGACAGGCACTGGTGCTGCCAGGGCTCGGGGGTGGCAGGTCTGCTTGGGCAGGGACCCTGCCACATCTGCTGATGTCAGCGCTCCCCGGGCGCAAGGGGTCAGAGCAGCATTCCTGCCCTGGCCCACACGTTCCTCGTCTGTGTCACACGGCCACGCTTAGGATGGCCACCAGCCAGGACGTGTCCCAAGGAGGCCGTGCCAGCTTCTGTGGAAGGCCCCATGCCCTTCCCAGCGCAGCTGCGTCGGCAGCCCTGGGGCCTCCTTCTGCTGCCCTGAGCCCGCAGAGCAGGGCAGCGTTTGCTGATGGTTTGAGCCGTTCCTAAAGATCCTGTCGGGGTGTCTTAGACACTTGGGGTGAGGGATTCCTTCCAACCTGAGCCACTTTGGGTGGGCTGGGGGTGGTCCCAGGGCAGGGGGCAGTGTGTGCAGGGGCCCTTTGTGACATGGTGCAGCATGGTCACCGTGGCATGGAACGGGACAGCGTGTCCAAGGGCCCTTTGTGACACGGGGTGACATAGGAGCTGGTGGTGACAAGGCCACACCACAGTGCTCGGAGCACGCGACGGGACAGGACGGGACAGAGCGGTGCCGTGAGGAGCCCCCGCACAGCACACTTGTTCGTGTCTGACCCAGAGCTTTTCCGAGGTGCTATTCCTGCAGCTGACCTCGAGGCCAGACCACAGGACTTGGTGACCCGTGGCCTTCCCAAGGCTTCTCTTCTGCAGGTGTCCTCGAGGGCAGACCGTGGGACTTGGTGCCCCAGAGGCATCTCCCATCCCTGCCACCAGTGCCCTCGAGGCCAGACCACAATCCTTGACAGGAGTCTCCTGTCCTTGTGGCAAGGAGCCCTCGAGACCAGAGTGCAGGACTTGCTGTCCTGTAGCCTTCCTGAGGCTTCTCTCTTGAAGGTGCCTTCCAGGCACGACTGCAGGCCTTGCTGACTCGGAGATTTCTGAGACATCTCTCCTGTGAGTCGTCACAAATCCAGTCACTGACATGGAGCAGAGATCCCCGAGAGTGCCCAAGCTGGCCTGGGTGGAGGAAGAGGAAGAAGGCCCTGGAGCTGGCCCAGCACAGGAGACTGAAGAGGTGGTGCGGTTCAAGCCTCTGCAGGAGGGTGAGTGGCAGAGCTGGGCTGCTGGGCTGCAGGGCTGGTGGCTGCAGACAGCGTGGCCACATCCCATCCCATTGCATCCTATTGTATCCCATTGCATCCTATTGCATCCCATCCCATTGCATCCCATTGCATCCCATTGCATCCCATTGCATCCCATTGCATCCCATTGCATCCCATCCCATCCCATCCCATTGCATCCCATCCCATCCCATCCCATCCCATCCCATCCCCTGGAGACATGCCCATGGACAGGACAGAATAGGGGCCAGGACAGACACCCCAGAGCCGTGCTCCATCCCTTGGGACATCCCGGGGCTGTTCCTACCTGGGGAGCGCAGGGCTGGGCTGTGTTCTCCGGCCTCTCCCGCAGCCCCTCAGCTCAGGCTGCGCTCGCTCTTTGCCAGATGCAGCCGTGGACCGCACACAAGAGCAGGAACGCACCCGTGGCCTCTTCCGCAGAACAGCGCAGGTACCTGCAGCCATCCCCACCTGGGCTGGGCCTGCTGTCACTGCTCAGCCGAGCACCGCGCTTGGAGCATTCTGTGGAACATCCCTGGCTTCCTGCCCTTCTCCTACAGCTGGTTTGCAAATTCATCAAGAGGATTCGGGAGGAAGAGACCGGCACTGTGGGCACAGGGCTCAGAGCATATTCACACATCTTCAAAACCAAGACCTGTTCTGCCCTGCTGGATATGCTCGTAGAGGAGGGGTTTTGCAATCCAAAGCAAGTAAGCAGCCTGTGGCCAGGCTTTGATCCTCCCAGGAATTGCTTGGCCTCCCAAGTCACGCCTGCTGCTCACTGGAAGCCTTTGAGGCCATGGCAGTGGGGTGGCAAGGGAAGCACTTCTCTGGGGAAGCTGGGGACATTCCTCCCTCTGGCAGCTTTCCAAGTCTCCCCGTGCCTTCTCCAGGTGCCTGCCATGGTGAGGTACATCCACCAGTGGCTCATGGCCAATCAGTTTGCTGAGCACAGGCTGAACAGGGCCCTGCTGGATCTCACCAAAGAGCAGCCTGCTGACGTAGTAATGACGCTCCTGCGTGTGGCCCCATCCTGTGACAGGTATGGGGCCCACCTGCCCAGAGGGCTCAGGGCTCCCCAGCCCATCAGCCTGTACAGCCTGTCCCAGGTGTCTGACCAACAGAGAGTTCCAGGGCCCTCTGGCTGCTCCCTTTGCCAGCCCTGGCACGTCAGCCCCCGAGCCTTCTGCCATGCTTCCTCGCTGGCCCTCAGGGACCTGTCCCCACAGGGCTGGGCTGTCTGGGTGCTGCTGGCGAGGGGCAGTGGGCAGAGGCAGGGCTGGCAGCCAGCTCAGCTCCCCGCTGCCGCCCAGGCCACGGTGCTGTGTCCCAGACTCCTCTGAGACAGAGCTCTGACCCCACAGAGCTGCTTTGACCATGTGGAAGAGCATCATGTGCTCGCCCAGGACTGCGGAGCCGGCGCAGCTGATACTCCTCGATGTGCTGGGGAGCTGGCCAGAGCACAGCACGTGCACCTCCGATGGGGACAAAACGGGTGTCTTTGTCCTGGCTGTGAGTTTCTGACACTGGCCTTTGCTGGCCCCAAGGCCACCTGTCCAGCAGCTCTGCATCCTCCTTCCCCCACTGCATCTCCCTGCCTCAGGCGCTGGGCTGAAACCTGGCCTCTGGGCAGCTTCAGGGCCACCAGGCCCGGTGCTCCCCCTGTGTCTCTCCGGGCCTCTCCCTCCCATGCTCGGGCCCTGCCACACGGACACCTCGGCACTGAGCACTGTCTCGGGCTGCTCTGTCCTTTGCAGGCAACTGTGGTGATGTGGAAGATCCTCCAGATGCCCTGTGTCCCACATGTAGTGACCGTGTATTTCCCCCGCCTCTTTGTGCATCTGCTCTTCCAAGTGTTCTTCAGCACGTTGGATGTGCCAGCGGAGGTCGATACCTTCTGGAAGGGATGCCAGCAGCAATACGGCCTTGCCACCAACCCCAACAGGTGCTCCATGCCAGTCCTCCTGTCCCTGCCAGGTGCCCAGGGCAGGAGCCAGTGCTCCCAGCGTGACCTGGGCTTTGCTCTGCATGCAGGTTTGCAGTGCGGACCCTGAAGTCCCTGCTCTGCCAAATGCAGCACGAGGATGTGGTGGTGGCAATAGAACGCAAGTGTGGCTGGGACACGCTGCTGTGTGCTGACACCCACCACTATGCCGTGGGTCTGCTGGCCAGGTGAGACCCCCTTCTCCCCACTGCCTCTGACATTTGTGCTCAGTGCCCAGGGTGCCCCACACAGTCCCCGTGGTCGTGGGCCAGAGGGCCTTGTCACCGAGGAACAGCCAAGCCGACTGGAAAAGGCTGGGAGAGGAGGGAGCCCACAAGGAGCCACCTCCCAAATAGCCCAGGGCCCTTACAGGATGCTGGGGAAAGGCCAGACCTCTGTGAGTCAGTCCTGGGAGAGGTTTGTCCCCCGGCCCAAAGTCTTGGTTTCTTTTTCTCCTGCCAGGGAGATGTCCTGTGTCTCCATCCCCTTGTGCTCAAGGATCGCTCGCGACCTGCTCCGGCTGCTCAGCACACAGGAGCCACGCTGGGAACTGCCCGCCCTGGCGTTCCTTGTGGAGGTGAGCCTGATGGCCAGCGCTGCCTCGCTCAGCTGCCTCCCAGCTCTCTGCCCTCTCGTAGCCGCAACTGCCTGGGACGGTGCCCGCGCCCTGCGCTGCTGCCTGGGCCCAGCCCTGTGCTGTTCCGGGCTCTTGCCGGCCAGGTCCCCTGTCACTGCCCTGTGCCTTTCAGGTTCTTGAGTGCCTGAACTTGAGTGAACGCGGTGCTAAGAGAATCCTGCAAATCTTGTCAAGGCACCTGCGGAGCGAGTGCAGGGAGAGGCGTCGCCTGGCGCTCAGGGCCCTTCTTGTGCTCATCGATGATCCCTTGATGGTGAGAAGGGGGCAGCGGCTGAGGCTGCGCTTGGGAATGCAGTCGCTTGGGCTTGGCTGGGCTTTGGGCGCTGGGGCAGCTGCTCCCAGCTCTCCTGCCTCCTGGTTCAACTGCCCAAGTGCTTCGGAACAGCCCTTTGGCCTCTAGGCCCTGCGGCAGCAGGATGGCGTTGCACAAACTTGTGTTCCGCACAGAGCGAAAAAATGTGGAGCCTGACTGAAAGTCTTGTGGAGCTCCTGTGGGACGCAGATGGAGAGATAGTCAGCATGACAGTCAGGCTCCTCAGCTTTATCTTCTGGGACAAGGCCATGCTGATACCCAGCCCCATCGCACTGCAGCTGGTTGAGGCGCTCCTGCCACTCTTTGACCACGTAAGGCTCGCTGCCCCCAGCCACGGCCACTGACTGCTGCCTGGACACTTTGTGCCCTGTGGATTTGCAGGCCTGAGCCAAGCTGAGCCCCGTGCAGCCGATGCTGAGGTCTTTTTTTCTTCCTTTCATACAGGACAATAGCCATGTGCAGCTGCTCTCCATACTGCTCTTCCAAACATTGGTGTCTCTTCCACTGGAAAAGGAAGAGAAGGCCCTGAAGACACACGTGCGCCAGAGCCTGCTGCCACTCTTCTTCCACTGCCATGATGAGAATCAGCATGTGGCACAGGTGAGGACTCATGGGCTGCTGCTGTCCCCCTGGGAGGGGGCTCAGCTGCCTCCTGCCCTAGCGCCTCGTGGGCTGCAGCTTCCTCCAGGCCTTGGCACAGGGACACAGGGACACAGGTCCTGCGCCCTGGGCTGTGGGGCCATCTCCGCATCTCTGCTGCTCTCCAGGTTTCTCAGGAAACGCTGCTTTGTGTGGCTGAGTTCCTGAAGAGGAGGGATCTTCAAAAACTGGTGAAGAACAAGAAGCTGTGGAAGTTCACCGAGTGCCTGGTAAGGACGGCCTGGAAGTGCCAGCCTCAGGCTGGAGAAGCCCCCTGAGCGCGGTGCTCAGTGTGTGGGCTGGCAGCTGTGCCCCTGCCCGCTGCTGCACCCAGAGGCTGCGCGGGCTCTTCTCCAGGCTCCCGTGGGCCCGAGCCGGGGCCGATGGAGCCCCGGCCCGGCGGGGCCGCGGGGCGGGGCGGCGCCGCGGCTCCCGGGGCAGCAGCCGCCCCTCTGCCCCCTCCAGAGCCCGGCGCCCGCGGCTGCCGGCCGCGCCTCAGGGCTGTGCGGGCAGGGGAGGCCGGGGCTGGGCGCAGGGAGCGCCCGGCACAGGGGCTGAGCCCGCGCCAACCCTTCCCTCCTGCCGCTCTCTGCAGCTGGCCGACGACAGGAGCCGAGCGGCCGAGCACCTGCGCCGGGCCCTGCAGTACCTGGACAGCCCGCAGCAGTCCCTGCGAGAGGAGGCCATCAGGTTCATCGGTGAGCCGTGAGCCCGGGCTCCCCTTCCCTCCCCGCCCCGCCGCAGCTCGGCCCCAGCCCCGGCTGCTGCCCCGGCAGCGCCATCCGGGCCCGGCGCCGTGGAGCCCCGCCTGGCCTCGGCGCTGCTGCCGCCCTCTCGCAGCCGTGCCCTGGGCCGGCAGCGTGCGGCAAGGGCCCGGGCTGAGCCCTGCCGGGCCAGGAGGCCGTGTGGCCACAGGGCTGGCAGCGCCGCTGGCAGGGAGCTGTGCCGCTGGGCCGTGACAGGCTCTGTGTTCACAGGGATGGCCGGGCAGCACCTCAGGGGGAAGAAGGAAGAGCTCCAGCTCATCTGTGAGGGTGAGTGAGGGCAGCGGGCTGTCAGCGGGGGCTGGCGGGGGAGCTGCAAGCCCTGCCCCGGCTGCCGAGGGCTCTGCTCCCTGTGCGGACGAGGGGCGGTGTGGGCAGAGCACACAGAGACGTCAGGGCCACCTGGGGGATTCGTGGCCAGCAGCTTCGGGCTGATCCTGTTGGTCCCTGCTCCCTGCTGGCCATGGCTAGAGCCGGCTGGCACGGCCCTGGAACGGGGGTCTCCTCGGGTCCCCTCAGATCCGGGAACTGACCATGGCTCTGTTCCTCTCTCTTTCAGCCCTTGAAGGCATGGCAGATGACATCAGCGTCGCCGTCGGAAGCCTGGCAATTCAAACACTGTACGTCCTCCAGGCAGTAGAGAGAGCTCGATATTCCATCTTCGACAGCCTGCGTGATCAGCTCCACAGGGCATGGAGGACACGGCCTCGTCTCTCAGGGCTCGGCTGGCTGCACTGCTGGAGCTCTGCAGAGAGCTGATCCCAGAAGCTCTGTCTGCTGGGGCCACCTGAGCCAGAAGCAATGTTTCATTTGTTCAACATTGTTCTTTCCTTATTTTCCTTTTTCCTTAGCATATAAATGTAGGATATGTTGTAATAGACAGACTCCCAGGATCTTTCATTTGCTGCCCAGGGTCTGCAGAGCACAGGGGTAGAGGGGAAAACGGGTCCTTGTGCTCAGCAAGCGGCCCAGGCCAGCAGTGGGGAAGGGAAAAGTAGCCCCTTGGCCTTTGCTGGTTCTGCTGAAGCCTTTGTGCTGGCGACAGAGTGGCTGTGCAGGGCCGGAGCTGCGGGGATCCCTGTCAGACCGGTGCCTGGAGATGGCCACAAGCCCTCTCCCAGCCAGGAAGCGCCATCTGTGTCCTCCTGCCCGTGTGTTGCTGGCTGCACACCCGGGCAATGTGTAGATGCAATGATTTCTGTTGCACGTCCTGACCAGTATAAAGTAACGCCTTTGATTCTCTAACCCTGAATTTGCTGTTGGAGATGTTTCATTTTCACACAGTTTCAGTGACAAAGGGACCCCCCCGACTGAAGATGGGATCCTCAAAGCTCACCCCCCCTCCCAGATGGGAGGAGAAAACAGCCTTGGCCCTTTGCTGGAGGGGGGCACCCAGTAATCAGTGGAGGCTCCAAAATCAGCCCCCAGTCCCCTCCCCACTTCTAAAGACATAGAACACGTTGCCCCCCAGCCCTCCCGTATCCCCTCTCATTCCAAAATGCTCCCACACCCCCAAGATGCCCTGAAGCTCCCCCAGCCACTATAGTCCCTGCAAAGCCCCCCGAGAAATTGCCCCGGACCCCCTGATACCCCTTCCCACTTCCAAACACATGGAGCCAGTCATGACACAGCTCCCCAAATCCCTCCAACCTCCCCTTTCCCCAAATTCCCCCAGCACTTCCAGATCCTCCAGGCCCCTTGGCCCTGTAGCCTCTTGAAAATCCCACCAGCCCACCGTAGGATGCCCCGAGCCCCCCCTGCACCTCCAGACACGTAGAGCCAGTCATCCAGCAGTGCAGCTGCATGGCTGAGGGGGCTGCAGGGGCTGTTTTGGGGGTGCAGCTGCTGCCAGCCTCCCCTGCAAAGGCTGAAGCTCTGCAGGTCTTTGGTCAGGATGCCCTGGCCAGCTCCCACCTGAAGACCACCAGCGTGTCCCCTCAGGCCATGGCCGTGTGTGAGTGAAATTGCAGGGGGGCAGGGGGGAGAATAAGGGTTTGTTTGAGGTCAGGGAATGTGATATGGGGCTTGGGGGGGCTTTGGGGAAGTTATGGGCAGCTGGGGTGGGGTCTTTGGGGGAGTTACAGACAGCTGCGGGGTTGAAACAGGGGTTGGGAGGTCTCTGGGGCGTTTCCAGGGGCTGACAGGAGGGTTTGGGGGAGCTCTGGCGATGTTCCGGAAGTCTGGGGGACGTGACATGGGAGTTTGGGCTTTAAATCTGCCCTGGGTGAAGAACTTAATATTTATAATCCTGTTAGAAATGAACAGGCTTTTTGACACAATTAAATGGGGACAAAGTCTTCAAAGCAAAAAGAAACTTTGTTGCTATTTGGCACCAAAGGAGTACACAGAAGCTTGATGAGTTCAAGAGAGAAAAAGAGTTAATTTTATTTCTGACTTTGCAATATATAGAATTCTAAAAGTGGCAGTAGATTGGAGGATGAAATTGCCACTTCTGTAACCACACTGGTCAAACTAACAGTCTATTAATTTTCTCCTCCCACAAAGAAGAATGTAAAACAATCATTATTTGCATGAACAGTGCATGAGAACTTTAGTAGAAATATGTAAACATTATCAGAAGGCTAAGAAAGTTTTATGAGAACTTTAAAACTTTCAAAAGAACTATAAAAGAAAACTTAACACTTTTAAAAATGAGGGCAACAACTGTTCATTCATACCGATTCAGCCGAGCCGAATTTGCATGTCCCTCCCGAGAGCAGAACACACACACCTTCCAACAAAGTGGAAAATTTTCGGGCATTTCCCGGCTGGGGCAGTCCCTGTCCCCTTTCCCATTGGCTCGGTACTGGGGCACTTCCATTCTCTCCTGACCACCTGCTTTTCTGTCTACTCCCCCATCATCTGAATTCCTTTTTAGTCAGGGCTTCAACCCCGCCCCTCTCCAGCAACACCCAACAAACCAACCAGAACATATCCAAACCACAAACAACAACACATAGAACCAACAGCTTTCATTCTTTAGCTTAATAATCTTTTGGCTTCAGCAAAATGTCACCTCGTCTCTCACAACCCTATAAAGTCTTTGTTCTTCTTCCCTAAGTTCAGGAGTTTAGCATGGCCTTGGCTGAGGAGCAGTCCATGTCAATCAGTAAAGCTCACTAAAAATATCAATTGATTTAGCTAGTTGAAATGATCGTGGATCGTGTGTTTTATAGAGGGCACGTAATGAGGGGGACATGATGGGCAGATCGGGAAGTCCCGAGTACCTTCCAAGTAGCTCAGCCAAGGGGGAAAGGGAATGAAAGAAAATGCAGCCGGGAAAGAAGAAAAGAAGGCTACTTGATCCAAGTGATTGGGAGACTGCGTTGGACACACGCCTGATGCACGCTCTCCCTTTATGCCAATCAAGGGACTTTTACAGGACTCCTCTGTCTCCTTTCTGCACACCACCCTCTAGCCACGTAAATTTGACGCTCTGAGAGCTGTCAGACCTTCACCAGAAGCTGTCAGACATTCACCAGGAGCTGTCAGACCTTCAAAGGAGCTCTCCGACCTTCAGCAGAAGCTGTCAGACCTTCACTAGGAGCTGTCACACCTTCACCTGGAGCTGTCACAGCTTCAGCAGGAGCTGTCAGACCTTCACCAAGACCTGTCACACCTCCAGCAGGAGCTGTCACACCTTCACCTGGAGCTGTCACAGCTTCAGCAGGAGCTGTCAGACCTTCACCAAGACCTGTCACACCTCCAGCAGGGGCTGTCACGCCTTCACCAGGAGATGTCAGACCTTCACCAGAAGCTATCACACCTTCACCAGGAGCTCTCTGACCTTCAGGAGGAGCTATCAGACCTAAACAAGACCTGTCAGACCGACAGCAGGAGCTGTCAGAACTTCGGCAGGAGCTGTCTCAACTTCACTAGGAGTTGTCCCACCTTCACCAGGAGCTGTCACACCTTCAGCAGGAGCTGTCAGATTATCAGAAGGAGCTGTCAGACCTCCAGCAGGAGCTGTCACACCTTCAGCAGGAGCTGTCAAACATTCACCTGGAGATGTCACACTTTCACCAGGAGCTGTCACACCTTCAGCAGGAGCTGTCGAACATTCACCAGGAGGTGTCAGACCTTCAGCAGGAGCTGTCAGACCTTCACCAGGAGTTTTCACATGTTCACCAGGAGCTGTCAGAACTTCACCAGGAGCTGTCACACCTTCACCAGAAGCTGCCAGACCTTCACTAGGAGCTGTCACAAATTCAGCAGGAGCTGTCAGACCTTCAGTAGGAGCTGTCAGACCTTCAGCAGGAGTTGTCAGACCTTTGGCAGGAATGGTCAGAATTTAGGAGGAGCTGTCAGACCTTCACCAGGAGCTGTCACACCTTCACCAGAAGCTGCCAGACCTTCAAGAGGAGCTTTCAGTCTTTCACCAGGAGCTGTCACACCTTCAGAAAGAGCTGTCAGACCTTCAGCAGGAGCTGCCAGACCTTCAGTAGGAGCTGTCAGACCTTCACCAGGAGCTGTCAGACCACCAGGATGAGCCATCACACCTTCAGAAGGAGCTGTCACAGCTTCAGCAAGAGCTGTCAGACCTCCAGCAGGAGCTGTCAGATTTTTACCAGAAGCTGTCCGACCTTCACTAGGAGGTTTCATAACTTCACCAGGAGCTGTCAGACCTTCACTAGGAGCTGTCAGACCTTCACCAGGAAGTGTCACACCTTCAGCAGAAGCTGTCAGACCTTCACTAGGAGCTGTCAGACCTTTGGCAGGAGCTGAAAGACCTTAACCAGGCTCATACTGGGAGTGACTGGTCTCATACCGGGTGTAGCCACTCCCGAACTCAAGACCCCATGATGTCCCCCTAAGGCCCGCCACGGCTGATCTTTGGAGCCCTGCCAGCTCCAAATATCCCCCGCAAAAAACCCCAAACCCAGGCACCCCCCAGGATATTTGGGCCGAGCTCCCCCTCCCCGGGCACCTGCGGGATGGGGGCGATGCTCCCGGGGTGCTGCGAGCTCAGGCAGCGCCAGGGCCACGCGATTCCTTCTCTCCTCTCCTCCGGCTGCTCCCTGCTGCCGCTGCGCCTCTTCCTCCCTCCCTCCTCCTCCTCCCCCGCTCCGGGATCCTGAACCATGAGGGGAAAGGGGGCGAGGAAAGGGTGGAACCGTGAGGGGAAAGGGGGTGAGGAAAGAGCGGAACCGTGAGGGGAAAGGAGTGGGGCCAAGGGGACGCGCTGTCCTAAAAAAGCCCGGTTTGGTTTAAAATCACCCAAAAGGGCATCAAATGCAACCTACATCCACATGGTTCGGCCTGACATCAGCCAAATGGGATTAAAAGTATCCAAAGGGCTCTAAAATCCAAACAATGGGGTCTAAAATTGCCTCAAATGTTTTAAAAGACACATGAAATGGCTTAAAATCACCCTTAAATCCCTCAAATGAAGTTAAAATACACCCTGAAAGTACCTGCTTTGGCCTAAAATCACCTTAATGGCTTGGTTTGACCTAAAATTGCCCAAAGAAGCAAAAAAAAACTACTTAAATGGACAATAAATCACAAAAAAGGGACCTAAAATCATGCACACAAGATTAAGATTCACCCATATGGACCTAAAATCACCCAAAGGGATCTGAAATCCCCCCTAAACCCCACCAGATTCGGCCTCAAATCAGCCATAGGGGCTGAAAATCCACCTGAAAAGGCTCGGGATCCCCGCAAGGGATCTGAAGCCCACCCTAAACCTGCCCAGTGTGGCCCAAAATCCCCCAAAGGGGCCGAGCCCGAGATCAGCTCTGGGGTCGCTCCGGGACCTCCGCGTTCGCTCCGGGCAGTTTTGGCCGCGGCCCCGGACGGGCCTGGGCGGGACCGGGAGGGACCAGGGAGGGCTCGGGAGGGGTTTGGGCATCTGGGGCTTTTTTGGGCTTTGGGGAATTGTGTTGGGAGTTTACAGGGAATTGTTGGGGTTTTTGGGGAGAATTATTGGGTTTGGAGGCAGTTGGGGAATTTTGGGTAGTTTGGATTTTGAGGGGTTTTATTGGTGCTTTGAGGGGGAAGTTGTTTTCCTGGGGGTATTTGGGGCTAATTGAAATTTTTTCTGTTTTCTTTTGACTTTTGGAAGGTTTTACTGGGATTTTGTGGGGATTTTGTGGGATCCTCTGGAATTATTTCTGTGTTCTCTTGGAATGTTTAGGGGATTTGGAGGCATTTTATTGGAATTGTGGGGGCATTTAGTGGGATTCTTTGGGGATTTGGGTTTTTTAGGAATTTTAGCGGGGATTTTGCGGGGGGTTTTGTGGGTTTTTTTGGGTGTTGCCAAGATTTCTTTGGGTCTCCTGAGGATTCTGTGGGGCTTGTTGTGGTTTTGGAGACATTTTTTGGGGGGGATTTGTGGGGTTTAATTGGGATTTTGTGGGCTTTTATTGGGATTCGAGGGTGTTCTAATGGGAATTTGTGAAATTTAATTGTGATTTCATGGGGTTTATTGAGACTTTCAGGGGTTTAAAGGAGACTTTGGTGCCTCTCAGCCCTTCCTTACACCCTGGGACAACTCCAAAGCCCCCCAAAATTCCACTAAAACACCCCAGAAATCCCCCCAGAATCCCAATAAAACCCTCCAAAACCCCAAAGAATCCAACAAAATCACAGTGAAACCCACTGTGAAAATTAAAAAAAAACTCCCAAAAATTTCAGTAAACCCCCCCAAAAAAACCCCACAAAACCCTAAAAAAATAATTGAAATCCTCAATTCCAAAAAACCCTGCAAAGTCCCATAACCCCCCAAAGCCAGTAATTCTCTCCAAAATCCAGTAATTCCCCCTAAGCTACCTACAAAATCCCCCAACGCCCAAAAATGCTGCCAAAATCCCCCCAAAATCCCCCCAGAGCCCCCAGACTCACCGGGGGCCGTCCTGGATCAGGGGGCACCAGCCAGTGGAACAGGAGCCACTTCAGGGGGCCCGCGGAGCTTTTTGGGGAGGGGGCACCATGGGAGACCCCCCAAAAATGGGGGAGGGGAACCCCTGTGGTATCACCTCCCCTTCAACCCCCTTCCCCGGTTCAGGAATAGCCAAACTCAAGAAAATGTAAACCAGGCTTGACTTTCCAGAAATTATTTTTGGCCGGGTTTAGCTGCATCCTCCAGGCTCAGGATCACCGGTGTATTTGCAGGTTTTGCTCTGCATCATCAGCCTGCCCAGACTCTGCTCGGTGTTTCACAAATGGAGAAGACAATGGATATTGTGCCAAGCTTCCTTGCAAACAGCAACACCTGCATCAGCATGACAGAAAAGAAGGAAAAAAAAAAAAAAAGAAAATATTCACCGTTTAGAACAGAGCCAGTGTCCCACCATCTTCCCCTCCACTGTTATTATAGAGGCAAACCTGGGCCTAAAGCTTCCACCTCTCAGTTCCTGATGCTGTTTGACTTCAGCCTTGACTCCCCCTGATCTACCTGACTGCCGTCCAAGTGGGGCTGGGGATGCTCAGCCTGGAAGGAGGAGACACTGGGGAGGCCTCCCTGCAGCTCTGCAGGACTGGAAGGGTCCCACAGGAAAGACGGGGACAGTGTTCAGCCGGGCCCGTGGCAACAGGACAAGGGGGGATGGCTTTCAACTGCAGGAGGCTGATTGAAGTTGGATCTGAGGGAGCTGCTCTTTTACACGGAGGCTGCTGAGGCACTGGCCCAGGCTGTGGATGCCCCATCCTTGGCAACAGGGCTGTGAGCAGCATGGGCTGGGGAAGATTGCTCAGCTCGGAACAAGATGCTCTTTAGATCCACTGTGATGTCACAGATGTGATGTTCCAGCAGGAACTTCCAGCGTCCAGCAAAGAGCACAACACAACCACTGGCCCTTGTGTCAGCCCACCCTGTGCCAGCCCTCGTGCCAGCTCACCCTTCACCATGTTCCCTGTCACTCTTCTCGTCACCTGCGCCCTGATACTCCCAGCAGTCCTGAAAGCTCTCTGTTGCCTGGATTTTGTCATCCGTCCCTGCAGGATGCTCACATTTGTCCTGAGGAAGGTACAGTGCCATTCCATGGAGGTGGACACCCCCCAGCTGCCCGGCTGGGCTGGAGTTCTGTGGGGATGGGGTGGGACAGGGACCCCACTCTGAGGTGTTGCTATCTCTGCAGGCTGTCACCGAGAGAGAGGACGAGATGGAGGTGGACATGCAGGCTGATAGAGAGGAGGACATGGAAGTGGATGGAGAAGAGAGTGGAGACAATGCGATGGAGGTGGACATGGAGATGGATACAGAGGAGGAGATGGAAGTGGATGGAGAAGAGAGTGGAGAGGAAGAGATGGAGGTGGACATGGAGATTGATACAGAGGAGGAGATGGAAGTGGATGGAGAAGAGACTGGAGAGGAAGAGATGGAGGTGGACATGCAGATGGATCCAGAGGAGGAGATGGAAGTGGATGGAGAAGAGACTGGTGAAGAAGAGATGGAGGTAGATGTGGAAGAGGAGATGGACGTGGAAATGGAAGAGTACCTTGAGGACATGGACATTGATGAGAAAGATGAGGAAGAGGCCATGATCTTGGGATGAAGAGCAATGCCAGCAGCAGGACAGGCATGTGGTCCCCACAGGCAGAGCGGGTCCCCTGCTGCCAGGCTGGGACTGGGCTGGGTGGTCCCTGCTCAGGGATGTGGGACCCGGTGCATTGGGTTCTGGTGGCCATCCCCAGCCTGTGCTGCGCTTGCTGGGCCAGCCTGGGGGCACATGGAAGAGCCCTCTCTGCCTGACTGGAGTGACTGTGCCTCTTGCTTTTCCTCAAGGACCGATGGAGATCCCGGACAGAGATGCCACCCTTTTGTACATACGTTGTAGAGTTTGTTGTTGTCTTTAGGCTATAGGTTTTAGGGCTTCTTTTTGTCTTCTGTAAATACGTTTCATAGACTTTTGTTAGATATGTTCTTAGGTATATATGTTCCATAGATAGTTGTTGTTACAAATATTCTTACAATGTAAATGTGTTCTGTGTTTTCTTTGCTGTTTTTCTGAAAATAAACAAGCTTTATTTTTCACACCCCAGTTCTCTTTCCATTTGCTTCAGGCACAGGTAGCATTTGCAAAGTTGTGGTTTCCGCTTGCTCCAGGTTCCCAGGGCTGGAGGTCGGTGGGGGCGCTGGCACAGCCACAACCTTTTGTTTGGGGGCAATATTGAGAAGGGGGTGGGAGAGGGGGCACAGGGGGAGGTGGGACCCACTGAGGCTCCCCCAGGTCACCCCAGGACCCCCAGGCCCCGTCCCAGCCCCCCCAGTTCCCTCCACAGCCCCGGCTGAGGGGGGCTCAGCCCAGGAGCCGTCGTCGTTCGGGGCTCCCCCGAGGGCAGCCGCCAACGGGAGAGCTCCCGGCTCGGAGAGGCCCCAGCAGAGGAGGGGATCTTGTCCCTCCTCGAGGGCCCTGAAGGGTCTTCAGGCCCCTCTGAAGAGGAGTTTTTCTCTTTTTAGGGATGTTTGGGGGGACCTCACCCCTCCAAGGGTGTTTTTTTCCTCCCCATTTTCAGGTGTTTGTGGGGCCACAGCCCCACAAGCCCCTTTTCAGGGGTGATCATGACAGCTTTAAGTGACATTTTTCTGGGGGACTCACTCCAAGCCGCTGTAGGGGATGTTTTGCCCCCCAGGGTGGATTTTTGGGGTTTAAGGGCCCCCACTCTGGTCGGGTCCCACTCTAACTCCCCTGAAGAGGCCAACACCACTCCTGCTGATTCCGGCAGCGGAGCCCTAGGAGGGTTGTAAGAGTTGAAATTTTTAAATTTCATTTTTATTCTATTTTATTTAAATTAAAATTTATTGATTTTTAGTTTTATTATAACTCGTTGAGAGGACAGCAAGGACATTCAAGGGCAGGAACATTTTTTCCTGGCTGGTGACTGGAATTTCAGACCCTGGCAGTGTGTGCAGAACCACACAGACTGGGATCAAACATGGGCTGAGATCACCTGGACTGAGATCCTATGGACTGGGACCATATGGAATGGGACCATAGGGATCAGGACGGTACACACTGGGATAAACTGGGTTGAGATTCTATGGACTGGGACCACATCGACTGGGATTGCACAGACTGGGATCCCATGGACTGGGAAAAAGCATTGGCTACCATTGGCTACCATCCACATAGAAAGGTGGCCACCTCAAGTTGTCTTGATCCTTTTTGGGTGTCCCATCCCCCTCTTTCCCCCGCCTTCCCCATCGTTCCCCCAGTCCCCGCTCCCCTCCCCCGTGTTTGGTTTTGGGGGTTCCAGGCCCCTCCTGCTCCGTGGGGGGGTCCCGATCCCTCTTTGGTTTAATTTGGGGCCCCCAACCCCTTCTCACCGCGACCCCCGCGGCCGGGGGGGCTCTCAGCACCACCAGTGCCACCAGTCCGGCCCCAGCTGCCCCCGCACGCCCCATCCCCATCCCCAGGGTCACCTCCCCCCTCCCCAAATTCCGCTCCCGGGGAGCGCTGGGCGCTGCGGGTCCGCCTGGCGACTGAGGAGTCATCGAGAACAAGCGATCTGATTGGCTAGAAATGGCCCCGCGCAGTCTCTGATTGGCTAGCGCATTGAGAAGCGCTGTGATCTGCCTGGCAACCGATGAGCAGCGCTATCGCAGGCGCTGATTGCCTGAAAATCGCCGGCCCGGCAACTGAGTTGTCAGCAGCGCCGCGCGCTCTGATTGGCCAGGAGCTGTTTTGGGGTGGGGACGGGGGGAACTGGGGACCCCCAGGAGCCCCCCGGCTTTGGGGGTTTCCATCCCCCCTCGGCCCTCGGGGCGGCCCTGGGGCCACCCCAACACCCCCAAAGTGGGGAGGGTCCCCGGAGCCCTTTGGATCCCCCAAAAATGGGCTGGAAGCGGCAGGAGCCGCCCCAAAAAGGGATTGAAGGCTCCGGTCCGGGAATGGGGGAGGCTCCGGGGATGGCTCCGATCCGGATCGGGGCGGGCTGGGATTGAGGGAGGGTCCGTTCAGCGACTGGGCAGGGGTCTGGGACTGGGTCAGGGGCTGGCATTGGGGAGGGTTTGGGAATTGGGGAGGGGTCTGGGATTGAGGGGATTGCTCCATCTCGGGATTGGGGCAGGGTCGCTCCCTGGGGGAGGGGTCCATTATTGGGCCAGGGCCTCTCCCCTTCCCGAGCCCAATCCCGTTCCTGATCCTGTTCCCGATCCCAATCCCATTCCCATTTCTGTTCCCGTTCCCGATCTCATTCCCGACCCCGATCCCACTCCCATTCCCGATCCCGATCCTGTTCCCAGTCCCGGTCCCGCCGCTGTTTCCAGGAAATGGCTCTGCTCTCAACCCCGACCCCAAACCCAGCGGGTCAAACACCCCAGATCCTGGGGTCAACTCTCCCCGACCCCAAATCCTGGGGGTTCAAACACTGGGGGGGTCAAACACCCTCAAACCCAAACTCTGGGATGTCAAGCCCTACCCCCCCCCCCCCCCAGCCCCGAACCCCAAATTTTAGGATCAAACCCTCCAAATCCCAGATCCTGGGGTGTCAAACACTCCCCAATTCCCAAACGATGGGGTTAAATACCCCTGATTTTGCTGATGCAAAAAAATGTCTCAGAAATTCAGCCAGCTTGTTCACCTTTTTTGTCAACTTCTTTTCAGGGTTGGACGACCTGGTTGCGACAGCGGAACCCTTCTAAAAGACGGATGCTAAGAGACATAACCGGTGCTGTGGGAACAGGATTGGGAATTCTAAATAGCATTGATTCAGAAGTATTAATGAACACATTGGCTGCCACCACTAGATTTGACCAAATTCCAACAACCACTGCAGTCGTCCTTATTGGCCTTGGGAAGACATCAGCGCTTGCTATCAAACATATTACCAAGTTGGGAGGAAGCAAGCGTAAATGATCACAAATTGGTAATTGATGCACTTGGTGCCACACAAAAGAACGTTTCTTTAGCTCTCAGCTGTATCCAGGCTCAATTAGGGATGCAGTCGGTTGCTGCCTCGATTATAAGAGAAGGTGAAGAAGGCACTTTTCCTACTGAGATTCGGAAAATAGTTTGGGACAGTGCCGCTGATTTTGAAAAGGAATTCCAATCCCGGTGGAACCTAGTGAACTTTACCTATGACCCCATCACAAACATAGCCACAGCTTTGGTGTTAACCGTACGTGATGCCTCAAGTGCATTTGGTATTCCCCATCATTGCACTAGGACTGGGACACATATGGAGCCACTGGGAATGTGCTGGGGGCAACTGGGACCACGCTGGGGGCAACTGGGGACAAGGGTGAGTGACTGGGGCCCTGCTGGGAGAGACTGGGATCATACTGGACTCATACTGGGATCTTACTGGGAGTGACTGGGACTATTCTGGGGGCAAGTGGGAGAACTGGGAACACACGGGATGAAAGTGGGAACAACGGGAACAGTGCTGGGGGCAAATTGTATCATAATGGGGAGTGACTGTCAGCAACTGGGCTCCTGCTGGGAGCAGCCCCTGGCGGCCCCGGGAGCCCCGCACCCCTTTCCTGGCCATGCCGCCCCTCCAGCCCCAGCACCCCCCATTGCCGGGGTGCCGGCACTGCCAGGGGTCCCCCCCTCTCGGGTTCCCCGCTGGGGCTTCTGGGGCTCTCCTCTCTCGGGGCTCCCGCTCAGGGCAGCCGCGGCTCTCCCGGGGCTCCCCAAAACCGGTGTCCCCCCGACGGGGCTCTGCTGCCACCCACACTGGGATCCCCCGAAAACACCTCTCGGGGACCCCCCGATGTCCCCCCGAGGGCCAGCTGCGGCTCGGCTTTGGAGCCCTGCCAGCTCCAAACATCCCTCCCAAAGAACCCGAACCCAGGCACCCCCCAGGATATTTGGGCCGAGCTCCCCCTCCCTGGGCACCTGCGGGATGGGGGCGATGCTCCCGGGGTGCTGCGAGCTCAGGCAGCGCCAGGGCCACGCGATTCCTTCTCTCCTCTCCTCCGGCTGCTCCCTGCTGCCGCTGCGCCTCTTCCTCCCTCCCTCCTCCTCCTCCCCCGCTCCGGGATCCTGAACCGTGAGGGGAAAGGGGGCGAGGAAAGGGCAGAACCGTGAGGGGAAAGGAGCGAGGAAAGGGCGGAACCGTGAGGGGAAAGGAGCGGGGCCAAGGGGACGCGCTGTCCTAAAAAAGCCCGGTTTGACCCAAAATCACCCAAAAGGGCATCAAATGCAGCCTACATCCACATGGTTCGGCCTGACACCAACCAAATGGGATTAAAAGTATCCAGAGGGCTCTAAAATCCAACCCAAGGGGCTTAAAACTGCCCCAAGTGTTTTATAGCCCTCAAGAAATGGCTTAAGATCACCCGTAAATCTTTCAAATGTGACTAAAATCCACCCTGAAAGTATCTGGTCCAGCCTAAAATCATCCAAAGGTATCTAAAATCACCAAAATGTCCCTGACGCCAACACAAGAAGACCTAAAATCACCCTAAAAAGGCTTGGTTCAACCTAAAATTGCCCAAAGCAGCAAAAAACCCTACTTAAATGCACCCAAAAGACACAAAAAAGGGACCTAAAATCACCCACACAGGATTAGGATTCACCCATATGGGCCCAGTTTTTCCTAAAGTCACCCAAATGGGCCCCAGCCCCACCCACATGGGCCTAAAATCATCCAAAGGGGTCTGAAATCCCCCCTAAACCCCACCAGATTCGGCCTCAAATCAGCCACAGGGGCTGAAAATCCACCCAAAAAGGCTCGGGATCCCCGCAAGGGATCTGAAGCCCACCCTAAACCTGCCCGGTTCGGCCCAAAATCCCCCAAAGGGGCCGAGCCCGAGGCCGAGCCCGGGATCGGCTCCGGGGTCGCTCCGGGACCTCCGCGTCCGCTCCGGGCAGTTTTGGCCGCGGCCCCGGACGGGCCTGGGCGGGACCGGGAGGGACCAGGGAGGGCTCGGGAGGGGTTTGGGCATCTGGGGCTTTTTTGGGCTTTGGGGAATTGTGTTGGGAGTTTACAGGGAATTGTTGGGGTTTTTGGGGAGAATTATTGGGTGTGGGGGTGTTTGGGAATTTTGGGAGTTTGGATTTTGAGGGGTTTTCTTGGTGCTTTGAGTGGGAAGTTTTTTTCCTGGGGGTATTTGGGGGTTAATTGAAATTTTTTGTGTTTTCTTTTGAATTTTGAAAGGTTTTACTGGGATTTTGTGGGGATTTTGTGGGATCCTCTGGAATTATTTCTGGGTTTTATTGGGATTTTTAGGGGATTTGGAGGCATTTTATTGGAATTGTGGGGGCATTTAGTGGGATTCTTTGGGGATTTGAGTTTTTTAGTTATTTTAGTGGGGATTTGGGGGGGCTTGTGGGTTTTTTTGGGTGTTGCCAAGATTTCTTTGGGTCTCGTGAGGATTTTGTGGGGCTTGTTGTGGTTTTGGAGACATTTTTGGGGGGATTTGTGGGGTTTAATTGGGATTTTGTGAGCTTTTTTTGGGATTCGAGGGTATTCTAATGGGAATTTGTGAAATTTAATTGTGATTTCATGGGGTTTATTGGGACTTTCAGGGGTTTAAACCAGATGTTGGTGCCTCTCAGCCCTTCCCCACACCCTGGGACAACTCCAAAGCCCCCCAAAATTCCACTAAAACCCCCCAAAATCCCCCAAAAATCCCAATTAAAAACTCCTAAACACCAAAGAATCCCACAAAATCCCAGTGGAACCCACCAAAATTTAAAAAAAAAACCTCCCAAAAATTTCAATAAACCCCCCAAAAAATAACCACCCCAAAACCCTAAAAAATCCCCAAAATCCAAAATCCTCAAATCCCACAAAACCCCCATAACCCCACAAACCCAGTAATTCTCTCCAAAATCCAATAATTCCCCCTAATCTCCCAACAAAATCCCCCAAAGCCCATACATGCCGCCAAAATCTCCCCAAAATCCCCCCAGAGCGCCCCAGACTCACCGGGGGCAGTCCTGGATCAGGGGGCACCGGCCGGTGGAACAGGAGCCACCTCAGGGGGCCCGCGGTGCTTTTTGGGGAGGGGGCACCATGGGAGACCCCCCAAAAATGGGGGAGGGGAACCCCTGTGGTACCCCCTCCCCCGAATGCCCTCTCCCCCGGTTCAGGAATAGCCAAACTCAAGAAAATGTAAACCAGGCTTGACTTTCCAGAAATTATTTTTGGCCGGGTTTAGCTGCATCCTCCAGGCTCAGGATCACCGGTGTATTTGCAGGTTTTGCTCTGCATCATCAGCCTGCCCAGACTCTGCTCGGTGTTTCACAAATGGAGAAGACAATGGATATTGTGCCAAGCTTCCTTGCAAACAGCAACACCTGCATCAGCATGACAGAAAAGAAAAAAAAAAAAAAAAAAAACGAAAATAATCAGCGGTTAGAACAGAGCCAGTGTCCCACCATCTTCCCCTCCACTGTTATTACAGAGGCAAACCTGGGCCTAAAGCTTCCACCTCTCAGTTCCTGATGCTGTTTGACTTCAGCCTTGACTCCCCCTGATCTACCTGACTGCTGTCCAAGTGGGGCTGGGGATGCTCAGCCTGGAAAGAGGAGACACTGGGGAGGCCTCCCTGCAGCTCTGCAGGACTGGAAGGGTCCCACAGGAAAGACGGGGACAGTGTTCAGCCGGGCCCGTGGCAACAGGACAAGGGGGGATGGCTTTCAACTGCAGGAGGCTGATTGAAGTTGGATCTGAGGGAGCTGCTCTTTTACACGGAGGCTGCTGAGGCACTGGCCCAGGCTGTGGATGCCCCATCCTTGGCAACAGGGCTGTGAGCAGCATGGGCTGGGGAAGATTGCTCAGCTCGGAACAAGATGCTCTTTAGATCCACTGTGATGTCACAGATGTGATGTTCCAGCAGGAACTTCCAGCGTCCAGCAAAGAGCACAACACAACCACTGGCCCTTGTGTCAGCCCACCCTGTGCCAGCCCTCGTGCCAGCTCACCCTTCACCATGTTCCCTGTCACTCTTCTCGTCACCTGCGCCCTGATACTCCCATCAGTCCTGAAAGCTCTCTGTTGCCTGGATTTTGTCATCCGTCCCTGCAGGATGCTCACATTTGTCCTGAGGAAGGTACAGTGCCATTCCATGGAGGTGGACACCCCCCAGCTGCCCGGCTGGGCTGGAGTTCTGTGGGGATGGGGTGGGACAGGGACCCCACTCTGAGGTGTTGCTACCTCTGCAGGCTGTCACCGACAGAGAGGACGAGATGGAGGTGGACATGCAGGCTGATAGAGAGGAGGACATGGAAGTGGATGGAGAAGAGAGTGGAGACCATGCGATGGAGGTGGACATGGAGATTGATACTGAGGAGGAGATGGAAGTGGATGGAGAAGAGAGTGGAGAGGAAGAGATGGAGGTGGACATGCAGATGGATACAGAGGAGGAGATGGAAGTGGATGGAGAAGAGACTGGAGAGGAAGAGATGGAGGTGGACATGCAGATGGATACAGAGGAGGAGATGGAAGTGGATGGAGAAGAGACTGGAGAGGAAGAGATGGAGGTAGATGTGGAAGAGGAGATGGACGTGGAAATGGAAGAGTACCTTGAGGACATGGACATTGATGAGAAAGATGAGGAAGAGGCCATGATCTTGGGATGAAGAGCAATACCAGCAGCAGGACAGGCATGTGGTCCCCACAGGCAGAGCGGGTCCCCTGCTGCCAGGCTGGGACTGGGCTGGGTGGTCCCTGCTCAGGGATGCGGGACCCGGTGCATTGGGTTCTGGTGGCCATCCCCAGCCTGTGCTGCGCTTGCTGGGCCAGCCTGGGGGCACATGGAAGAGCCCTCTCTGCCTGATTGGAGTGACCGTGCCTCTTGCTTTTCCTCAAGGACCGATGGAGATCCCGGACAGAGATGCCACCCTTTTGTACATACGTTGTAGAGTTTGTTGTTGTCTTTAGGCTATAGGTTTTAGGGCTTCTTTTTGTCTTCTGTAAATACGTTTCATAGACTTTTGTTAGATATGTTCTTGGGTATATACGTTCCATAGATAGTTGTTGTTACAAATATTCTTACAATGTAAATGTGTTCTGTGTTTTCTTTGCTGTTTTTCTGAAAATAAACAAGCTTTATTTTTCACACCCCAGTTCTCTTTCCATTTGCTTCAGGCACAGGTAGCATTTGCAAAGTTGTGGTTTCCGCTTGCTCCAGCTTCCCAGGGCTGGAGGTCGGTGGGGGAGCTGGCACAGCCACAACCATGTGCTGCTACCCAAACCAGGGTAAGCTGGACCACATGGTGTCGCTTAACGAGGTTTCTAGAGCAGCACACAAAAATTAGGTTCCTCCAGAACTGTTATTCCCTTTTCCTCTCGATGCCCTCGTGCTGCACGTTGGGCACCAAAATCTGTCTTGGTTTCAAAAGACAGGTGTCTGCTAAAGAAGGCAGGAGCCTTCCTGGAAATGGAAAATGTAAACCCCACTCCCTCCAAATTATTATAATTTTGAAATTAAAAGGCTCTCAGGCAAAGATATGGGAATAGGAATAGCAGCTCTTTACTAGGAAAATTAAAAAGATAACTGCAATAATACAAACAAACAAAAAACCCAAACTACTGACAGAGTCAGACTAGAACCTGACACCCTGTGGGTCAGGGTGTTGGTAGCAGCACCCCCAAACCCAGCTGGGGGAGCGGAGGTTTGGGGGGAACAATGGGAAGGGGGTGGGAGAGGGGGCACAGGGGGAGGTGGGACCCCCTGAGGCTCCCCCAGGTCCCCCCAGGCCCCGTCCCAGCCCCCCCAGTTCCCTCCACAGCCCCGGCTGAGGGGGGCTCAGCCCAGGAGCCGCCGTCGTTCGGGGCTCCCCCGAGGGCAGCCGCCAACGGGAGAGCTCCCGGCTCGGAGAGGCCCCAGCAGAGGAGGGGATCTTGTCCCTCCTCGAGGGCCCTGAAGGCTCTTCAGGCCCCTCTGAAGAGGAGTTTTTCTCTTTTTAGGGATTTTTGGGGGGACCTCACCCCTCCAAGGGTGTTTTTTCCTCCCCATTTTCGGGTGTTTGTGGGGCCGCAGCCCCACAAGCCCCTTTTCAGGGGTGATCATGACGGCTTTAAGTGACATTTTTATGGGGGACTCACTCCAAGCCGCTGTAGGGGATGTTTTGCCCCCCAGGGTGGATTTTTGGGGTTTAAGGGCCCCCGCTCTGGTCGGGTCCCGCTCTAACTCCCCTGAAGAGGCCAACACCACTCCTGCTGATTCCGGCAGCAGAGCCCAGGGAGGGTTGGGAGTCCCGGGAGGATTTAGGGGTACCTGGGAGGGTTTGGGGGTCCCAGGAGGGTTTGGGAGTCCTGAGAGGATCTGGGGGTACCCAGGTGATGCCGATATGGCGATGGGGAGCCCGTGCTGGGTATAAATTTCATGATGAATTCCTGGGGGAGTTTTGTCTATCTCCAGGGTTTTTGGGGTCCCGGTGGATTTTTAGGGGGTTCCCAGGGGGGTTTTCAGGATTCCCATAGGGGAGGATTGGGCGATCCCAGGGGGAACCCAAGGCTGGTTTGGGGTACCTGCCGGTGACAGAGATGGGGACCCCCTGACAGGTATGAACCTTCTCAGGGGGGTCTGGGGGGTGCTGGGAGGTCTTGTGGGAATTTTGATGTCCTGGGAGGGTTTGGGGGGGGTCTGTGTGGGGTTGTGCGGTCTTAGGGAGTTTTTGGACGGCCCAGGGATGGTTTTGGGGTCCCGGGGAGGTCGAGGTGTCCCAGGGGGTTTGGGGGTCCCAGGAGGGTTTGGGGGTTCCTGGGCGATGCCGGTGACAGAGCTGGGACCCCGTGCCGGGTATGAACCTTCTCACTGCGCACGGGCAGCGTCAGCGTGTTCAGGGAGATCCTGGGGGTCCCGGGGGTCACCCCAAACCCTAGGGGACCCCAAATGCTCAGGGACCCCCCAAACTCCCCTCACCGCTGAATCTACTGCAGGCAGGGGGACACCAGCACCCGGCCCCCACCCCCCACCATCACAGGGGGCTGTGGAAGAAATCTGGGGGTGCACGGACAGGTCGAGGGGACCCCCAAAGTCCTGGGAAAGAGGGAACACAGGGGAACTCCCAGGAATTCCCACTGGGGGCTTAGGGGAGATCCAGGAGGAGTTTGGGCCAGCTTAATTGTGTCACTATCGCCAGGAAAGGGGACTCCAAGGGTCCACGGTGTCCCCATTCCCAGCAAAAGGTGGGAAAACCCAGGCTGGCTGGGAATAGGGGTCCCGGGTGTCCTCGGTGTTGAGGAAAGGAGGGGCTGGGCGCTGGGAAAGGCAGGAATAGGGGTCCAGGGGGTTTCTGGGAGAAGGAAAAGGGGGCTCTGGGGGCTGGGAGAGGCGGGATGCCCGGGAAAGGGGTGCGGGGGTTGCCGGTGCCGGATAAGGGGGTGCGGGGTGGAACCCATGCCGGGAATGGGGGTGCGGGGGGATGGCGGCGCCCGGGAATGGGGGTTCAGGGGCCCCTCGGTGCTCCGGAATGGGCGACCAAAGAGTCCCGGTGCCGGGGGTCCCCCTCACCTCTCGCTGCCCCCCCGGGGCCCCAGGAGCGCCCCCAGCCCCAGCGCCGGAGCCATCGCGCTGCTCCGCTGCGGCCCCGCCCCCAGAGCCGCCTCCGGCCCCGCCATTGGCGCCGCTCTTTGCTGCCCGCCAATGGCAGCCCGAGCCTCCAATGATGTCACCGGTCGCCGGGCAGATCCCGGCGGCGCAGGGCGGGAAAGGCCGGAGCCAAAGTGCCCGAGGGAGCGAGGGGACGGGGCAATTCCAGGGAATTCCCCGGGATCCCCTCCTGGCATCCCCCGGGATCCCCTCCTGGCATCCCCCGGGATCCCCTCCTGGCATCCCCCGGGAGCTCCTCGGCCGCGCCCTGCGGGACCCCCGGGCCGGGCTGGGCTGGGCTCAGCTCCCGGGCCCTGCGCTCCAACCCTGCCTGGAACCCGCCGGCTTCGGCCCGAAGCGGGGCAAGGCCCGCGATCCGCGGATCCGTTTTTGCCTGCGGCCGCGGCTCCCGCCCCGGCGGAGCAGGAGCGGGCGCTGGGACTGCGATCCCTGACTGGCCATCCCCTTCTCTCTCTCTCGCTCTTCTCTCCCTTTCCTTGGGGCGGTCACAGGTCCCAGAGCGGCTGCAGAGCCCCGTGCCCAGGCCGGGTTTCCCAGCAAAGGGAGGCCTGGGGGTGAGGTGCCCCGGGCTGGCCGGGAATGGGGGCCCGGGGGTCCCCGGAGTCAGGGAAACGGGGGATCCAGGGGCTGCCAGAGGAGGAGAGCCGGCAAAGGGGGTGCAGGGGGTGTCAAGGCAGGGTAAGGGGGTACAGGGTGTCCTGGAAATGGGGAAGGAGCTGCGGGGGGGATTCCAACGGGGTCCCAGGGGGGCTCTCCAAAGCCCCTCCCAGAGGGGAGCAGGAGCTGGGGCAGGACTCTGGGGAGAGAAAAGGAGGTGACCCCGGCATGGGGGGACATGGGGGAGTCACACGCACTCCCAGGGGGGACACGACCCCCGGACCCTCCTCCCCTTGTCCCGCAGGGGAGGCCGAGCCCCAGCCCAGCAGACAAAGCCCAACACGAAGCCCCCGAGCCCTGGCAGCACCTTGGGGGGCATCCGACTGCAGCTCCGGGGGCGGGAGAGGCAGGATCTGGGAAGTGGCAGCAGCAGCTGGGAAGGGACAGGCATGGACTGGAACAGGCTGGGATGGACTGGGACACCTGGATACACCGGGACACACCGCACCCAGGACTGGGACCCACGGGGAGCAGGATCAGAGCACACTGGGACCCAGCAGGACCAGAACTGGGGCAACAGGGATCATAGTGGGACCAACTGGGAGTGACTGAGAGTGACTGGGATCATACTGGTGGAAACTGGAACCTCACTGGGCTGAGTGGATGCGACTGGGAGTATGCTGAGGTACTGTGAGTATGCTGAGGTCAACTGGGATCATACTTGGAGTGACTGGGTCTATGGTAGGGGCCACTGAGAGCAACTGGAATCATTCTGGGAGTGACCAGGATGATACTGGGATCATACTGAGTGTAACTGAAAGTGGCTGGGAATGACCTGGAGGGAACTGGGGGAACTGGTCGGTCTGGGGCTCAGGGTTGTTCTCCCCCAGGGCTGCCCTGGGTCCTGCTGCCACCCCCGGCCCACAGAGCCGAGGGACAGAGGACAGGGACAGGGCACAGCCGAGGGACAGGGGCGTCTCAGTGCCAGCCGGGCAAAGGGGTAAAAGGGCGTCTCGGTTCTCAGGAATGGGAGTGCAGGGGGGTCTCAGGGTCACAGAAATGGGGGGGGCAGGGACGTGGAGAGGTAGAAGGGAGTTGTAGGGAGTTGCGGAAGAGGGGACAGGGGGAGCCACGCCACTCCGGCGCTTCCTGAACTCGCAGCACCCTCCTGTCCCCTCCTGTCAGGAGTTGTGCAGAGCCAGAAGGTTCTCCCGAGCCTCCTTTTGTCCAGGCTGATCCCCTTTCCCAGCTCCCTCAGCCCCTCCTGGTGTTCCAGCCAGGGCAGAATACTAGTGCTACACCAAGAGCAATGTAGAGTCCTGACACGGGTGCCTTTATCACCTCATTTTAAGCTTTCATAAATACTTAACAGAAGAACTCTTCAGAAAGCACCAAAGTCAGCAGCTCAAGTGACAATCTCCTTTGAAAATCGCTGCGGCTCGGCCCCGCCCGGCCCGGCCCCGCCCAGCCCCGACAATCGGGTGCCGTGGGCGCCTGGTAACCGGGAACGCGGCAGCGGCGGCGGCGTCTGTGACGTGCGGGGCTGCTGCGCTGCTGCGCTGCTGCGCTGCGGCACAGCTCAGGCGCCGCAGACCGCGCTCCGCTCGGGTGTGCCAGCCTGGGCTCGTGCAGGCGGCTACACTCGCCATTCGCCAGGCGAATTGTTCGCAGAGCATTGCTCTCTGTGGAGGATTCCTGAACGCGCAGAGCATTGCTCTCTGTGGAGGATTCCTGAACACGCAGAGCATTGGTCTCTGCAGGGATTCCTGAACACGCAGAGCATTAATCTCTGCTAGAGAGTCCTGAATTTCCTTTGAAGGTAAGGATTGACTAAAGTTGAATTTTTTTGTTTTGTCTCATCTGTGCTCTGAGGGGAAATGCCAAAGGGAAGTACAGGATGTGATAATGCCAGTCTTCTGCTGCAGCATTTCAATGGCATGCACAACTGAGTGGATGAATGACATATGGTCTACTGATTGTGCTTTTTTTCACTGAAGAAATGCAACATTTTCTAAATGTACTAATCGATACATTTTTTTTCCTATAATGATTGCTTAAACAGCTTAAAGGTGAATGAGTTCTGGTCAAGTTTCAGTGGGTTGTTATCATCTGGTTACTAAAATTATTAGGGAGATGCCTCTGAATTGAGGTGCAAACAAGACCATGTGCCAAAGTCAATAGTCTGGATTTTATGTAACAGTAAATGTGAGGAAGAGAGAGAGAAAGAAAGAGAAAAAGGTGGGGGGGAGTGGGGGCGATGGGGGGTTGAGAAGAGGGAGGAGAAAGAGAGTGACAGAAACAGATTAAGTAAAAAATGTCACCATTCCACGGATCCCATCAGCATACCATAAAATCCTCTTCTGGTCTTCTCTGTGGTGAGGTCTTGCAAAAGGTAAGACTCCAATGGATTAATGCAGATTTGGGCAAGGTGGGACTGCCCAGGTACCTCCCTGGGGCAGGGCAAGTCTGACTCTGTCTATTGCTACTTTCAAATACTATCAAATCTTTAGCACCAGTATATCCTTGGAGTCTGCCATGAAGTGGGTTCTGGATTTTCAGATCTGTTGTGTTACTTTGCATGCCCTGCAGTCACCTGGTGCGAGGCCTCAGGAATGGGTCTGGGGGCACTTTGGAGGTCTTTGATGGGAGGTTTGTGTGCAAGCCTGGCCTCAGCAGACGAGTCTGTGGCTGTGAATTCCCCACCCTGAACCCAGACAGAGCTGATTTTCAGGACAGCTGCTGGGTTTGGCTTTGTGGTGGATAGGTTTTTCTCCTCAGCCTTGTTTACTTCTCCCCAGACCTGAGATAACCAGACAATAGTGTCACCTTTGTCTTGTTTCACGTTCCCTTAGGCAGCTTAACTCACAGTCCAAAGTTCCAGTCAGGAGGCGTTTTCAGGGAAGGCTGGGCTTGGGTGGTCGCAGCTTCTTTATACAGTTTTGTCACAATGGGCAGAAAGTCCTTCATAACAATACTTAAGCCATTAGCCATAACATTCCAGTCTCTCACAAGTGCTGTGAGGAACAGCTGAGAGAGCAGGGGTGGTTTAGCCTAAAGAAGAGGAGACCCACTCCAGCTATTTTTAAGTATTTAATATTTAAGCTACAGCTTTGTCCGTTCTAACTATTAATGTTCAGATTTTTAGCTCCAGGTTTCAGTGTGATCCATCTCTGAATTGCACAACATAGCCATATAGTCCAAATAAAGTCCAACTAGAGGCCTAACAATGCTAGCTACTTACACCAAACAAGCATTTAGCTACTTTCAAATACTATAAAATTTTTAGCACCAGTATAATGCCTTGAATCTGCCATGAATTGGGTTCTGGATTTTCCGAGTTCCATTGTTGCTCCTTCCAGTTTCGTTGAGGCATTGTCGCTCATCTGGGATATCCTCCCTTCAAAATGGCTTCTGGATTCCCAAAAAAGATCCGGACACCTCGTCTTTGGTCCAGGGAAATGCTGAAGTCTTTTACTGTAAGTACCCACGGGGGCTGTGTTAAGGCTGGAAACTCCCCTCGTGTCCCTCCTCTCCCTGCCCCTGTTGTCAGCAGCGCTGTGAAGCTGCAGACCCCCTCCCCACCTCTTTGTGCCCTGCTCCTGTTGGTGGGGGCTGTCCTGGTGCAGCAGGGAACGCCGTGTGTTGCCTCAGGGTCTTGCCTGGCTGTGCCACCGGAGCCAAGAGAAACCAATGTGCAGCTGAAGCCCTGAGCGTGTGTTCTGTCCCTTTCCCTTTGCCACAGCAGTTCCTTCTGTCAGGCTGGGCACTCACCTGTGCTGTGTAGTAAGCACATTTCTCTCTCTCTCAAGATTTTTCATAGAGGTGCACAGAGAAAAAGAGAAAACAATTTCTATTTCTGCTCCTTGTTTTTCCTATGTGGAATGTGTTCAGAAAATTGTTTACCTACAGTGAATACTTAGAGTCTAGTGAAAATGGTTTGCACCTAATAACCAATCAGATCCACCTGTGTCTAGACTCTCAAAAACAAAGTCACAAGTTGTTAGTTAGTTAGATATAGTAGTTAGAAAAGTATGTCGTTTTAAAATCTTCCTTTACATAGTATATTAATGTATTATAGCATAGTTATAATAAATCATTCAACCTTCTAAACTAATGTTAAACATCATCATTTCTTCCCATTAAGTTCACCTACATTTTACAACACTCAGGGTCTTGCCTGGCCGTGCCACCGGAGCCAAGAGAAACCAATGTGCAGCTGAAGCCCTGAGCGTGTGTTCTGTCCCTTTCCCTTTGCCACAGCAGTTCCTCCTGTCAGGCTGGGCACTCACCTGTGCTGCTCTGACCAACCTGCCCTTGGGCACCTGGGCATGTTGAGGGGGGGGAAGCTCAAGCTCTGCCCAAAGCCTTGAGAGACACGGCTGGTCCCAGCTGGAAGAGCTTCCAAGCCAGCTGCTCTCTCTCATCGCCCGTGTGGGTGCAGATCCAGCCCTGCAGACAGCACTGGAGTCAGGGCCACAAAGGTCCCTTGGTGTCTGGAGCTCACTTGACTGAAGATGCCCCACTGCTGAGGCTCTGTCAAGGAGATCCCTCTGTTTTCTTCTGTGGAGGGGCCTGTGAGCCCAGACAGAGAAAACAAATGCTAATTAACAGAGAGAAGGAAATCTTGGGCACATTCCTGTGCACCTCACTCTTGGTACGACGTTCCTTTCTTGCTTCTCTTGGACTCGGCCAGCAGTGCTATCTCCTCACTGTGAGTTCTCAGTGTTGTGCAGGGATGGAGTTAGGGGAGCTCTGAGAGCTCCTCCCCACTCTCTGAAAAGGTCACTGCCTCAATCCAATGAACTAAAGAGGAAACCAATGCCCAAAGAGCAGAAATCCCCAAAGATGTCACTTTTAATCCCGGAGAAGCTAATGGGACAGAGCCTTGTGGTTGGAGTATGTGTATTATTAATTTATTGGTGCTAAGTATTTCAGCAAGTAACTTCCCGGGCTTCCAGGACTGTCCTAGACTATGTGATCACAAGTTGTTCACCAGTGCCACTCGTTCAAGGAAAGCCTTTCTGAACAAGCACATCTCTGAGGCTCCAGCTGGTTTATTTTTGCCTTTCAGCTGCTTCCAGCTAAGTCCCTGCGGGAGAAGTTTCTCAGCATGAAGAAGAAGGCCAGCACTGGGGGGAGTATTCTGCCCAGAATTGACAGCCCATTTCTGGACATGAGTGAGCCTGATCAAAAGGTAGCCTTTTCCTGCTCTTTTCCTTTCTGTTTGATGTGAAGTTTGAAGAGGGTGTGTGCTTGTGACAGGCTTGCCTCCAGCAAAATACCTCCGTGTCCAGGTCCTGTTGTCAGTGCAAAGTGCTGGGAGTGGTGGACTGGGGGTCCTGATCTGCACTAAGCCAGCACAAATAACCTCTGCTGAAGCTGCCATTGCTAAAACAATGGGAGGAGGGCTGGGGACACAAAGGCACAAAGTTGCCATTTGCCATTCTCCTGCTGAAGTGGCCACCTCTTGCTTTGGTGTGGTCGCCATCAAATGCTCGGGGTCACAGGATTCCCTCCAGAGTGGCAGCGTTGGCCTCTGAAGGCCGAGGACCTGCAGTAATTACTTCAGATTTAACAAAACGAATTGCACGAGTGCTTTGGGTTGGAACAATGTGTTGGACCCTGACGGGGTGTTAGATTTTGCAGGCTGCCAGATGTACAGGGGGCTCGCCCTGGGCAGAGGGGAATGGATGTGCTTTATGTGCATCAGTGCCTACGTAGAGGTGTGTTTAAAGCTGCTTTTCTGGCAGGACTGGCTCAGTACAAAGCACAGTCCAAGGGGGTAGGTGACCGAGGTGGGCTGTTGAGCAGGAAATTGGCAGCAAGAGACATGTGACACACTGGTTAAGGATTGCCCTGG
Source organism: Anomalospiza imberbis (assembly GCF_031753505.1). NCBI lineage: Eukaryota > Metazoa > Chordata > Aves > Passeriformes > Viduidae > Anomalospiza > Anomalospiza imberbis. The sequence continues at coordinate 190,886 of NW_027100293.1, read as the reverse complement.
AGAGGGGCGTTGGGAACACCTCAGAGAAGGGCACAGCTAAGGGACAGGGGGCTGCAGCCACTCCCATCAGCAGACTGTCTCCTGTGGAGTCACACAGGAGACCTGCTTGTGTGTCTGGAGTGACAGCAGTGTGTCTGGAGAAGGCAGACAAAGCAGGGAGAGTTTTCTCAAAGCAATGCCTCTGCTCCAGAAGCATTTGCTGTTGTTGTGTCATTCCAGACATGCCTCTACAATGGTATCATGTAAGATAGCAATAATTACAAGAAAGCACCCATTTAAAGCACATGGAAAAAGGAGATACCAACTCTCCTTTCACCCATGTTGCTGAGAAAATAACTGAACGTTACCCTCATTCAGCATTCACCTCATTTGTCTTTTTCCTAACTTCTGTGTTACTTTATTTTTGCTTTACCTCAGTTTGAAACGCACTAACTTTTAAATACAATTAAAGGGGACAAAAATCATCGAAGCAAAAGAAAACTATCTATTAGTAAAGATTCAGCTGAGGAGACATGAACACACACACTCTCAGAGAAAAGGCAATCTTTCTATCCCCTTTATACCTGGCCAGGGAGGTCCCTGTCCCCTTTCCCCTTGGATGGGTACTTGGGAACTTCCATTCTGTCCAACTGCCAGCTCTTCTGTCCCCTCCCCTCTCATCCTGCTTCCTTTTGGTCAGGTCTCCATCCCTCCCACAGCAACACCCAGCAAACCAACCTGAACAAATCCAAACCACAAACAACACACAGAACCAACAAATTCCATTATTTCACTTAATAACCTTTTGGCTGCAGCAAAACATCACCTTATCTTTCACACCTCCTCTGGTACTGTTCTTTTCTTACTGATGTCTAAGTTCTAGATCAAAAAAGGTATTTGCAGTTGTGTGGGCCTTGGTTTCCCTGTCTCAGAGTAAAGGACATCCCAGAATCGTTTCCCACGGAGTCTGATGTAAATTTGTGGGTTTTTCTTACTCCATGAGTGCTCACTCAGTGCCCCAGAGCTCTGTGACCACATGGGCACAGGGCTGTGCTTAAGGTAAGTGCTGCCTGGCATTCTGGAGAAGGAATCCTGGAGAAATACATGCCAAAAGAGCAGCTTGGCTTGAGCCTGCTCTGTGTGGCCCAGCAGCTCTTGGTCAGCTCAGAGCAGAGGTGGGTGAGCCACTGCTTGCCCAGTGTGGGCTGGGCAGACGTGCTCACCCAGGGCCTGTACTTCACTGGGGGTCAGTGTCAGGGATCCTTCATGAGCCTTCCTCCCAGCAGCTGAACCTCTCCCTGCTCTCTCTCGCCTCTCCAGGTGTCGTCAGTTCCCCTGAAGCAGAACTTGTTTCAGATTTCCCCACCAGAGGTGGTATTTCAGAACTTTGTCGCCCATGAGGTCTCTGAGATGGTGCTGTCTGTCACGAATAAGGACAAGGTAAGTGCTGGGGCGTGGAGCTTTAACACTGTGCTGGAAGAGGAGAGTGGTGTAATTCCCAGAGTGTGCAGCAAAGCAAGTTATCTGCTGCAGCACATCCACAAGAAAATGTCTCAGCACCTTTGTTCTGCAAGATGGTGGAAATCTTCCTGTGCTGGGAATTCTCCCCTGATCTTGGCCATGTGTTGATGGTATCTATCCCAAAGGAGCTGCCTTCTCTTGAAAGCTCTGGATTGATAGGAATGTTGAGGGCTGTACAGTTCTTACCTGCTCTCAAGCTTTGCCTTGAGTGTACACCACATCCTGTGTCTCCTTGGTTCATCTTGGCTCCTCTGCCTCTCTCAGCCTGTTTGGCTCCCTTTGTGCAGCTCACAGTCAAAGCTCAGGGGCTGAGTCTTCTCCACTTTGTGCTGGAATCACTTTTCATTAATGGCACTGGCACTGCAGGAAGTGTCTTCTGAAACAGCCCTGGAATCAGACTGATGTAGCAGAAGCAGCAGGAGGCTTCAGGTGCCACTTCGGGCTCCTTCTAGGCTTCATCCAGCTCTGCTCAGGTTTTTCAAAAGCACCATGGTGCTCTGCTTTTCCTTTGGAGAACCTCAGCACATCCAAAGCCACGTGCTCCTGGAGTTTTCACCTTCACTTGAAGAAATTGTGATTGTTTTGCAGTTTCCCAAGAGAGTGGAGAGGGACAAAGCTGAAAAATGTCAGCAGTTGTGTTCCACTGTAAAGAGGAAAACTGAGACCATTTGAATTTCAGTCAGGGCAGCATTTTCTCAAATGAGCCTTGTGCCAAGAGCAGGCTGATGGCAAGAGACGGGAGGGAGTCAAAATCATCTGGTTTAGACTTTCTGAGAGCATTTTGGTGCTCAGGGGTTGATATCTATGTGCTAGAAAATGCACATTTGCGGTGTCTGTGTTTCCCAGAGGGCAGAACCTGGCCTGCTGGCTGCAGGCAGGAATGCCCAGCAACCCAGCTTGCCTGCACAGGCAGCAAGAACCCCTGGAGAGCCAAGATTGGCTTTTAATACTGGAACCACACTGTGAGTCAGTGCTGGTCGTGTTTCTCCAGGCAGAAAATGCCTTCGAAGTCCATAGTTGGTAGGCGCAGCCTGTCTGTGTTTCTGTCACTTCTGGCAAGCTGATTGCTCTCATGGTTTCATGATTCTTCCTTGCTGCTTTACTGCTCATTTAAATTCCCTTTGCCATCTCCTTGTTTTAGGGGTTGTCTTGCTGTGTTCCTTTTGCTTTTCAGGTTTGCTTTTATTCCCAGTACGGCCACAGTGTTTGGTCTCCTCTCTTGCTGGTCTGCCTGCATGACTGTATCCCCAGAACTGCCCTACCCAAACCTCATCTGCTAGAAGGGAATTTCTTCCTTCCCCCAGGATAACGTGCTGTTTTGCTTTCAGGCAGCACATTCCCCCTCTGGAACACGACTACTGCATGGCTGTGTGCAGGCAGGAGCCAGCAGGTTTTTTGGCCTTGTTGAATATGCAGAGGACTTGGTTCAAGTGCTCTGTCTCCATCCTGCTGGTGCTGACCTGCTCGGCCCTTCCTTCCCACCAGGCACTGCCCTACTGCCCCCCTGCTGGCCAAAATGCTGGACCCAGACAGAAGGGATTCGAGTTCACCCTCGGGAATTATGTGCCTGTACCTCCACAGCTGAAAGTGCTTTGGAAAAGGGGTCAAGGAGGGATGTCACCAGGGCACGGACAGGTCTCCTTTCATCCTGTTTACACAAGCAGCAAAACCATCGTTTCATGTCTTTCCTGCAGTTTCCTCAGGGGGTGAAGGTCTCCATGGAGAGCTCGCCTTACTTCCAGCTCACGTGCTCCAACAACGCGTACCGCGTCGTGCTGCCGGGCGCGTCCGCCCCTGTGCGCATCTGCTTCACCCCCGACGAGAACAAGGTGAGACTGGAGGAGCCAAGCCACAGAATTCTCTCCGAAGCCACTGTTTTCCCTGCCCTCGGTGCACCCCCACATTCCATGCTGTGAGCCTGGCTCCAGGCCGTGGGCAGGCAGCCTGCAGCCACTCACAGCCTGGCACGCGCTGTCAGGCACTGCGCCCGGGCCTGACAGGCTCTGCTGCCCCTCCCTGCACATTCCTGAGCGTTCCCAAGGGAAGAGCACGGGGAACAGTGAAAACGACAGAGGGGTGTTGATAGATCTTCCGCCATCTCTAGGTACAGTGGAAGGGATTTCATTATTGTGGAAAACACTAGAGGAACAGAGAGGTCAGAGGGCTTTCCTCCTTCCTGGCTGGCAACAGCTTCCCTGCCTCACCCTGGGCTGGAGCAAAGACAGTGCTTTTTCACACCCTGTGTTCTCCAGCCTTGCAGCTGTGCTGTCCCAGAGCACAGCTGACCATGATACAGCTGCAGGGCCAGGGCAGAGGATGTGCTGTGCCCGTGAGCCCGGCCTGGCACAGGCACACGGGGCTCTAGGTGCCCTTAGCCAGCAGGAGGTTGGTGAGCTGCAGGGGCCTTGGTCACCTCCCTGAAAGAGCTCGTGTAGGGCAGGCACAACCTGCAGGCAGAGCTGTGACCCCAGAGCCTGTGGCAGTGACACTGCTGTGGCTCCGTCTTCACGCCTGTCACTGTGGTGGCTCTGTCACCTGGCACCCGTTCCCTGCCAAAGGTGCTTTTGTGGGGAGGTTTGAACACCAGTGCTGGGGCCCTGGCAAGTCTGATCTCAGTGCTGTGATCTGGAGGCTTGTTCATACAGAAGGGTTTAGGACATGGCATGGAAGGGAGGAAGCCTTGCAGGGAAGAAAAGAGAGGCTCTTTCCAACAGCATGCTGCCGCCTCTTAGCACTGTTCTTCTCCTGACGTGGTTGGAGAGGCAAAGTTAGAGGGCAGTTCTGAGCCATCTGATGTTTCTACACCAGGCCAGAGGTGCAGGAGCTTTTTGGGTGCAGCTGTTTTCTCATCTTTTTTTGCTGCTTAGAGTCACTATAACACTTTGTCCTATTCTCCAACAGTGGGAATATAGAAACCTAAAGAGGAATGTCCTGTGTTCCCTAGCTCCATGTTCCCTAGAAGGGGCTTAGGAATTATTTAACATCATTACAATTTAGAGTAAAAATTAGGGTATCCTAGGGCTGTTCTCTGGATGACCCAAGTGACAAAAGAACTTAATGCCACTGAGATAGGTTTTGCAAAGTGCACTGGTGCCTTTAAAATGTGACATATTAGTAGAACTTAGTGTTCATTTTAGGGTGGAATAGGTAAATTGATGCCCTTGAAGGGTTATAGGAAACGGTTTTTCTTCTGCCATGGGGATGGCACTAAATGTCCCGTGCTGAGCTAGTTTCTTTTCCTGCAGGATTATTCCCACGAGCTCGTCTGCATCACTCCAAGCGAAAGGATAGTTGTGCCAATTCGGGCCATTGGTGCCCGAGCTATCCTGGACTTCCCTGAGCAGCTGGACTTCTCGGGCTGTCTGGTCAAGTGCAGCACCCAGAAGACTCTGCTGGTTCGCAATGTCGGTAACCGGGCAGCTCGTTACCAGCTGAGCACCCAGAGGTGAGGATCTGTCCTTGTGCAAAACACCTTTGGGTGATAACAGGGCTGGGAAAGAGCAACAAAAGGAACCAGAGCATTGCAGCTGCTGCTCTCTCTCTGTGTTGCAGTCCTTTCTCCGTGGTTCCGGCCATGGGAACTCTGGGCGCTGGTGACAGCATGCAGGTGACAGTGGGATTTCACCCGCTGACGACCGGTGACCATTCCGGGTCCCTGTGCTGCAGCACAGGTGAGTGCTGGGCCCTGCACGGGGCACAGGACAGTTCTCCACCGGTGCTCCCTGTGTCCCATCCCCCTCCATTCCCTCTAGAGGTCCCTCCCCTGTTCAGCTTTACCCCAAAGAAAACAGAGAACTCCCTGGTGTTTAGGGGGTTGATAAAGTGGATCCCCTCTAACAGGGCTAAGATTTTTGGACTCCTGTTTTTCTGGGAGTTGCTGAGTGGAGGAAGAAGGAACCCTGACTCTCCACGACCCTGTGGCTGTGCCTGGGTGAAATTTTATTAATTTTATTTTATTCCTGGGCAGTGCTGTATGTGAGGTGTGAGGTTTCCATCAGACTCTCTCCAATGCAAATGTGTTTCTTGCACACCTCTATCCCATATGCTGCTTCTCCACTGGCTTGTCACAGACCCTTTTGCTATGTTGCCCTTACACATATATTTAGTTTCTGCCTAATAACATTTCCAGGCCCTCGAGTTCCTGTTTGGTGACAAATCAAGACAAATTTTTCCCTGTCCCCATTTCCCAGACTGTTCATGCTATTGCAAACCTCTCACATCTATCTCCCATTTGATTTCTAGACTGAGGAATCCCATTCAGCCTTCATACAAAAGCTGCTCTGTACTTATTAATCTTTCCTTTGTCCCTTTTTTATTTAATTTGAAATGTTCCAGCTTGGTTTTTGAGATCAGAACAATATAAAATCTTTCAAGACTGATGTGGCTGTGGGTTTGGACAGGGAGATGATGATGATTTTCACGGTGTTCGTTTTGTAGTGGTTTGGCATATTGCAGAGCCAGGCTGGTTGTGTTTCCTCACCTGTGTCCCCTCCTGCTGTGGGCTGTCACTTCACTTGTTCCTCTGGGCCTCCTTTTGCTGCCCACATGCCCCCAGGCGTATTTTTTTGTCAGCAACAAGGGATCCAATGGATCAGGAGAGACAGGAGTCTCGTGGGGTGCCCAGGGAGACCCTGGGCAAGCCAGGACTGAACAGAGCTCCTCAGCGTCACCTGAAGGACTTTGATGCAGAAATCCCCGTGATCTGAGTGGGTCACCGGAGCACACTGACAAATCTCACTGCACATACTGTCACCTTGGGGCCAAATCTGCACAAACACTCTCAGAAATAAGGTGTTTAAGGAGGTGCCCAGGACATCCTCACGCCGTACACCCAGAGCTGTCAGGATGTGATAAATGTACTGATCCATGGAACTGCTCGTTCAGCTACAAGCTGTGACACTTTCTTCTGTGACCCGTGGTTTGCTCTGTTCGTTGTGCTTCCATCAGCAACTGAGCTGAGCAAAGACTCTCCTTTGCTTTGTTCCAGGTGAAGAAAGCATCCACACAGAGCTCCACGGAGAAGCTGGAGCTGTCCGTGCTGGGTTGAGCACAAATTTTGTGGAGGTTGAGAAGACTTTCATCACCATGTCAAACCACACAACCGTGTTCATTGAAAACAGAAGTAACGTCACGGCCCACTTCCAGTGGAAGACTTTTCCTACTGAGGAAGAAGAGAATAAAGAGAAGAGGAGGTTAGTCTGACAGATGCATTTCACTGAGATACATGGCCCAAGGCTAAAACTGACGTGTGGCCTCGGGGGGGTGTTGGTGCTTTTGAATGGTTTGGGCCAAGTAAACCGTGCCTGGCACTAGGGTGTGTGTCCCTGCTGGCTTCAGGAGCTCAGCACTAGGCATTCCAGTTCCACTTAAACTCCAGCCAAGGATGGCATTTTGGGAAGGAAAGGTTGGCTGCAATGACTGGATTTCCTCAAGTTCTCATTGGGCTTTTGCCTCTCTAATCTTCTTCCTACGTGACCTGGCAACATCCTTAAACAGCTCGCCCGCTTTCCAAAGGTGATACACACTCTTTTTTTCCCTTAGTTCCTTCAGAAGCTCCTTGCCCATCCAGGCTGGTTGTCTTCCCTGCCAGCTCGCCTTTCAGCACACAGGGACAGTCTGTTCCTGTGCCTTCAAGACTTCTTTCTTGAAGTATGTCCATCCTTCCTGGACTCCTTTGTTTTTAAGGGCTGTTTCCCAGGGTTCTCCCCAAATCAGTCTCTTGAACAGGCCGAATCTGCCCTCCAGAAGTCCAGAGTGGAAGTTTTGTTGATGCCCCTCCGTGTTTCACTGAATATTGAGAACTCTTACTATTTCATGGTCACTGTACCCCAGACAGTGGTGAACAGATGAAGTTCATTTAGTTATTAGGGAATTTCCTGGTGATATCCCATACCTGGACCCCAGGGAAGCAGCACACTGCCCTGTGGAATGGATCCAGTCAATGTACAGGGCCCTCAGCTCCCCTTAGAAGGGAGTCACCTACTACCACTGCCCTTCTTTTCTTCTTAATTCTTGAGGCTGTGATCTGTGTGACACACCAAGTGCAGCTGGGAGACTCTCCAGACAGAATTTTTTCTTTAGTGTCATCTGCCTGCCCCGCTGGAGCCAGGCCTCATACCTATTCTGTCAGGGCACCTGGGTAGGTGATGGGAGTCAGGACGGAATTTTATTACCTTCCCAGCAGAGACCCACTTCCATTCCCCACTGTCTCCTAGGCCTCCTCCTTCTGCCTGATCCCAAGAAGGGCCGGGCTCCTCTGGCTCCTGCTGAGCTTCTCTCAGGGTTGGACGGGTGTAACTCCACCAGTTTATTTCTGTGTCGCTCTCCCTAATGCTCCTCAGCCTTTCCATTTCTTCCTTAAGCTCTGCCACCGGGCAGAGCAGATCATTCACCTGCCCACACCACACGCAGGTGTCTTTTGCACCTCCTCTGATATTAACACCAGGCTCAGACCCTCCCTGCAGCCAGGGGCCTGGACAGCTGCGTCCTTCCTGGGAGCTTCTGTTTGAGTTAGTACACTCCTGCTGGCAGCAGCAGCAGCAATGGCTTGTCATCATTTGTAAACCATAGCTGGGGGAAATATAAAAGAAGAAAGAAAGAAAAAAAAAAAAAAAAAAAAAGGCAAGCACCTCGCAACCAGCAAAAAGACACAAGCCAGTACACAAGGAGGGTGGGTGGCTGCACCCTTTCTGCTCAGCCTGCTTGTGCAAAAACTGAAAAAACGCCGGGCCAAAACTGCTGGGCCAAAACTGCCGTGGCAAGCCCCTGGTTGCTGCGGGCCAGGTCGCTTGCAGCCCCCAGAGCCATTTTAAATTGCCTGCAAAGGACCAGGAGATCGACCCTTGCCCACCTGAATGGCTGGTGAGAGGGTCCTTTAGTGCCCTGGGCTTCTTGGCTTTCCAGTGTTCTCTATCTCCTTACACAGTGTCTGACTTCCAGACAAACTCTGTGTGTTAACAAAAAACCCCATGACCCTCTCTGGCTACTTCCCTGGGCTGTTTATTTCCATTTTTTCCCACTTGCCTGCCTCAGCCTGGACCCCAGGTGATCCACTGTCCCCTCAGAACCAACTAGGTTTCCCCAAAGTAAACTTCAACCTGGTTTTGGTTTTGTGTTTGTTTTTTTTGTTTGTTTGGTTTTTTTTTTTAGTTTTTGTTTTTTGTTGTTGTTTTTTGGGTTTTTTTTCCCAATTACATCTGTTTTCATGCCAGTTTGTGTCCTAGACTGCCACCAGGACATTTTATTCTTCCTTACTTCCAGTCTTAGGCATGGTTGTAGCTCCAAGGCCCCTGTCCTGCTGTCAGAGCAGCTCTTGAGATCTCAGAGCAGAGAGGACTTTTTTATGAGAGGAGATAGTGCAGGACCCTTTCCCTCTCAGGACATTCTTGCTACCATGCACTGGGATGGGGCCCAAAAACCTCTGGATCGTGAAAAGGCCTCTCCAGGAGTTTGCTGTCTCCCTCCTGCACAACAAAGTCCCTTCCCCTCTCAGAGCCTCTGCTTTCATGCATAAAACCTTGAATGTCACTGAAGGGGTGCGGTGCCTGAATTCATCCATTTCCATTGGGATGCTCCTGTGAAAGGCAGAGTAGGGAACAGGGCAGGTCCAAAATGGAAGAAACAAAGAGCGATGCTGGTAACATGTAGCTGCAACCCAGCTTTGTCTCCCCTTCCCAGGGAAGTCCTGCTCCGAGATCTTTATCTGCCTCCCCCGAGCAGCTCAGTGGTAGGAAAAGCCACTTGAAGTGGCTGGTGGATTCTCCCTCAGTTTTGGCAGAACCTTTGAGCCAGGAGGTTCTCTTGAGGGCTGCTGGCTTTGGAAACCTCTCCTGAGCTTGCAGGTGTGGAGTAAAACTACCTGCTGTGCCAGTGAGCAGCAAGTTATCCTCTGATCCGTGTGGGACCCCACGGCTTGGGGTCAGCCTTTGCTGGGGAGCTGCTGCTGCTCCTCCCCCAAGTGCTTTGCCCTCCTGCACTCACACTTCCCTCTGCAAATATGTGGCTTATTCAATTATCTGCTGGCCTTGTCTCTCCTGTGGCTGCAGGCAGTGTCGTTTTCTGGAGCCGTGGACAGAGACGTGGCTGGAAAACTTAACGGAGGAGGAAAAAACAGAGAAGGAGAAGGGCTCTTGTGAAGATTACACTGCCCTCCTGAGCGACACGGTCCAGGAGGAGATAGCAAAGGTGCAAGAAGACCCCATGCTGTTCTCCGATGACATTTTTTTCATTGAGCCAGTGGTAAGTGGTAGCTGCATTTTCCTCCTCTTCCTCCTCCCCCTCCTCCTCCTCCTCTCCCCCCTTCCTCCTCCCACCCACCCGGATGCGGTCACTCGGCAGATGCTCAGCTGGCCCGATGTGCTGGAGGAAGGATGTGGAGTTTTGGTGCAGCTGCAGAGCTCGCTGCTAAAAGTGTTTCTGCCCTGCAGGCTCAGGGCAGGGCTGGGAGCCTGACAAAGCCGAGCTCTGCTGCCAGGGCTCGAGCTCAAGGGCGCTCCGTGTGTGTCCTTGCAGTGCCCACAGGGAGCAGTTCTTGTAGGCAGGGGCTCCCCCGTGGTGCCTGGGGTTCAGCAGAGGGTGTTGGAGCTCTGCCAGTTCACATACTGACCTCAGGCTTGCCATGGTTGGCTGGGAAAAGGAGGCCAAATCCAGCCCAAGGTTGATCACAGAAATGCCAATCCCCTCCTGTAACCACGCCTTGCACTATTTCTGAGTGTCCCTTCCAGTGTCCTCTGAGAGCCTGGACACAAGGGTGGAAGGTTTAAATGGGCCTTTTGAGTTCTCCTGCACACACAGACAGAAAACCTTTTCCTTTTCTGCATGTGCAAGCAAACCACCACATCCTCCCACCAACCAGAGCCCTGATTGTGAGACCTGGCGTTGGGAGAGACAATAAATGCCTGGAGTCTGCACAGAGCAAAATCCCTTCTCATCTTGGAGTAAACCCCAGAATAATCCCCACCTCTGCTTCCTTTCAAAACAGGTTAAACGAATAGTTTTATTTCCAAGGAAGGGGATCATGGTCTCTTCCTGTGAAGAGCCACCAGTGCACAGTGGCAGTTACATCCCACTGTAGCTGACAGCAGCATGATGTGACCAAGGGCTTGTGTCAGAGCAGTAGCAATATTGTGGAGAGTGGGAGCTGATCAGCTGAGCATTGAGAGCTTCCAGCGGTGTGCTGAGCTGGGTTTGGAGTGTTTCCTTGGGCTCTTTGTGTTGTTCACTCATCACTGATGCTCTAAATAAAGGCTTGCAGGACTGTGGTTGAAAACAAGGAATGTGAAGTTTGAAGATAAATGTTTTGCTGTCCCTTTCTGTTTTAGGAAGGAGAAATCGGGCCGAATTGTTCGGCCGAAATCAAGGTGACCTTCAAACCCCTAGAGGCACTGGAGTACCAAAGTGTGGCTTACTGCAGCATCTCAGGTACAGCTCCTTTCCCCTGCCTCTCTCACCCTCAGTGCAGCCACGGTGCAAGCCTGAGCCCACTGGGCTCCCCTGTAACTGCTGGGAAGAGTCCCTGGTCAGCAGGGCAGTGCTGGCACATCCCCACTGGCCCTGCAGCTCCCAGGGAGTCTCCCGTGCAAGGCCAGGGCTCAGAACAGCCGTGTGTGGGTTACTGACCCCAGAACAACCCAGGCAGTGCAGGGAGAGGTTTTCATGCCATGGCTTTGCCAGCATTCCCTCAAAGGCCAAAGAGCTACAGAGCAGAACAGCTTTAGTGAACAAGCACTGAGCCCCTCTAGAGACCACTGACCTCCAGGATGGGTCCATTTGACATGGCTCCATCATCAGGTGGTAGGAGCTGAGTTAGAAATGTGCTCCCTGACCCTGGATCACTCCCACTGCCCAGACACCGCCAGACCAGAGTGGCTGAGCCCCGCTGAGCCCTGGGTGTTTGCGGAAGGAGCACCCTTGGCCAGCACCTGCTTCTGTCCCTGGGTGGGAGTTGTCACCTTGCAGCTCAGTCTGTGGAAATAGAACACAATGCTGAGTGCCAGAAGTTGAGGACTTTGGCAACAAAGTCGTGTGCTTCTGGGCCAGGTAGTTTGGCAATTGCCAAACTCTTCATGAGCTTTGTGCCTGCACTGAATGGAATTCAGAGCTCCTCTAAGTGCATGGGAAGGAAACCTCAGAATCATAGTAAGTTCAGGATGGAATGGACCTCAAAGGCCTCTGGGCAGGGACACCTCCCACTAGGTCAGGGAGCTCCAAGCCCATCCAGCCTGGCTTTGAACACTTTCAGGGCTGGAACCTCCACAGCGCCCCTGGGGAACCTGCTCCAGTGTCTCACCACCCTCTCAAAAATTTCTTTCCATTTCTACCCGTTACTCCTTGGCCTGTCACTAGAGGACATCAGAGATGTTTGAAACTCGGCAGACTGGTGGCTAGGATTGGAAACCAGCCCAAGGAATGGGTTAGAAATTGCAAGTCAGCCGCAAGGGCTATCTCCTGAGGGAACAGAAGGGTCCATATCTTCTCCTGCAGCATCAGGAGCCGGTTGCATCCAGCTCAGAGTCAGGGACTAGCATTGAGGCAGCCTGGAAAATGCAGTGTAACGGAGGGAATTATTGTACTGAAATGGACATCTCTCCCCAGGCTGTGAGAGCAGGCTGCCCCTGCGCCTCACAGGGGAAGGCCAAGGACCCTTGGTTGAACTCAGCTGTCGTACACTGAACTTTGGGAACATTTCTGTCAACACCCCCCACGTTTATGAGGTGAGCAGCAGGGCTTGGGATGGATCCTGATGGCTCCTGGTGGGGCTGTGGAATTCCTGCCAACCTGGGCAGTTGTGAGCAGGGAATATTTGATGTTCTGCTCAGATCTGGGGCCGTCTGAAAGGTGTGTCTGTTGTTCATGAAGCCCCAGTCCCTTCTCTGGGGATCAGCTGGGAGGCTTCCTGCAGAACAACCCTTGGCATGTGAAACCAACACTAGGTCAAAAAGCTGCATGTTCAGAGGCTTTTGTGGCAGTGGCAGACACAAGGCACCTTTGTACTGGGCTGCTCAGAAGCAGCTGGAACAACCTGGCTGTGTTTGAGCTTCAGTCCACTGCAAACAGCTTCCAGTCAAGTGTCTCCTGCTTATTCCTGGAAGCCACAGGAAAGCCATCCAGCTTCCTGGCTCAGTGCTGGCCCTTGCAAAGGGCTTGGGAGTTCTTTCCCTTGCTGGCCAGTCCCTCACCACACTTCACCTTGGTGCATCTCTGACTCCAGAAAGAGAAAAGTGCTCCTGGGAATAAAGCAAAGGATTTTTCTACCTATTTGCCTCCCCCACAATAGTGTCAAGTTTGAAAAAAAAACCCCAAAACAAAACAAACCAAAAAAAAAAAAAACAAAAAAAAAAAAACAACAAAGAGAGAGCAACTGAAAGAGGTGGAAAATGAGGCACTGCATCATGCCAGACACTTTCAAAAGCTTGGCTGTGGAAGGGAAAGACACGCTGAGTTTTCCTACCATAAGATGGTGCTGTCTATACATTTAGATGCTGATCCCTCATTATCAATGTATTGTTTTCATGACGTGGGAAAAGGTGAATGAGTAGATGGTACTGCTGGAGCTGTGCTGGCTGGGGCAGCAGCAGCTCTGTGGTGATTCACCACGCAGCTGCAATCACCCCACGTTCCTCTCAGGGCCAGGTCTGAATGAGCTTGGTGATGCTGACCAGAGGTGGAGTGCTCTGTGTCCATGGGATAACCCCAGGGTTATGGACTCCACCTCTGTGGAGTTACCACGGCTTTGCATGAAAACCCAAAGGCAGAACTTGTCCTGTTGTGGTTTTTTTGTTGCTTCTGCCATTCAGCAGCACAAAGCATCCTCTGCCTTTTCTGGGTGTGAATTGCATCATTAGACAACAACTCACGAGAAGGGAAGATTCCACATGTATTTCCATTTTGCTCTCTTGCTGCTGCAGGTGAAGCTGATTAACCAAGGAGCTATTGATGCTCCCTTCACCTATATCCCTTCAACTGCAAACGTGGGCTTCTGCTTCAAGTTTGCGCCTGAGGAAGGCATCATTGCACCTGGTGGGACCCAGACGATTCAGGTCTCCTTCAGTGCCAGCGTGCTGGGGACGTTTGAGGAAGAATTCCAGTTCAGTGTGGCTGGATCTCCTATGTCTGCGATCCTGACTATCAAGTAAGGACTCTGGGAGCTTGGTGGGCACATCTGTGGCTGTCTCTGGGACATCCCCCACCTACCTCATTTTGGGGTTGAGCAGAGCAGGTTGTGCAGGTGTTTCCTGAGGTCTTAATCTCTGCTTTGATCCTGGAATTGCCTTAGTGTGAGGATGCCTCCTGCCCTGTGTGGGTAACCTGGAGCTGGAACGACTCCTCCCTGCAGGGATCTCCCTCTGCCTTGGGCCATGGCAGGCAGTGGGATGGATCAGCTTTGGGCAGTAGCTGCTCTGGGATGTCCCCCCTGAACACCCAGCAAGGTCCCCAGGGCTTTGGAGGTGGGCCAGCCTGGGTGATTCTGCACCAGCAGCAGTGTTTGTAAAAAATCTTGTTAATAATCCATCCCAGATGGGCAGCAGCGGCCCCACCTCACCTCTCACGGCCATGCTGTGGGGCACAAGCCGTGCTCCCAGCTCCTGTGCACAGAGTGCTCCGCTACCTCCTTTCCACAGCTGGGAAAGGGCTGATGTGGGAGACAGGGAGCTGTGCAGCAGGAGCTGTCCCAAGGACTTGGGCGTCATCCCGTGGGCTGGTGCCACGGCAAGAGATAATCCTGGCCCAGCAGAAGGGAGAAGGGCTGATAACAGGGGAGGCAGAGCTCAGTCCTCAGGACCACAGCACATGAGGGCTTGTCCCTGCTAGCCTGAGCCACGTGCTGCTAGGATAACGTAGGGTAAGCAGGAGAGCTGATGCTGGCTGCTCTGGAGCTTTGGAGCTAGGCTGCTGCTGCTGGGAGGCACTGAATCGAGGCAGCAAAGAAATCAAAGCAATCTGCAGTGGATTACACCAATGAGATGAAGGACAGGGATTAAGAAAAAGAAAGTTATTACTTAGCAAGAGAAAAGTGGTGAGTAGGTCTGCCCACAGTAGAGAAACAAGTATGCTGGCTTTGGTTTTGGAGGAAAAGTGCTGCTTTTTTACTTTGGAAATCAAGAGGGAACCTTTCACCATCAAATAATTGATTCTCCTCTGTCCCTCCCCTAGATTGGTCATGGGGTTTTATTACATAAGCAGCTTTCTCCTTGAGCAAGGGCCTGTGCCTCTGTTGAGAGGTGCAGAGCAGAGCCAGTGGCAGTCCTGTGAATACAACAGAAGGCACAGTTCTTGATTTTTAACCAAAAGACACAGTGGGCATTGATTGGCATCAGCCATTAAATAAACTCGTGAGTGTTGTGCAGCTTCAAGTGCTGATTTCAGTGGATGTTGGTGACTTCTGGAGCCTGTCTGCTGAGTTCAAGGACAGGTGAGGTGGTGTGCTAGGTTCAGGACACCCTTGTTTGGCTGTTTAAGCTATTGCTCTTGGCTGTGCCAGCTGGTGCACTGGTGACAAGCTGGTCCTTTCCTCTAGGATTCATCTGTCCACTGTGTAGAACTGTTGCTGCTCTTTTCAGAGGGTGTTTGGGGCTCCCCTGGCTTCATGTCTCAAAACTCTGTCTGTAATGATTGTGTGGGTCAAAAGCTCCGGAGAAAGCTCCTCCATGGGAGCACCAGTTCCAGCTAGGAAGTAGCAAAGCAGGAAAGGCTGGTTACAGAGGTTTGTGGGGACACCTTTATGTCCATCACCTTACAGATGGGGAAACTGAGGCACGGAACCATGTCTGGGTGTGTGTTCAGGGTCCTTCATGGGACCACCAGCAACCCGGGGGCTTTTCCTGCCTGCCCTGTGCCCAAAGCCCCATCAGTGGCTGTTGGCTGCTGGCCGCTTGGCTTTAGCTGCCTCCTGTCCACACGGGCACTGTGCTGAGCACATGGCGGTGTGCTGATTTGAAACCTGCCCTGACACCAGGTTTTACACCCCCAAGCCACGACAGCCAAGACTTTGCTTTAATTCCCTTTAACCAAGCCATTTCCTCTTTGCTTTAATTCCCTTTAACCAAGCCATTTCCTCCTCTGTGCTCGCCATGGCAGGGGGTGTGTCACCAGACGGAGTTCACACTTCAACAAGCTCTTCAAGACTTCAAGACTTCAACACACTTCAACAAGCTCTTCAACACACTTCAAGAAGCTCTACTTCAAGGACACCTCCTCTGGTGAGTGCTCCCTGGGCTTGGACACAGCGTGGGGCATCTGTGCGTTCCAAAATGGAGCACTGGAACATAAAAGCATCCCTCACTCATGGTCTGCCACAGCAGCCTCTTCAGGGTGTGAACTCCAGGGCTGCTGGTGCCTCAGGTAGCCTTTTGCCATTGTGGGATCAGATAGAACCAAGGAATAGAAAGTCAGTGTTTTCTGGTGTCCCTGTCCTGGTTTAAAAGACAGATGTCTGCCAAGGAAGGCGGGAAACTTCCTGGAATGGAAAGATGACCTCTTCTCTCCAAATTATTACACCTTTAAATCACAGGGCTTCCAGGAAAAAATATGGGAAAAGGAATAACAGTTCTTTACTAGAATATATTGGCACAAACAACAGCACGATAACAGAAGCTTCCAACCCGCCAAGTACTGGTTTTCCCCTTTGGTGTAGTTATGATCACAGGCAGGAGGAGCTGTGGGCTCTGGCAGGGCAGGGAAAGCAGGAAGGAGACAAGGCAGGAAGGCAAGGCAAGGGGAAAGGGGAAAGTGGAAAGGGAAAGGGAAAGGAAGACAGGTTGGATCCCAGTGCTGAGCCGCAGCCAGGGCAGTCCCGGGGCCAAGCACACAACCTCCTGCAGCAGCACGCGGCCGACCTTCAATCCCCGAGCAGAAGGAAGGGAAGGTCTCCTCCCTGCCAAACCTCAAGTCCGACTTCACAACCGCCCACGGCATCACAGCACAGCTCCCAAAAAACCCTGAATGGAAAAGCCCATCCCCACAGCCAAAACCCCCTAAAACCCCTATCCCCCTTCCCAGACCAAGGGGAAAATTCACTCAAACCCTAACCCCATAACAACGAAGTTAATGAACTTTTTAAGAAAACGAATTACCTTTTGTGAGCTGATTCTTCCCCACCCTGCATCACCGCTGAGGCACTTGTTACGTTGCCTTTTGAATAAATTAAACAAGAAAAGCAACAGTAATCACAGTGGCCAGCATGGATGTGAACTCATGTTGACTCACTGTTTATGTATCTTGAAAACGGTGGGAGTGTTGGCAGCCTTTACAGGGAATTTTGCAGCTTGAATTCTCAGAGTAAATGCTCGGTCTGGGTGCACACTCATCACTGAGAGATAACTGGTGCTGGTTTGGGGCAGGTGAGGGAGCTCCTCCCCATCAGAGAGAGACAAGCTTGCAGTGTTCAGCAGGGCTAAGAGTGGGCATTTTCAAGGCTACAGTCTGGAATCGGTGTCGAAGGGAGCTAAGTGATGATTAACTCCTCGTGCAGCTTCTCGGTGAGCTGTAGTTCAGATAATAAAGAGCTAAAGTCCAATCACACTTTCATCCTACCAGGATACTCACACCAGGAGTCATGCCATAATTGGTGCCTAAATGGACATTTGTGTCCTTTTCCTAGGCTCTCTCCACACCAAGACCTGTTGCCTCACTGACACCTCCTCGGTGTCCCACATCGCCCTTTGGGGAGAAGCCCACTTCCCGAATCTCCAAATCCAGCCCAGCACCCTGGCGTTTGCGGGTGGCACTGAAGAAGTGCGCTCTCTGGAGATGACCAGCTGCAGCTCTCTTCCCGTCAAGTACCGCTGGTCATTGCGTCCGGTGGACAAGCTGGGGTATGTGCACCTTTGCCCTCTCCCTGAAGCTCTTCTTCCTGGTGCCCTGTTTGTACTTGGCAAAGAACAAAGCTGTTTGCCTAGGAGCTGACAAGTCTGTCAGCTTCTGGCTTTTCCTTGCTCAAATAACACTGACCAGCCATGGTCAGGCTGGATGCTCAGGGAAGAGGTTTTCCACCAATTTGGTGCTGCCTAGCCCCCACAGTGGTTCCCCTGGGAAGGAAAGCTGGGGTGAAAGCTGCTTTCTCAGACCTCTGTGGCCTGAGGCAATGTCCACCTTGATGAAGGCTCCTAGTCCCAGCTCCCACAGTGCTGCTGGAGGCCCTTCTGGCCCCTCTGCTTTGGGATGGGTCCTCTCTGCAGGAGCTGCTCTCTGCTCCTTGCCTTCCTCCCTTGCATTGTGCTGGAGGATGCCCAGAAAGTCCCAACACCAGAGAAAGAGCTACCTGGTGCCTGAGCTGATGCTGAACATCTTGTTACCTTCCCTTTCCTTCTTTTCTGAGACAACTCCTTTACTGGCAGAACGATTTCTTTCCTAGGGGTCAGCCTTCATTCTTCACTCCCTTTTTTTGTGACACTTGTTACTCATTTTGACTTTTCCCCTGCAACATGTCCCTTATGGGTTCTGAACTGCTTGACAGCAGGACTTGTTCATCACATCATCTCCTATCCCTGCCTCCCAAAGAGTTTCTGCTTTAGAGTGAAAAATGTCGTTGTCTGGGCACCATAGTCCTGGGAAGTTGCTTCAAACCATTCATTAAAACTAAAGACAGTGGAAGAGATGATTAGGGATCTCTTGGGGGTTATGGTGAGACTGCCCCTCATCCAGAAATGAAACCCAGCCTTAGGTAACAAGCCACAAAGCTAAAGGCAGTGATTCTTTGGGGAGCAGGTCATTACAGGCCCTGAATGCCTGTCTGGGAATGGAGCACCCAGGTCGTGTTTGGCTGTGTGGGGAGCACTTGCAGCTCAGCAGGGTGACAGGCAGGCACGGCTCGACTGTGTCCCTCACGTGCCATTAGAAACACAAGCAGAGTTGCCCCGAGCACCTGCTTCAATTTAAAATGGGGAATGTGACCTGAGTCACCTGGGAGTGTTGGAAAATGTCAACCAAGCCCCCCAGCACTGTCAGGGAAACATTCCTGATAAATACCTGGTGGAGCTGCAGAGTTTCTGGCGTTAGGCCCTGGGGTTTGCTGGGCTGGCTCGTCACTGGCCGGGTCTGCCCCTCGGTGCCTCAAATCTCACCTTTCTGCTTTCCTTCTCTGTCTTTCCCTCTCCCACTGTGCTTTTTGCATCCCCACAAGGTGTTAATCCCTGTCCTCTCTAGTTGCTCAATGCAAGCAGTTGCAGCTGCTGCACCGCTGCTCCCTCAGTGTCATCCCTGGGCTGCCTTTAGAACAGACCTGCTCCAGCCTGGAGTGGGAAGGGCTGGATCAAACCATTTCTCAGTTCAACGGGCCAGCACCCACCCAGGGGCTGCATCCTGACCAGGAGCTGCTCGTGCAGGTGTCCCTTCCTCCCTCCCACTGCAGGTCCCTGTTCACAGTTCTGTTGTTTTCCAGATATGAGCTTTACCCACCTAAATTCAAACCCCAGCCACCAAAGGAGCAGAGAACCTCTTTGGATTGCTCGGCATATAAAAGGAGATTCAAGATTAGAAAGGAGGAGGCAGGCAGAGCCCTGAAAGAAGTGCAGGATTTTGCCCAGTCTTTAGGAGCAGAGGTAGATTTTCTTGTAAACCTACTGCTTGTGTTGCCTCCCCAGCTTGCCACCAACAAGTCACCCTTGTGCTGACCTCCCCTTTTGCTGCCCTGCTGTCCTGTGCCCTGACAGTGCCTGTGGCTGGGTATGGGGTGTGTGGGAGGGAGAAACAGGACAGTTTTCCTTGGAGAAGCCTGCTCAGATCCTACAGACCTGTGTTGAGTGTGGGATTTTTTTTGGCCTGGTTTTCGTCACAATGTAAGATGAGGCTTTTATCTGCATCATGATGGTAAGACCTCCAGCTTCCTTCCCAGAGCAAGCAGTGCTGAGTCCTGATCTCCATGTACCCTCTTCCCAGCCCAGCCAGACTACCTGTTTCCAGGCCTCTGCTTTCACCCGAGAGCTGGTATTGCACTGGTGGCCCTGAAGCTGTCTTACAAACCGAGGCTTTGCCACGTGGCTGTCTCTTGCTCCTGGTGTAGAAAATGGCTTGCTTTTCAGGTGCTGCCACAAGCTCCTGAAGCCCCTCACCTCCCACTAGGGTTGGCAGGAATCGCGTCCTCCGTGGATGTACCGCACGCTCCCCTCGAAGCGGAGAAGAGGGAATGTGTCTCACTTGCCCATTGTCAGTGTGGCAAGCAGGGCTGTAGCTCCCACTCCCACTGGTGGCCCTCAGCACTGCCCACAGAGGGGCCTCACGTCCCTCCAGGCCCATCACCAAGTGCTGCTGAAGCCACTGGTTGTTGGAGAGGCCGTGCAGGACATGTAGGGCTGCCCAAGGATGCTGTGCAGCACCTGTGGAGGGCTTTGCTCCCCCTGGACCTCATCAGGTGGTCCATAGGAAATTTGTGCAGGAGCTTTTGCTGAGGCACCTGGAGAAAGCAGGCTATAAATCAGAGAGAGAGGGGAAAAGCCTCAGGAGCCAGATGAGCTGGGCTGGAGTCCTTTGCTCAGCTCCAAGAGCTCTCACTCTGAGTCTCCTCCTTTTCTAAAAGCAGTAAGAAATGCTTTTTAAAGGCAAGTTGTGCATCAGAGAGAATTTCTACTGCCAGGAGACATCCCGGTTCACTTTAATGTAGTGTATTAGTTATTGCATTGATCCGTGAGTATGGGAGAAGATTTTCCCCATGGTCCCTCCACTGGTCAGTGGCACGGAAGCAGGATGAGATCAGGGTGATTCCGGCTGTATTTGGGGAATAGGCCCCTCTGGCTACAGCTGCACTTTGCTCCAAGATGCTCTTCTGCATCCATGTCCGTGCTCAACACCTCAGTCTCTGCTGTCCTCCATCCAGGCTTTCAGCATCCTGCCGCTGTCAGGTGTGCTGCAGCCAGGACAGAGCCAGAAGGTCTCCTTCAGCTTCTCCGGCCACCGCGACGTCCTCGGCAGTGTGAAGGCGCTGTGCCACGTGGAGGGAGGCCCCACCTACGAGGTGGGGCTGATCGCCTCACGCGTCAGCTACTCCCTGAGCCTCCAGGAGATCAACTGTGGCTCTCAGGTACCACACACGGCCCCTGGCACAGCTCCTTGCCCTAGAACCACGGCCAGCGGGTTCCTGCCCACCTCGGCCCAGGGCTCCCTCCCCTTCCCAGCCCCTTTGTTGGCTCTGGGGCTTGGAAGTTCAACCTTTGAGGGACACACCCGGCATCCAAGCTGGTTTAGAATGGCCATCTCCAAAAATGTTGGGAATGCCTCTTTTTCAGGGTACCTAACAGTGCCTCCTGGGCCAGGCAGGGTCCCAGTGGGGGTGCTCTGAGGGGTGTGTCCCTGAGACATCCCTCTGCTGATCCACGCCTCAAGCCTGACCCCCAAGGAGATGCTCTTGTCCAAAGCTCTTGCTTGATCCACAGATAATCCAGGGAAGAAGTTGGGCTTGCAGTCACTATAGCTGGAGAGACTGTCCCAGAATAATCCCCTCTTCACTCTTTTCCAGTTGAAAGCCCACAGATATTTCCAGCTGCTGGCCCTGTCTGTGTAGCCCTGTGTGACTCCCTTGTTGCATGTGTGTTGCTTGCCAATACTTGCATGCAGGTGCCTTTTCTCCTGGAATGCCTCGGTGCTGTCTCTGTTTCTCCTGGCTGTTGGTGACCCCTCAGAGTGCAGAGGGCCTGTGTCCCCTGGTTCATTCATTGCTGGCCCTCACATGGTTGTTACCGCACCTCTGTGTGCTGCCAGAGCTCCCTGGTCCTGTGCAGGTGCCCTGTGCCTGGGGGTTCCCCAGGTTCCCAAGTGCCCCCATCTCCTCCCTGGTCCCTGCTCCCACGATGTGTCTGCTTCCAACCCCAGGAGAGAGGAAGGAGGTTCCCAGCAGCAGGCCTGGGTCTGTAACTTCCCGCTCCTGTGCCTTCTCTCCAGATGTTTAACGAAATTGGTCACAGCACGGTCACCCTGGAGAACACTGGCAGGATTGAATTCAAGTGGGTGCTAAACCCTAGCCCTGCAAGCCAGCATCTGCCTGGCGTGTTTCTGGTCAAGCCCACCACTGTAAGTAGCACAAGTGACCGACCCCAGCCCTGTGCCAGGTGGCCCAGGAGAGTGTTAAAGGGAGAAAAGAGGGGCAGGGAAAGGGGGAAAGAAGTCAGAGGGGAAAACACAAACCCAGCCATGAGAGAGAGAGGGCTGTAAGCAATTTCTGCTGGGGGCAGAGAAGGTCATACAAGGGCTCTCCTGATAGACTCCCCCACAGCTGTGGCTGGTGGGTGGCTCTGCTGTCAGAGGCAGACACCGGCGGGAGGCACGAGTGTGTTGGTCACTGTCCTGTCCTGCTGTCAGGGGAGTAGAGGAGAATTCTTTTTGGCAGATTTCTCGGACGAAAATAAGGCACAAACACAGCAAGTACTATATCTGAAAATTGTGTATTGATAAAGAGAGGGTATGGTCCTGACCAGAAAGGGATAGAAGAGAGAGCAGAGAGAGACAATGAGAAACGGAGAGAGTAACAGAGGACAGGGACAGAGTGTTACCGCTGGAACCCTGGGAGGCTCTGTCGGCGTCCTGCTGGGCAGATGGAGCAAGTGTGCTGCCAGCCGCGCTGTGAAAAACACGTTCACTCTCCTGTGAACGTGTAAAAAGGTTAATAAAGGACAATGGGAGACAAGGACCTTAGAGCAAAGGTTATTACAGCCGGGTGCATCTTGGCACTCAGCCAAGAGCACCCTGTTACCTTCGGGGATCCCCCTTAAGCACCTTTTCCCTTACATCAGCCTGTTGCATATTCATAGACTCTAATGCATGGGAAACTTTTTCCCTAAACTAGTTTACATGTTCTAAGAGTTGCTTAGCATGGCTCCTCCTTGAATCTGCCCTTTTTGGAGCGTGTGGATTCCTTGGCTGTTGTTTCAGTCCTTTTTTGTCATTGTCTTCAGTTTTGGCCATGGCCCACGCTGTCTGCAAGACGGTGAGTGCTGATAGTTGGCAGATCTGTAGCAGGTGTCTTCACATGTTCATCGTATGCTATCCCATCCAAGCAGGCATTTTAACCCAAGCACACTTAAATCAGCTATTTCACCAAGCTTAATTAACAACAGATATAAAAACGATATCTTTACAACACAGTTGCTTGAACATGACACATATAAAATCCATTTTCATATTTTTCTTGGAGTCAGCGGAGCGCCAGCTTGCCGTGGCGAGCGGGGAAGCGGCGACAGCAGGGTAGACAGACAGGGAAGAAGTGGCTCTGCAGGGAGCCAGGCCCTCCAGGTGCTCCCAGCCCAACAAAAAATAACCAAAAATGGCAGGGGAAAACTGTCAGTGGTAGCTGCTTTTATGTGCTAAGATTCCTCCTGTTACAGATACAAATTATAATATTGGCTTTTCGCAAATATTAATATCGAGCGCGACCCCCCCCATGCGGGGAGTAACGCGCTCTGACTCTGTGTTGTAGAAGGCTGAATAATTGCTCTATTCTATCATCTTATACTATATTGTACTAGAACTATATCATAGTAAAAAGATACTAAAGAAAACCCTGTGGCTGTCTCCAGACAGTCACGACACAGCTTTGGCCCAACTGGCCAATCAATCCAAACAACCATCACCGGTGTCTAATTAACAAATCTCTCCTTGGTAAACAATTTCCATAACACATTCCACACATGCCAAACAACAGGGGCAGCAAATAGAGAGAATTGTTTTCTTCTTTCTCTGAGCTTTCTCACTGCGTCTCACAACTTCCAGGAAAAATCCTGGGAGAGAGAATCATGTCTCTCTCTGTTCAGAGAATGTGAATACCACATATTTAAATGGATTTTATATGTGTGGTGTTAAAGTCACTCTCTTATAAAGATGTAGTTTGTATTTCTGCTGCTACTTAAGCTTAGACATAGTAGTGAAATAGCTATGCTTGTGTTAAAATGCCTGCTTGGATGGGATAACATCCACTGAACACAGGATGAGGACACCTGTACAGATCTGCCAACGATCAGCACTCATCCTCAGAAGGCAGTGAGGACCAAGGCCCGAACTGGAAGGGATAAAGAGAAGGAGCCAAACCCCAGCCAAGGAACACGCATGCCCTAAAAATGCAGACCCAAGGAGGGGCCATGTAAAATAGTTCCTGGAAAATGTAAACTAGTTTATGGATACGCATAAGGGTTATGAATATGCAGCAGGCTGATGTAAGGGCAAAGGTATTTAAGGGGGATCCCCAAAGAGAACAGGCACCCGCCTGTAATAACCTTTGCTCTGGGGTCTTTATCTCTTATTGTCCTTTATCAAACTTTTTAAATCTTCACAGTAGAGTGAACGTGTTTTTCACACTCCCATAACTCAGCCCTTTTAGGAAGACTTGGTCAGGTGGGCAAAGTTCTCCTGGGCTCGGGGTCTGCCCGCCTCCAAGGGGGAGGTCGCTTGCAGCCCCCCAGACACGGAGCCTGCCTGCATTGTCTGCCAGCAGCCTCCTTTACACGTGGGATGTGTTAGGGCTCCCAGCACGTGGACAGCCCCTACAGTAATTTTTCACCCCATGTCAGAAAATGGATTTATAGCAGATGCTGAGGCATAACTAAAAATCTAATTGGTTCCTCACAGTCACTCTGGGGACCCCGACGGCTGAGGTCTCAGTCTGTGCTGGCACTGGAGCGTTTCTGAGGGTCACCTTAGCCAGGCTGTGTGATCACACAGGACATTGTCCTTGGCCCTGCCTCCCCACTGCCAGCTGAGCACCACTTACGTGTCCCTTGCTAGGCTTGCTGCTCCCTGCCTCCTCCAGCTTTGCTGCTGTGCAGCGGCTTTGTGGGGCAGTGAGGGGGCCAGGGAGCAGCGGGGCTGGAAGAGCAAGGAGAAAGATTAGCAGCATCCCACCACTGCCCAAGCTTCTCCGTCCTGCCTGGATGTATTTGAGCCGAAGCAGCACTCCTGCCTTTGTCCCTCCTTGCAGTGGGAAGAGGAAGCCAATTGGCTTTGCCATTTCTGCATGCCTGTCTCCTACACGGGACGAGAGGAGCTGCTGGCCCTGCTGAGAGCAGGGACTTCTCCTCCCCAGCAGCAGCAGAAGAGCCTTTTTTTGATGAGGCAGGCTCTTGCTGGCAGAGGGCAAAGCCCATTAGCAGCAGAGCTGTGCTGGCATCAGGCTGTGCTGGGGCTGCAGCCTTGTGAGCCCTGTGGAAGACACACGGCACCCTGGGGTCGGAGGCTTGACCTTTTGGGCACAAGGAAGGTGGAAGCTGTGAGAAACAACAGCCACTCCCCAGTTAAAATTTAAAGAAAATTTAATAAGGGACAATAGGGGACAAAGTCAATAAAGCAGAAGTAACAGCGCTGGGTTAGCTTAGCTAACAGCTTTAAGAGGGTTAACAGCTTAGCTGCAGCCAGAGGCACACCAGTGCACACAGCAGCACCCCTTATATCCCCTGGGTATTGCATCAGCCTAATACATATTTATAAATGGTTATATATATTCAAAAATTTTAACATAGTTCCTCCTCTGTCCCACCTTTATGGAGCATGTGCAGTTGTCCTAGTGGTGGTTATTTGTTACTTTTCAACATATTCAACAGGTTTCCATTCCTTCACTATTAAATGTTAAATTTAATATTATATATATGTTATAAACTAATATGATATAATTTGTATCTATGTGTGTTATATACTTTTAATATATGTTATAAAATATTATATATATTATATCTATGTTATAATTTAACATTATATAAATGTTAAATGTTAATATTACAACAACTCTTCACCAACATTGGTATCACAACACAACATTCGCATTAAAAGAACTCTAAACTTTAGCAAAACTTCTTTTACAAAAGTCAGCATTATAAACCACGTAGTATTTACTCTAAGAGTTGTGAAAGCCAGCACTGTAATGCATTTATCACACAGGTGATGTGGTCTGATGGTTTCTTCTAGATGAGACTCTGTGTCCTCAGCCTGTCTGTCCACTGAGCCATCTCCCATCAAACACTCTGATGCATTCCCTCCCTCTTCTCCTGTCCCTGCAGGGCTCCATTGCACCTGGCGAGAAGCAAGTGCTGAAATTCTCTTACATGCCAGGATTACCAGGAGCTTTCAGCAGGATTTATCAGCTTAAAGTGGGTGACCTGGACCCAAAAAATATCCTCCTGAAAGGAGAAGCGTCCTTTCCCATGATCACTGTGAACCTGCCCTGGAACGCCAAAGGTGGGCACTGCCTGTCTGCCCCCAGGAAGGGCCCCTCTGGTTTTGTTCCCTACCAAATGCCCATGGGGCAGCTCATGCCAACCTCCACCGAGCCTGGAGGGTTGCAGGACTCCCAGACCAAGTCAAGCCCCCTGGTTGCTTCATGAGTCTTGAGCAGAGGATCCCATGTGGGCTTTGTCCCAGGAACCATCCTGCAGAGCTTGCCAGCACATCTGGCAGGGTCCTGAAGGATGACGGCTAGACTGAAGGGCTTGGGAAAGCTGTAAGAGGGGCTGGCAGGGCTTCAGGCAGGGCTTCAGGCAGGGTTGGATTTGTGTGACATTGCAGGGGACGAGATGCTCCTCTGTGGGGAGGGAGAGAACATGAGGATTCAGAGAGCAGCAGCAGCATCCACTTCCCGTAGATGGCTTGAGGGCTTCTTTCTGGAAGAAACCAATGTTGGGAGGTGGGGACTTGCCAGCTTAAATGGGACTGGCACTTTGCTCACACTTCTCTTTGTGGATGTTTTCTTCCTTCAGAAAATGAAAAAGATGAGAAGCCACTGAAACAGCATGTAAAACACCCGCAACAGTACAGTCAGAGGAATAAATCAAAAGTTGTTCAGAAGACTCAGAGCCTGAAGACTGAGACCTTGAAATCTCAGACCCTGACAACTCAGACTCCAAAGACTCAGACCTCGGTGACTCGGGATCCAAAGACTCAGGACCTGAAGCCCCGTGTTCTTGGCTCTGGCACTGTAGTAAGAACAGCTGCAGCCCCGTTTGGCACACACCACCCTCCCCGTGTCACCTGAGCCCCTTGCAGCCCACAGCACCTTCCCGGTGCCCTGATGGCACCTGGGACCTCCCTGCCCACCTACAACCTTGTGTCACCTCAGCATTGCCCCTAGGGCTGCCACTCTGGTCATGGTCTCTTCTGGGGCTGCACCAGCTTCCTGGCTACCCCAGGGAGAGGTCCTGAGGGCCATGCTCCAGGGATGGTGACTTGAAGGAGATGCAGGTCATTGCTGGGGAGTCTGTTGGTCCCAACCCAAGCCCTGCCAGAGTTACAGACCTTAACAGCAGCTGCCTGATTGTGGCCTGGGGCTGTGCTGGTGGTGCTCATCTCCAGGAGGCACCAGCTTGGTCCTGGTTCCCTTTCAAGACAGTTTTTGTCCAAGCTGCCTTGGTACTGGCTGGGGGCAGGCCAGTGTCTGGAGCTCTGGAAGGTTCCTGGCTGGTCTGTCTGCCTGGCCAGAGCAGCTTTGCTAACAGTGTCTGAGCAGGCAAAGATGCTGGAGTTACTTCCCTGGAGATGAGGTCCTGCCTAAGAGAGCAGGAGGTGTCACAGACACTGAGCAGCCAGACAGGAGGACCCCACACCCCCTCTCAACTGGAGCAGGGTGGGATCCTTTCTCAGGTGCAAGCTGGGCCTTGGGAAGGACCTTTGCTAAGCAGCCACTGTCTTCCCTTTCCTCAGCCAAGCCCTCAGCTGCAGGTGAACACGGTGAGGATGCTGATAGAGAAGGCTGCTCTGGAGCTGCAGAAAAAGCTCACATGCCATCCCCTGAAGAGCAGGTTCCCTGACAAGCAGCTGTGCCAGAGTCTTGTCAAGTGAGTAGGGACTCCCATCCCCATCTCCAGGTACCCCGTGGGGAGCACCCAGCCGTGTCCCCTTCTCCTGAGAGCTCCTTGGGCCTGCAGAGCTGGGAATAGCCTGGACTCCAGAAAGGGTCTGGTCCCGGTGGCTGTGACACGCTACGTGGGAGCAGCAAAGTGTCCTCCCTTCCCCAGCACCACGCTGAGCTTTGGACTGCTCAGCTCCCCACAGGTGTGGGGTTCTGTCCCTGGAGCTGGGGGACCCAGTGCAGACCTTCACGCCCTTCCAGACAGCATAAATTCTGTCCCTGCTGGCTAGCTCTGAAACAGACAGCTCCCAGCTGATGTCTTGGTTCCAACTAACAGAGCACACTCAACAAAAGGAGAAGTGAACCACACATGTCAGCAAACCCTTTAAAACCCCAAAATCAGATGGTTTGAATCCTGGTGGGATGGCAGGACTTATCTAGGTAACTTGGTGGGTCCCTTTGCACCATCATGATGCAGCACAAGCACCAGAGGCTTCAATTCAGGAAGCAGAAGCTCTGCAGAACAGATCATGCGATCTGGTTGCAGAACAAAGGAGATTTCCTCTGCAGGCAAATCATATTCCTAGGCCCCAAAACAATTTCAGGCTCAGGCTGTACACCAGGCTAAGCAGTTTCACTGAGAGCAGTGGAGGACCAGTGGACTCACCTGTGCTGGTTTTTCATGGCAGAGCAGCTGTGGCCATTTTAAATAATTTTATTTTCAGGTACCATTAGTAGCTGATACAACCTAGCATCTGTATTCCTCCTGGCTTCCCAAACTCTTTGCCAGGTGGTCAGGCCATGGGTTTCATGGGCTTGAGCTGAGTTTTTACAGCAGTGAAGAAAGAAATAGCCACTTTAAATATGGCTGTCCTCTTGGACATGCAGCCAGGCTGTGGTTTAAGGACTGTCCTTACTCCTCCTTGCAGAGTTGAGCTGCCCGAGTATGTTCTGGACATGGGCACTGTCCTAAAGGGTTTCACTGGGAGAAGCACTCTGGAGATCAGCAACCCTGGGCAGATGCCAGTGTCCTTCCAGGTCGATGAATCTGTCCTGCAGGACACAGGTAAGCAGTGCTGGAGACCCTTCCTGTGGCCTTGAAGGAGGTGTCTCAGACAGATTAGCTGAAGCCACTGAACCTGGGGAGGTTTTTGAGCTTTTTCTTCTCAGTGCCCCTGCTGGGAGCTTTAGAAGCAGAACTCTCCTGGCCAGCCATGCCCAGGGACCTCTCCTGGCCTGCCTGTGATTGCCCTAATGCTTCAGTGCAGGGGCCAGATGGGCTCATCACCCTGGTGACCTCTCAGCATCTTCTGCCCTTGGCTCCCACGAGCATCAAGCTTCTTTGGGCACTCTGTGGGCTTGTTTTGGCAACCAGTGGGGTCTGCTGTGTTTTGGAAATGCTTTGTTTGGAGTTCACAGTGTCACAGCACTTGTGGTCAGCCTTTATTGAGGAAACAGCCTGTGAGATCCTCTGGTGGATCAAAAGAGGCTTCCAGAAGAGGCCTTGAGGCAAGGCTGCGCTTCCATCACAGTGGCTCACTGTGTCTGAGGGGTGTTCAGGTGCACTCCAGGTTTTTATCCAGGTCACAGCACGGCGTGGGGCTTTCCCCAGACCTCTCAGCCAGGACACCTGTAAGGCCTTAACGTGCTCATGGCACATTTCGTGTTCCTCGTGTATCTCAGCTGCTTTGTTTTCATCTGTTCCAGGTTTCAGCGTGGACCTGGGCCTGATGAAGAGCCTGCCCCCCAGCCACACCACAGCGTTTGACGTGTGCTTTGAAAGTGCCC
The DNA here is from genome assembly GCF_031753505.1 of Anomalospiza imberbis. NCBI lineage: Eukaryota > Metazoa > Chordata > Aves > Passeriformes > Viduidae > Anomalospiza > Anomalospiza imberbis. The sequence goes on along the minus strand of NW_027100293.1, from coordinate 161,848 downwards.
GCTGGCCGCAGGGTGACGTGGATGTGCTGCTGCCCATAGAGGTGCCACAGCTCTTGGGGCAGGCAGCAGGCTGGGCACAGCAGCACATGTCACCTGCACCCTCCACTGAATTCTCTGTCCTTCTCCAGGTGACAAAAGGCCCCACGTCTCACATCCGCCTCCGCGCCACTGTGTTGGAAGTGCCCAGGGTGGTGTTTCCACAGTGGAGGAAAACCATGAAGGAAGATGAAGTCATCTTCAAGGAATATGTTGAGAGCACAAAGCGATTCCACTTTGGGCCGCTGCTGTGTGGGAAATCAAGAGAGTGGTATGTGCTCCCTGCTGGGCCTTGTACTTTTGTGGACACGCCTGGAGAGACAGGCTGTCCTGGTGGCACAACCCAGGGCAGTCCCCGGCAGAGTCCTGGGAGACACATGGGTTTGAAGGACCACAGATGTGTCAACTTGAGCAGACAAGAGGCAAATGAGCCTTGGAGGAGCTGCTCTGCCTACCCAGTGGGTGCCTTGGTGGCCGCCTTGGTGGCCAGAGCCGCAAGCTGCTGCCAGTCCAAAGGTGACTTGGGGGGCAGCTTCTGTCCCCCTCCACGTCTCAGCTTCACCCCTTAGAAAATGAACTTTATGGTGGTTTTTGAAGTGCTTTGAGCTCTGCAGGTAGCCTGATTGAGCAATCATTCTGTAGATGGTTTTGTAAACCTTTCATTAATCTGTCATTATTAATAAGATTTTATTATTGACCTGCCAGTAGGTGTTGGGGGTAACGTACAGCAGGAATTACATTTTCCTGTAATGACCTTGCATCCTCACTGCTGGATAAAGTCTGCCTGAACACTTGTCATTGAAGCTATTGTGTATTTCTATTTTACTGTCACTTCTTTTTAATGCCATTTAACATTAGTTCTTGTCTCCATGGGAGCTCTGGAGGGCTAGGGCTATTTTGACAACCCAAGTAAATGAAATCAAAATAGTTTAAAAAACAGACAATCTTTAGCCAGACTGATGGATGGTCTGGGATTTCTCTTTGCCTCTTTAACCCTTTCACTCCAAAGTGGTTTCCACACCTGAGAGAAGGATCATTTGTTATCTTTTTGCCTCAATTCCTCTTGGGAATTGATGCTTTCTCAGACTTTGAGCTAACCCATAAAATCCACAGCAGTTTCATGACTTTTATGAAAGAAATTAGCTAAACTCTTTTTTCAAAAGCCTTTCTTTAGGGACCCTGCAGGGAAGGCCCCTCAAAAAAGAAGGGGAAAGAACCCACGTGCCTGGTGTAGTGTTATTTTTCTAGGCACCTTTGAATTTACATTGTAATAAAAACTCTTGCAGTGGCCTGAGCATCATCAGGCTTCTGGGCTGGAGGCACCAAGTCCAGGGGAAGGCATCAGAGTAGGGCAAGGATGAGCACACGCCCATGCCCCTGACTGGGATCCATTTCCCTCACTTGTTTGTTAGAGCAGGGTCTTGCAGCATCACTTCCTTGGGTGCACACGTGTAGGAATATTAAAAGGTAAAAGACTTTAGAAAGTGCAGAAAGGCCCCAGAAAGTAGACATAAAGCTGAGAAAAGCTAGGACATTTCTAAACCTTCTCATGAGAAAGCTAGGAAGTTAAGAACCGAGTAAATACATTTATATTTCTCATAAGGAACAAGAAAGAACAAGAACTTACTCTTAGCTCAAGATGTGAAAAGTCCTAGATATATGCTTTGCAAATATAGAAAAAGTTTCCATCTTAAATTATAAATTATTGTGTATTGTTTGAGGTTCATAGAAGTCCTTTTGTTAATGTTAAACCCACGTGGGTCCTTTTCTAATTGGTTAGAGTATAATGACTTTAGACCTTTTCTTTTATGCTGTTGGTTCAAAGAATATGTAGATAAAGGCTTTACATAAGCTGCCATCTTATCTGTGATCTGTGTTTACATGGATGTTGTTATTTTCCTGTGCCTCTTGCTTCTTGTTTGTATGATACAGACAGATAATAAATCCTAAGTCTGTGACCAGTCAGGGTCCCGTCCCGTTTGTGAGACACGGACCGATCCGGCACACATGGTGCTCTCCTTGCTGTGTGGCAAAGGCAACAGTCTGCTCTGCAGCCTTTTCCCCTTTTGTGGACAGGTACAAGGCCAAGAACTGTCCCGGCAACTCGGAGAATTTAACCATCCTCAACAACTCCCCCGCGGACATAGAGGTCCAGTTCTCCTTTGAGAATGCTGGGGGAGCAGAGACGTTCCTTTTGGACCCTCCCAGCATGGCACTGAAACCAAAGGAGAAGCAGGTAGGAGAAGGGCAGGCAGGGCAGGCACCGTAGAAGTGCCCAGGGGCTGCTTCTCCTGTTCTCACACAGAGCTCTTTGATTTCTTCCTGTGGGGCTGGCTCCAGGAGCTGACCATTTGGGCATACCCCACTTCCCCTGGCTTCCTGGAAGACAAACTCATCTGCAGCATTGGGAAGAACCCGGACCCAGTGGTCTTCAGCCTGTGCTGCCATGGGGTGCACGTGAAGCTGGAGGTCAGCCCCCTGGAGCTGTCTTTTGACAAGCTCTTTCGGTACAGGTCAGTCATCCCACAGGCACTCCAAGACTTGTGACAAAGAGAAAACGTTTGACTCTGGTTTCCAGGGTGTGGATGGAGCTGCTCCAAGGTGCATTCAGTGGCGAGGCTGGTGTGGCCATCCAGCAGCTGATGCCAAGTGCCTTCCTGTCTCTGCAGGACTGACAGCAGGACCTTGGTCCTGAGAAACAACACCCTGCTGCCCGTGGCCTGGCAGCTCAGTGGGCTGGATGACGTTGAGGGCTTCTCCTTGTCCCAAGATAACGGCACCATCGATCCCCGCTCAGAGTTTGAAGTGACAGTGCATTTCGAGGCCGGGCAGATTGGCATCATTGAGAAGACCCTCCGACTAGAGGTGAGAGGGGCTGTGCCCTGCCTGGCAGAGCAGGGCACAGTGAGCAGCCGTGTGCTGCTGGGGGCAGGGTCAGGAAGAGCTGCACCTGACAGAAACAAGGGTGCTGTGACCCCAACTTCTGCCTCTACACAGCGTTTGCAGAACGTGCAGTGCATCCACGTCCCCCCAGATAACCAGACGCTGCACCCTGAGCCTGTTCCACAACCTTGCCCTGTGGGTGCTTGAAGGTTGTTGTTTGCTTGTGCAGCCTGCAGCGTGATCTCCACATTGGACTTTGTCTGAAGCTCCTGCATAGTGCAGCAAACTCTCCCCCTGGGATTTTGTTCTCCATGGTTTAGGGGCTGCATTTCAAAGAAGGTGCTAGGTGATTGGAGAGGGTTGTCAATGCCACCTGCTCTGAGACACGTCACACTTTTTGTGGTTGTTCTTACATCTCTGTGCCTCTCCAAGAGAGCATTCCCTGCTGTAGAGTGCAGAGCTGGGCTGATAGGGTTTTTTATTGCAGCAGAATCCTGCTGGGGCAGCCCATGAGATGAACAGGTTAGCAAAGCTTGGGAGTCCTCCAACGCTTGTGAAGCCAGGGAAGCCACAGGGGAAGCAGCCAGCAGAGACAAGGACTTACAGGCTGTCTACCAAAAGAATCATCTGAACAGTGTTTGTTTCTTGCTGCCTCAGGTTTCAGATACAGAAAACATCCTGGGGGTTGTTCAGGCTGAAAACATCAAAATCTCTGCAGAGGTCTATGATGTTTCTCTGAGCATCGAGATGCCTGAAGGTCAGTGGATGCCTCCCAAACAAAGCAGTCCAGGTGCACTGCATTACCTTTGGGTGACCAAAGCACTGGGATGGGTTGGGATGGGATGGGATGGGATGGGATGGGACAGCATGCAAGGATGGCATGGGTACATAAAGCACATACCCTACAAGCTGTGTGGCATAAAGCATTGTCAGGGCACTGACAGCCTTAAGTCTCTCCCCTCTGAACTTTGAAGTGTGCAGCTTCCTGTGCAGATTGGATCTGGGGGCTCTGAAACAACAGTGACGTGAACAGGCAGTCAGCAACCCCCTCAGGCTCAGCACAGCATCTAAAGTAATTGGATTTGTGCTCGGAAGCGAGGAAATGGGAGCTGAGCTCCTTAGCTACTGAGCCTGCAGATAGTTTGAGTGGGAAGAGAAAGGGCAGAGAAGTAGCTGGAAAACACTTCCAAGAACGGAAACTTGCTGAAAAGGGTTTTGTGCCGAGACCGCCGTGTAGTTTGTGACCTGGTGTATTCTGCAGCAGCTCACAAATACCATGTTTGACCTCACTCTGTGGGTTTTCTGCAGCTCCAGATGGAAGCTTGGAATTTGGAACCATTAATGTCCGGGATAATGTGAAGAAAGTCGTGATTTTAACGAACGAAGGGGTATACAACGTTGGGTACAGGTGAGTCCAGCTGCCTGGTAGTGAGCATTTCCTCAGGTTCCCAGGCCTGAATTCTCCCTCTGTGAATGGCTAGAACCTGTTTCCATGCTGGCTGCCTCGTGGTAAATACAAACCCTGGGCTCTCTAATATCAATTCTTTTACCAGAGAATCCAGCCCCAAACCAACAGTTCTGCACAGCTCAGCTGGCGCCCAAAGGAAAGCCCCAACATTTCAGCCACTGAAATGCTGAGATTCATTGCCTTTCTTTGACGGTCACCTCCTTTCTCTTTCTGAGACTTTGTAAAGGAGTGAAGGAAAACTTTCAGTGCCAAGATTTCTTGCAGCAACCTCGTGATTGTCTGCACTCTCTGTCAAGATCCAGGATTCCCTGAGCAGAGCTGGACTCTCCCTTTCTTTTTTTCTGGTCCTATGCAAAGTCCTGGCTGTGCTGGTGGCACCTATACTTTTAACTGCAGAGATCTCCATTCCTTCCCTTTCTCCCCAGTTTCACAGTGAAGGGTGCAGGTCCCAGGATGCAAAACTTGGCATCCTACTTCACTGTTGAGCCTCAGTCAGGCATGCTGACTGCCTCCCAGCCTAGTGTGAATATTGAGATGCTCTTCCACCCCAAAAGTGAAATCGTCCTCAAGAACAAGCCCATCCTGTACTGCCAGGTGAGCTGCCTGGGCCAGGCTGCGTTATCACACGGTGTTCTGGGAGCGTAAACAGGATAGGTGTCTAATGGAAGGAGGGCTTTAACTGGAGAATCCTCTCTCCTACATACACAAACAAAGGCTTTCAAAACCATTTGGGAGGCTTCCTAAGTGGAGCTGAGAATCTGACTCTGGAGGAGGTGCTTAAACAGGGAGGGGTAAAGGGATGGAGGCCTGGGGTGGAGGCTGGGGGCTGGGGTACAGGCTGGCCTCTTTGCTTTGGTTACCACCCTTCCTGTGGACGCAGGTGATAGATGCCAGCTCAGGTGGAAGAGGCCAGGCTCTCGCCGACGTCCCAGTGAGGGTGTCGGCGAAAGCTGTGTACAGCAAGTACAGCATTGAGCCTGCCTCACCCATCGACTTCGGAGCCGTGATCAAGGGCACCAAGAAGACCCAGACTGTCGTGCTGGAGAACAAAGGCATGCTCAGCTTCAAATTCCGCATCCGCCGAGCACCTAAGGAGGCATCTGCATTGGAAAGCAAAAGGTAGGAGAAGCCCTGCACCACCCTTCCTGTGTGAGGAGGCACCACCCCACGGCTGCAGTGTGGCAGGCAGCCAGGAGACCTGGGCTATCGTCCATTTGCATCCCTGGCCTGGGGAGAGGGAGCAAAAAACCACCTCGGTATCCCCATGTGTAGTATGAAGCTGGTGATAGAGCTGCTCTGTCCAGCACTGGGAGCTGCAGGCTGCTCTCTGGGAGCCATCAGGAGCACGAAGGCTTTCCTCTGTGAGGAAGAAGGCCAGCTTTGGCCTCAGAGGAAGGTAGGGGAGCTCAGCATGACAGATACCTGTCGCTGTTGAGGCAGGACGGGAATGAAAGAACTCCAGTTCAGAAGGCGAGAAGAAAACTGATTTATTTCAAATGCACTGCTCTGTTTATAGAGAACATCGTGCGGACCAATTTCATTGGTCTTAAAGTAAAAACACCTCACACCATTGGTGCACAGTGAACGACACACGATGGCAGAACATATATATATAACAATGTGAACAACAAGAGAGAGAATTATTTACGTTCTTTTCCAACTCTCTCCCAGGCCCAGCCTGGTAGAAATGTCTCCTTTTCTCTCTGACTGAACTGAGAATATCCACAGATACCTCTGCTTTCTCCCCTCAGTTCAAAGCAAGAGGAATCTGCAAAGCGCTCGGCGAGAAGGAAATCGAGCTGCACAACACAGGTGGGTGGCTCCTGCTCCCCAGCAGTGCTGCTGCAGGGGATGTGAGAAGATGCCGCTGTGCCCGGGCTGGGGGCTCGTCGCCATAGGGTGGGACATGGTCTGCAGGATGGAGTCCAGTATCTGCTCGGTCCCCCTGGCAGTCCTGTACTCTGCCTCTGACCTGGAGTTGTGGGGTCAACAGAGGGGAGCAGGTCCTGTGTTTGGTAGCTGCAAGCCAGCACAGGTCTGTGGACACCACAGAAGCAAAAACATCCCCCACTGAACTCCCAGTCCACAGAGCTCAGACAACATTGCTTTTTCTTCTTCCCAGTTCCCTCCCATCATTTCTCACAGCTATTTCTGCTCTCCTGTGTTACCTCTGGAGGTTGAAGGATCACAGCTACCACCTTCAATCTTCACACTCAAACTCCTTTCTCTCTGCCACTTGGGACAGGCTTGCAGCTCCTCTTGGCTTGTTGCTCTCAGCCTGGGGCTGCCTTTGGGCCGTGGAGTCATCCTTCCCTGCCCTGGGACTGGGTGCTTGGGCCCAGCTGGAGGCCAAGGCAGGACATACTCTTTGTGGGGTGCTCGAGGCACAGCTATTAGCCGTCAGCCTCTCCTGGAACTTTTTCTGCAGAGTCCCCTCAATGTTGGCATGTTCACGGTGTCCCCCTGCTCCGGCTCCATCGATCCCTGGGGCCAGCAGAAGATCACAGTGGAATGCCTCGCCGAGCAGGAGGGGACATGTGAGGAGCAGCTCTACATTGACATCACGGGCAGACACCCCAAGGACAATCCCCTCGGCATTCCCTTTACCCTGATTGCCGAGTCCTGCCTCCCAGTTAACTGTTAATAAACAATTGTTAATAAATTGTTAATTGTCAGCTTGTCTTGGTTTGAAAGACAGGTGTCTGCCGGACCTCTCTGGAATAGAGAATGGGACCCCCTTCCCTCCAAATTATTATAATTTTGAAATTAAGGGGCTTTCGGACAAAGATATGGGAAAAGGGAGCAACAGTTCTTTACCAGTATGTACAACTAGGCAAACAAACAACAGCAACGACAAACAGAACCAGATACCCAACCACAGCCTTCCCTCGGCTGCAGGCACCTTCCCTTCGGTGTAGTTCCAGTCACAGCCGGGCAGGGAAAGGAGGCAAATAATGAATAAAGCTAGAGAAACTTTAATTATTATTGAGGGGCTCAGAGAGGGACACAGCCCTCGAGGTGTGGTCTCACCAATGCCCAGCACAGAAGGACAATCACTGCCCTGGTCCTGATGGCTACACTATCGCTGAGACAGGCCTGGTGCTATTGGCCTTCTTGCCCACCTGGGCACACCTGGGCTCAGGTCCAGCCCTTGTCAATCAGCTTCCCAGCTGGTTAGTGTGGCCAAAGCGTACGAGCCGGCTCTTGGTCCTGTTTAACCTCATGCCAGTGGTGTCAGCCCGTGGATCCAGCCTGTCCGGGGCCCTCTGCAGCCTTCCTGTCCTCCAGCAGGTCCGGCTTGGTGTCATCCACAGGAGGACATTGAGGTGCTGGAGCAGGTCCAGAGAAGAGAAAGGAAGTTGATTAAGGGTCTAGAGAATAAGCCTGATGAGAAATGGCTGAGAGAACGAAGGGAGCTGGGGAGGGCTCAGTCTTGAACAAAGGAGGCCCAGGGGGAACTGTCGCTATTGGACACGAAATGAGTACACAGGAGCTTGGTAAGTTCAAAAGAGAAAAAGAAACAATTTTATTTCTGACTTTGCAATATATAGAATTCTAAAAGTGACAGTGGATTGGAGGGTGAAATTGCTACCTTTCTAGCCACACTGGTCAAACTAACAGTCCATCAATTCTCTCCTCCAACAAGGAAGAGTGCAAAACAATCATTATTTACATGAACAGTGTATGAGAACTCCAGTAGAAATATGCAAAAATCAGAAGGCATAGAAAACTGTTAAAAGAACATTAAAACTTTCAAAAGGACTATAAAGGAAAACTTAACACTTTTAAAAATCAGGGCAACAGGGAACGTTGTCACTCTCTTCACCAGCTTGGCAGGAGGTTGTAGTAAGATGGGGATCGGGCTCTCCTCACGGACGAACAGTGACAGGACAAGAGGACAGAGTAGACATAAATCCCTAGAATTGTTAACAGTTCTCTGGACTTTTCATCCACAAAGCACACAGTATTCTACAGTTTTAGAGCTATAATGAATCTCTGAAAGCATATTAAGCTGGAATCAAATAATAATTTAATTGCCAATAGCAAGAATCCTGTTCAATTATTTGAGCAGGAAGAGCAACTCCACCTGCCTTTGAAAATTTGTAATAAAATTAATGGTGTAAGTTCTTCAGCAGCAATTGTTTGGGTCATCTCTGGATATAACATATAGGCAGTTTAACCATGATTTTCTTGAATGGTTCCTAAATTGCACTGTGTTTTCTTAATGGTTGTGCATGTTTTCCTTAATTTTCTAGCTAGTGTGGGCAAGGACAAAATACACAAGATACAAATCCATGAAGTCAGGAGGTTCTGGATTGTTCATGCGTAATCTGTGACCAAAGCCTCATGTCAGTCACACAGTGCAGTCTCAAGCTAAGCAAAAAGATTTTCCGCTTAGAAAAGCACAGTTTTTATAAATAAATCTGTTACCTTTATGTATTTAGTGGCTATTTCTATGATTCCTGCCTTTGACTTGCTCTTGCATGGTTTAAATGCAAGACACTCAAAATACACGCCAAAAGAACTCGGTCAGGTGACTCCAGCCCGAAGCAGGTTCAAACCAGTGCTCTGGCCAGAATCTGCTTCTTGGTTCTCATGTGACATTCCCACGTGTTACGAGTTGAAAGTGAAGCCTTGTCTTGAATTAGTCTAATAAAACATTGTCCATCTGGAATAGAAAAGACCATAATTCCAGTCTTTTATGAAAACCTCACAAATTAACTTGGGAAGAATAAATAAAAAATCTTTTTACGTATGTAATTTGAAGATAATTTTGTGTTCTCATGATTTATCCTAATGGTGGCAAATTTATTGAGATGAGAGAGGAGCAAGGAATCTGCCTGCCTTTATGTTTCGACCTTGTTGTCTAACAGCAGCTGCATCACTGGAAAATGTGTTCTAATGACAATATTTATTTTTTCAATAGGAGACCAAACTGCTTTATAGAGTTCTGGGTTGAGCCAAATGACTTTTAAAGCCCAGAAAATAAAATCTGAAATGTGTCAGCTTAGATTCTAGCTTTGTTTTCAGCTGCTGCTGATGCAGGTTTTCCCTTTTGGTGTCTAACTGACACACTGTTAAAAACGGGAACACACTCCCGGTTCTAAAGTGATTTCAGCATTTATGATAAGGCCTAAAGCAGAGGGGGCCCGTGGGTAGAGCAGGAGCGTTCCTGAGCAAGGATGCTGCAGAGCTGGTGCTGGATCTTCCTTTCTTGAGCAGCGATGTTCCCGATGGTCCAGGTGGAGCGGCACAGTCCCACCGACGCGGATGCCCCCTTTTTATACTGTTTTTTGTTCCTTTGGCTTGGTTTCTGTTGGGATCCTTCATTTGCACGAAGGTTAAGGCGCTGATTGGCCCTTACAGTTCTGTCCAGGCTGGCTCGTTTTCGCTTGGTGGGATGCACTTTACTTTAGGTGTAATACAGTAAGTTGAGCACCATATTTCTTACAACTCCCCTTTTAATCCCATTTACACTATAATAACCAAACCAACAGTACATGCTTAACAATTATCAACTGTTTTACAACAGTTTCTAACCCGTTTTTGACAGTAATCTTCTTCAGTAAATTGTAACTCCAACCTGCAATCTCTCTTGAGGCAGCGGAGTGGGATTCATTTCTCCCACCGGTTTACTTTTAAATGGTGGCAGACATCAGTAACCCAAAAATCTGGGCAAAATCCCTGGAGAGACCTCTGATTTTATGGGGAAAAGCAGGAATCCTGTCCCTTGCACCGACCTGCCACATCCAGGTCCACCTCAACCTCAGCGCTTGAAGAAGACTCTGCAGGTGTGATTTGCCTTTGTCCAAGGGACAGATGTTCTTCAGGAAAAGGGACAAATTTCCCTGGTGAAATTCCGATGGGAGTCCAAAATTGCATTTTGAGGGTTTTGCTGGTTGTAAGTGAATATTTTGGTTCTTGTGGAGTTTCTGCTGAAGAACTGTTGCATCCTGGGTTTGGGTTCAAATTATGGGTTTTTTCTTTGTTAGTTTTCCAGTTCTCTGTACCCTCGTGCATCCCCCGGGTTTTCCCCTAGTGCGGTTTCCGTCCCCGTCTCCCCGTTCTCATGGTCCCACTCACCCCAAAGCCCCGTGTCGGCCCCTTCCGTGTTCCCATTGGTCGCTGCAGTACACGTCATCACCGTGATGTCTGTACCCATTGGGCGGGAGGGCTCCCCGTGCGCCCTGTCCCTCCCCTAGTTCATCCCACTCCTCGGCATGCTCGAGGCCATTTGCGTCCGTGCGAAGCGGGGAGCGGCTGCAGCTTTTCCACCGCAGCTCTCGCAGCCAATAAAGCATCGAACCGCCACACGGATGCATTTACACTAATTCCCTGCCTCTTTGTTTCTTCCCTCGCGCTGATGGCGAAGCGCGGCCAACAGCCCACCCCAGAGCACGGCAGCAAAAGCGCCTGGGAACTGCGGCGAGCCCCGGCCCCGACGAAAAGCTGAGACGCCCAAGCCGGGCGTTCGAAAGCTGACCGGGGCTGAGAAAAGTAACGAGCAGCCGCGCAGGGGTTCCCCTCCCCCGTTTTTGGGGGGTCTCCCATGGTGCCCCCTCCCCAAAAAGCTCCGAGGGCCCCCTGAAGTGGCTCCTGTTCCACTGGCAGGTGCCCCCTGATCCAGGATGGCCTCCAGTGAGTCTGGGGGGCTCTGGGGGGATTTTGGGAGGATTTTGGTGGCATTTTTGGGTTTTGGCAGATTTTGTTGTGAGTTTAGGGGGAATTATTGGATTTTGGAGAGAATTACTGGGTTTTGGGGGGTTACGGGACTTTGCAGGGTTTTGTGGATTTGAGGATTTTGGATTTTGGGGAATTTTATTAGGGTTTTGGGGGGTTATTTTTTGGGGGCGTTATTGAAATTTTTGGGAGTTTTTTTTTAATTTTGGGGGTTTCACTGGGATTTTCTGGGATTCTTTGGGGTTTTGGAGGGTTTTATTGGGATTTTGGGGGGATTTTGGGGGGTTTTAGTGGAATTTTGGGGGGCTTTGGAGTTGTCCCAGGGTGTAGGGAAGGGTTGAGAGGCACCAAAATCTCCTTTAACCCCCTGAAAGTACCAATAAATCCCACAAAGTTGCAATTAAATCTCACAAAATCCCATTACAGCACCCCCAAATCCCAATAAAAGCCCACAAAATCCCAATTGAACCCCACAAATCCCCCCCCAAAATGTCTCCAAAGCCACAAGAAGCCCCACAAACCCCCCCTCAAATCCCCACTAAAATAACTAAAAAACCCAAATCCCCAAAGAATCCCACTAAATGCCCCCACAATTCCAATAAAATGCTTCCAAATCCCCTAAAAATCCCAATAAAACCCAAAAATTATTCCAGAGAATCCCACAAAATCCCAGTAAAACCTCCCCCCAAACCCAGTAATTCTCCCCAGAAACCCCAACAATTCCCCGTAAACTCCCAACACAATTCCCCAAAGCCCAAAAAAGCCCCAAATGCCCCGAGCCCTCCCGAGCCCTCCCTGGTCCCTCCCGGTCCCGCCCAGGCCCGTCCGGGGCCGCGGCCAAAACTGCCCGGAGCGAACGCGGAGGTCCCGGAGCGGCCCCGGAGCCGATCCCGGGCTCGGCCTCGGGCTCGGCCCCTTTGGGGGATTTTGAGCCGAACTGGGCAGGTTCAGGGTGGGCTTCAGATCCCTTGCGGGGATCCCGAGCCTTTTTGGGTGGATTTTCAGCCCCTGTGGCTGATTTGAGGCCGACTCTGGTGGGGTTAGGGGGGATTTCAGATCCCTTTGGGTGATTTTAGGTCCATATGGGTGACTCTTAATCCTGTATGGGGGATTTTAGGTATGTTTTTTGTGATTTTGGGCCCATTTGAGTAGGTTTTTTGCTTCTTTGGGCAATTTTAGATCAAACCAAGCCATTTAGGGTGATTTTAGGCCGAACCAGGTACTTTCAGGGTGGATTTTAGGTGCATTTGAGAGATTTAAGGGTGATTTGAAGCCATTTCATGCGTCTTTTAAAACATTTGAGGCAATTTTAGTCCCCATTCTTTGGATTTTAGAGCCCTTAGGATACTTTTCATCCCATTTGGCTGATTTCAGGCCAAACCATATGGATGTAGGCTTCATGTGATGCCCTTTTGGGTGATTTTAGGCCAAACCGGGCTTTTTTAGGACCGCGCGTCCCCTTGGCCCCGCCCCTTTCCCCTCACGGTTCCGCCCTTTCCTCGCCCCCTTTCCCCTCACGGTTCCGCCCTTTCCTCGCCCCCTTTCCCCTCACGGTCCCGCCCTTTCCTCGCCCCCTTTCCCCTCACGGTCCCGCCCTTTCCTCGCCCCCTTTCCCCTCACGGTTCCGCCCTTTCCTCGCCCCCTTTCCCCTCACGGTTCCGCCCTTCCCTCGCCCCCTTTCCCCTCACGGTTACGCCCTTTCCTCGCCCCCTTTCCCCTCACGGTTCATTCATCTCCTGAGAGGTCCAGCTTATTCTGGTGCTTTCCATGAACTGATTGAACTCTTGATTTATGAACCAATGCACTAGATGTGGAATCCTCTACACTGAACTCAGAAACAAATGCCCTCTGTCAGAGCATTTTCATCTTCTAGATCACTTTCAAGATGCCCATGGGCATGTTGCAATGATTATCCCACAGCTCTCCATTTCTGGCTGCAGGCTCTGCAGATTCTTTCTCTGCATTCAGTCCGGCTTGCATTCCCTGACAATTCCCGGTAGCCCGTCATGGTTTCTTAGGGCAGAACAGTAACAATGGAAACCTTACCAATGGCACAACTGCCCAGCCCACAAGGAAAAGAAAGAACAAGCTGTCAAGTTCTTCAAACATTTGTCCTGCTGTGCTGCAAGAGTTGAGCTGTACACACGGTGTGGAAAGCCTAGAGAATCTGCAGTTGGTGGCACATCTTGTGACAGGAGCTGCACCTCGTTCTGCAGGAAAGGTTCTTGGAAAGAGCAAACAGGACTGTGGAGAAGATTCTGGGAAAACTGAAACAGCTTTTAAGAAATGAAATGAAAATGGAAAGAAACAACTGAAGATGTTTTTCTCTGTTTATTTGTATGCTCCTCTTTTCCATCTTGAACTACTGCTCCATCCCCTTAATCCAAATAGATCTCATCTCTAAGATCCATGACTTGGTGAATTTTAGACACTCTAAAATACCATGAGCTACACACAGTTTGCCTTCCCCTTTTTGTTTTTTTGTTTTTTTTTTTTTTTTTTTTTTTTTAATCATTGCTGGAGAGGTAAGTGCAGTGCTTGGGTCAGGTACAAATTCTGCATTCAGGGAATGTGCCCCGATAGGGTTTGATCCTCAGCGGGGACAATGCACGGCAGCGACCGAGGGGATTCCTCTTCCCCCGTGCAGGAGTCCAGACTCTGGGTCTGGGCTGAACAGGGCAAAGTTCCCGTGTTTGGACAGGCTCAGGGGCTGCCCCCGGGGAGCGGGGGGCTGGGCGTGGGGGTGAGCGGGCAACGGAAAAACGGACACGGGGACAAACGGCCCCGGAGCTTCAGTTGCAGCGACAGCAGCGGCAACAGCAGCAGCAGCTAAAGCAGCAGCAGCTCACGCAGATACTCGTATCGAGTCCCTCTGGCATCTCCTCTCCCTCTCCCGCTCTCCCTTTCCCGGTGTCCCCTCCCCTCCCAGTCTCCCTCTCCCCCTGCGGGGCCATGTCTCCAGCCAGCCCCCGGCCCCGGGCGGGGCTGCCCCGTCCTCATCCCCATCCCCGTCCCCGTCCCCGTCCCCGTCCCCTCCCCCGGCCGTCCCGCCGGGGTCTCGCCTCCGCCCGGCTCTGGCCGTGCTGGCGGTGGCGCTGCTGGGCGGGCATCAGTGCCTGGGGCTGGGGCGGCACCGCCGCCCTCTGGCTCCGCCTGGCCCGAGCCCGGCCCCGGCCCCGGCCCCGACGTGGGCTCCAGTCCCGGCCCCGGCCCCGGCTCCTCCCGGGCCCCGCGGAGGACACACGCGGCGCGGCCGCTCCCGCCGCCTCCGCTGCGGCTTCCCCGCCCCGAGCTCCGCCGCTCGGCAGCGCGGCCTCCGGCCCCGAGCCGCCGCTGTCCCGTTCCAGGGACAGAACGCCTGGGGAGGGCCGGCCCGGGGCGCTCGGGGGGTGCTCGGGGGCCGCTCCTGGCCCCGGGCCGAGCGCTGACAGCCCCGTCCCGCCCGCAGGGAAGGCGCAGGAGGCCCTGCAGGAGCGGTACCGGCTGGGTTCGCTGCTGGGCAGCGGCGGCTTCGGCAGCGTCTTCGCGGCCACGCGGCTCTCGGACGGCGCCCCGGTGAGCGGCGGGGCCGGCGGCGGGCGCAGGAGGAGGGGGCGGAGGAGAAGGAGGAGGAGGGGAAGGAGGATGGGGCTCGACGGGGCGGGCGGCGAGCTCAACCCGCTGCTCTCCTTTGCTTGCAGGTGGCCATCAAAAGGGTGCCACGGAACCGCGTCCGGCACTGGGGCGAGCTGGTGAGTGAGCGGGGCCAGCGGCAGAAGCCGGGCCGTGCCGGGCGGCGAGGAGCCGGGGCCCGGCAGGGTGGGAGCCGCCGGGAGCCCTGCAGGGAGAGCGGGCATGGGCAGAGCGGGGCATGCAGAGCATCCCGGGCTGGCTGAGGGGTTCCCCAGCCCCGGCACGGCCTCAGCCCCACTGACGGCATCGCGCTCCTCCCGCAGCCCGACGGCACCAGCGCACCCCTGGAGGTCGTGCTGCTGGCCAAGGTGTCCTCTGGCTGTGCTGGTGTCATTCAGCTCCTGGAGTGGCTTGAGCTCCCCGACAGCGTCGTGCTGGTGCTGGAGCGCCCGGAGCGGTGCCAGGAGCTGTCGGGTTTCCTGGCGGAGCGGAGGTTCCTGCTGGAGGAGGAGGCGCGGGGGCTGTTCCGCCAGGTGCTGGAGGCCGTGCGGCACTGCACCAGCTGCGGGGTCCTGCACAGGGACATCAAGCCCGAGAACATCCTGCTCGACCTGGCCACCGGGCAGCTGAAACTGATTGACTTTGGCTGTGGCGCCTTCCTCCAAGACACAGCCTACACCCAGTTTGCAGGTGAGCTCTGCCTGGGGATGCTCCTGGGCATCTCATGGCCCAGCTGGGGTGCAGCCCCGGGGCTCCCCCTATTGCAGCCAGGATGGGATTAATGCTGGAGCCAAGCTGATTTGGGTGGGGGTGTGAGGGGGGCCAGCTCCCAGCACTGCCCACAGCCTTCAGCACCCACTGTGGCCTGTGCTGGGGCTGGAGCTGGGGCAGCCAGCCTGACAAAAACCCCAGTGGGGGTAGCAGAGAGGGGCGTCTGACCCTGTGCCCTGGATGGTTTGGTGTGCCGGCGAGAAGGGCTTGGACTGCTCTGCTCCCATTGTTTGCCTTGGCTTGTTAACATTTTTGGGGGGCTGTGCAGGCGGGGAGTAGAGCAGGCTTTCTCCATCACTGGATGAGTTTTTCTTTTGTGTGTCATGGTTGGCCTTCCCAGGGTTTCTGCTGCCCTCTTCCAGCACCAGTGGCTTCTTTTCCAGCCCCGAGTTTGTACACAAGCCCTGGTGCTGGCGAGAGGGCAGTGGTCCCCCCGTGTGCCACTGGGGCAGCCCCCACATGCCATGGGGTGCTGGGGCCAGGCTCTGGGAGCAGCAGCGTCCCCCTGATGAACTCTGTCTGTGTTCCACAGGAACCCTGTCCTACAGCCCACCAGAGTGGATCCAGCACCAACGCTACCACGGCCAGGCAGCGACGATCTGGTCCCTGGGCCTCCTGCTGTGCCACCTGGTCATGGGGAAGCACCCGTTCAGGAGGGGCCAGGAGATCATCTGGGGGCGGATCTTGTTCCCTCGACGGCTCTCTCAAGGTGGATCCTCATCTCTGGGCACGGGGGCAATACCAGTGCTGGGAGACAGCAGCAGCTCGTGGGCATCCTGCTCTGGCAGCTGCTGAGGAGGTGGCACGTGTCCTGCTCTCCTCCAAACAGAGAATCCATGGGGAAGTTTAGGCCCAGCTCTGGGCACACCCAGCATGGCCTGGGCATGGGAACAGGGGGGCAACTTCTCCAACTGACTGGTGATTCCTGGTTTCTCTCCCTAGAGTGCCAGGATGTCATTAGGAGGTGTTTGTCCATGCAGCCCTTGGACAGGCCCTCATTAGAAGAGCTTTTCAATGATCCTTGGGTGCAGGGTGTTCCTCTGCCCTAGAGGATGGCAGAGATCCACGTGCACAGTTGGATCCAGGGGCCTGGCAGGTAACAGCTCCACACATCTCTTGGCAATCAGTGGCAAAGCCAACCAGACTGGTTTTGTCCTGCCTGTAGCTCTAAGCAGGGGTCAGCAGAAGGGAACACGCAGCTCTTGGGCTCGAGCTGAGCTGGACACCTGGTGTGGCAAGCACTGGTGGCCACCATCCAAGCTGGTTATGCTTGTCTGGTTCCCTGAGAGCTTGGGGCCCTGGGCAGAACCCGGACAGCCTGGTCTGGCCCCAGGGAAGGAGAAGGAGCCCCTGGAGGAGCTGTACCAGGTGGGGCTGCTGCTGCTGGGGACAGCGAGGACGACATCAAGGATGACAACCTCTTCTTCCACCTGGTCACCAGCAAGCTGAAGATGATGGAGTTTGATTCTGGCACCTTCTCCAAAGCCAGGCTCCACAGGGAATTTGCAGGTGAGTCCACACACAGGGGGATGCTCCCAGATTTGGGCATTGCACAGCCTGGCCAGGAACCAAAGGTTCCCACTTTGCTGGGGCGGATGCAGCTGATCCTTCAGTCGGCTGCCAGGCTGCTTTGGGCAGGGCTGGGGGGTGGGCTGGGGTGCTGATGAAATGGGAGTGGGCTCCTGGCCCTACCAACAGCCCCAGCACCCACCGTGCCCCGGGCTGGGGCTGGGGCTGGGGCAGCCAGCCTGACACAAACAAAGCCCCATGGTGGGAGCAGAGGTGGGACTCCAGAACCTGTGCAGGGGCTGCTTTGCTTTGCAGGCAAGGAAGGGCTTCGGCTGCTCCACTGCCCCTGTTTGCTTTGGGGTCACCGTTATTTTGGGGGGCAGTGCAGGGGGGAAGGGAGATAGCCTGGGCTTCCCTCACCTGTGGGTGGGTTTTTCCCTGGCATGCAGGGGCTGGGCCTTCCTTAAGCCCCTGACTGAGATAAGAGTTTTCACCTTTTTTCTTGTTCCCCTTTTTGTCTGTAATCTCTTTTCAATAATTTGTTGTGTGTTTTCCTAGAGGAAGCGTTCCAGGTGGGGTCCAGTCTGGATGGGGAAGTGCTTGGGAGCAGCTGTGGCGTGGATGGGCCGTCCCCTTGGAGAAGGCTGAGGACATCGTTTGGGACCAGCTTTTCTTCCAGCGGGGGATGGCGTCAGGTGGGTCCCGTCTGCTTGGCATGGTGGGATCAGAGCTTTGGGGAGATGGCAGCGAGCACAGGAGCATCCTGCTCTGGGCATCTGCTGAGGGCTGGATGTGCCGTGGCCGGCTGCAGGCTGGGCACATGTCCTGCCCTCCTGCTCTGCTTCCACAGGCAGCAGGGATGGGCAGCTCTGGGCACAGCTCTGGGCACGGCCAGCATGGCCTGGGCACCGCAGGCAGCTGGGACAAGGGGACAGGAGCCTTCAGCTGACAGGCACTTTCTGGTTTCTCTCCTTGCAGCCGGGCTCTGCGGGTGCTGAGGCTGCTCTGGGCTCTGCCAGGGCTCTGCTGGAGCTCAGCACCGGGCCGCAATCAGCCAAAGAAGAAATGGGGTGACCTGCAGCACAGACCTGCTGGAGCATTTCAGCAACACAGCTCAAGGTTGCAGAATGTACACCTCCCAGGGAAAACATGACACCACCCAAAAAATAAACTTGTTCAATAGCTTCTGAAACGAAATCAATCTGGGATGACCCCAAATGACATTTTGCAGCTTGCTCAAGCTGTATCTCAGCCCTTCTCTGAACAGTTCTCTCCCCCACCTGCCTTGTACTTCCCAACTGCTCCCTCTTTTCCCCCAGTGAGTTCCCAGCCCATGGCAGTCCCCATCACACTGTTGTTTTCCTTGATGCCCCTCACCACGAGGAAGGCTGAGCCCCAGGCTTAGGGACTCATCCTGTCACTGGCTGAGGAGCAGCAATGTCTCAGAGGTCCAGTGGGATTTTAGTGTCATTCAGAGCTGCTCTCCAGCCCTCAGCTCTCTTCACTGCTGAGTTCCCACTCCCTTTTCCTCGTCCTTGCAGCAGGATGAGCTCTGTGAATCCCCTTGAGCCTCCCCACTCTTCCCAGCCCACGCACCCACCTCAGTTAGGCTGAAGCTGCAGCTTCTCTGTCTCCTCTGGCACACCAGTCCAGTCCCCTGTGCGGGGAGCCCCAGCCCCAGAGCACAGCACTCAGCAGTGCACTCCGGGCTGGAGCAGCTGCCCTGCAGCCCTGGCTTGGCTGTTGGTGGCAAGGGAATGCTCCCTGTTTGCAGCTGTCCCTGCAGGATGGCCCCAGGGCAGAGCCCTGCCGGGCTCCCACTGCAGTCCCTGGAGCTTGGGGCAGAGAGTGGTCCCAGAGCTGAGGTTCATGGGGAGCACCCGGAGCTGTGGCTTGCAGTCAGTGTTGGCAAATGTTGTGTTCTCATCTCCTGCAGCCTGTGGGGAAATCAACCTGTGCTGCCAGGCCTGTGTGTGCCAGGCCTGTGTGTGCCAGGGGCTCTTGGATGTCTCTGTATCCATGGACAGAAGGCTCTGTGTGTGCCAGGGGCTCTTGGATGTCTCTGTACCCATGGACAGAAGGCTCTGTGTGTGCCAGGGGCTCTTGGATGTCTCTGTACCCATGGACAGAAGGCTCTGTGTGTGCCAGGGGCTCTTGGATGTCTCTGTACCCATGGACAGAAGGCTCTGTGTGTGTGCCAGGGGCTCTTGGATGTCTCTGTACCCATGGACAGAAGGCTCTGTGTGTGCCAGGGGCTCTTGGATGTCTCTGTACCCATGGACAGAAGGCCCTGTCTGTGCCAGGGTTTCCATAATGTCTCTGTGCCCATGGGTATGGAATAGCATGGACACTGAAAGTGTCAGTCCTGTTGCTTGCACGCTCCTTCCTTTGTATACAAGACACATCCATGCACACCCCCATGTACAGATACATTAAAATGTCAGGGAGGGAGAGTGATTTCCCACAGAGCTCTAACTTGGGCATAACTCACCTTTTAGCCAGTGGCCAGGAGATTTTTTTTCCCATCTCTGTGTGAGAAGGTGTCCAGGAGCTGAAGGAGCAGCATTTAGAAGCAATTTCAGGATTTCTAGGCAGGAAGTGGAGCTGACAACCATCCACGTAACTCGCCGTATTCATCAGGATGTGCTGCTGGTTCTTTGGGAATATGGCCCAATGGAGACACGAGGCTTGGAAAAATCCCAGCGCTCTGTGGATTTGTGCAAAGGGGGAGCAGCAGAAACACTTTGTGTCTGCTCTGGGGACACAAGGCCCAAGGAGCTGCGGTGGCAGAGGGTGACCTGGGCTGGTGGCAGGTGAAGTCCTGGTTCATGACATCCCAGAGTGGCACAGGACAAAGCTCCAAGCACTCCCAACCCCACTGATGAAGTCTTTGTGATGCTGCACATCCTATAGGAAAAGCTGCTGTCACACAATGCACTGGGATTTGTAAGTTTCATTTTCAATACTTTAGGTCCAAGTTTCAAACTGCAATATTTTTGTTCTCAAGACACAGTTGTGCACAATCCATCTCTCATCCTCCTATTGCTTCAACTCCAATTAAAAAAAAAATCTTAATATAGGGAACAAAACCCAAAGTCTTTAAAAAAAAGGATGCTGAGGTCAGTCCGTAAGATGGATCCAGGCCATCAGAACATGCACAAAGTAAATGAGTTCTCCTTTTAAATAGATCAGTTACCTCTTAATCCAAATTACAAAAGATTTTCACTACACATTTGTTTCTTTTTTTTCTCTTTCATATTTTTCTCTTTTTTTTTCTTTTTTCTTTTTCTTTTTAAGCAGATAACACATCCTGAAAAAGAAACGTTCAGCAAAATGAGATACATTTCTGATAAACAATGAAAATATTTACTCCTCTGTTTACTTTTCTCTGGATATCCTGAGGTAAAAAATCTAGCAGATATGAGAAGAGGTGTCAGGTGTTTGCTTTGGACTAAGCTGGAGTTCAGCACTGCTGACATCCTGGTCCAGCCAAGAGTTGCAGAATTCTTTTGCTCATCTCGAGCCATGTGTTTGCAGGCACAGCACCTGCAGAGCTGCCACACCCGTGCACGTGAATAACTCTGTTACTCCCTCACAGCATTTGGGCTCTGCCCCAGAATGAGGTGCTCCAGCCCTTGGCTCCTGGTTCCCGTGGGGAGCAGCTCCCTTCCCTCTGGCTGAGCTGCTCAGGCAGAGCCCGGCAGCTCCTGGCCCTGCAGGGCTGAGGCTTTTCCCCGTTGCTGGGCACAGACTGATGGAGCAGCACTGCTAAACACGGGGGCACACAGGGACCAGCAGCAGCTGCCTTTGGCCACCTGAGGCTCCAAGGCCCAAACTCTGAGCAGACAGGGCTGGAAGAGACTCGCAGGCTCCCTGCTGGCTCTGCTGCCCCACTTGTGCCCACCTGGGAGCCCCCAGGGCCAGCAGGGACTTGAGATGGCAGCCCTGGGCTCCTGGAGCTTGTGCAAGGAACGGAGCTGGGGACTCCCTGTCCATGGGGAGCTTCCAGATGGAAAAGGCAGCTCCAAGGGCAGAGAAAGGAGGGTCTCGACCCCTGGATCTGTGCCAGTCCCACAGTCCTGGGCAGCAGCCACCGAGCCCTGGGGGAGCAGAGGGCACAGCAAGAGGGACAAAAGCAGGCAAGGTCAGAGACTGGAGAGAGCCAGACCCGGCAGCAGGAACAGCTGCTCCATTGCACTCTTGGAGAAAGCTCTTGGCTGGTTCAAAGCGCTGAAAGGCGTGCTGGGCAGAGAGGAGGCCACACCAAACACTGCTCCTGTTTCCACAGCCTCCCCTCTCCGTGTCCCAGAAGGAATTGGATGGACTGTGTTCTTCTCTCCGAGTCGTCCGGTTCAGCACGAGCAGCTGAGCACCAGGAGCTGAAGGAGCTGAAGCCTCAGGCCTCAAGAGCTGGGCCTGAGGAGACTTTGTGAGCAAATGAATGCTGCTAACATGGACCTGGCTGAATGCAGATAGACTCATGGAATTGTTATGTGTATTTCAGATAATTCGTGCTTGTGAGAAATACATGTATGAAATATGTTATATTGGTAAGAAATATCCTGTAAGTTTTTTTTAAGCACCCCACCAAGGACGGGAAGGTTGCTTCACAGTATTTCAAACCCGCAGCTGGCAGCGGGGAGAAAAGGACCTAATTTGCAAACGAATGGACGTGGCCGGCTCGGAGATGGGTGCTTTTCTGCACTGGTGGGTTCCTTTGTCTCCCTGGTGCTACACTGCAGCTCCTGGCATGTAGATGTTAGCAAAAAGGATTCTCTGTGAGGAAAGATCGAATACTCAGATCCTTTGGCATTCATCATTTTTCAAGTATCTTATGTTACATTTTACATATTTGTCGTGGTTTGACATGGAAGTGAATTTTTTCAGGAAGTTGGGTCAAACCAATCAGTTGTCAGGTTTGGATATTGGCACACTGTTTTGAATACTTCTGATGAAAAGCACCTACTTGGCTGCAGGCTCTTTACTGCCAAGCTCTCAGCAGGGTGGCTGGCTGGAGGTTTGCTTTGTCCCTCATCAGCTTCAAGGAGAAACCATCTCACCACCACAGTGACTGCTCAATGTCCCAATGCAGAATTTTTAAAACACGGGGCTTCTGTTCCCCTCCTATTCTCCAGCATTAGCCAAGGTATTTCAGAATGTTTGTACCGATTTGCTGAATCCCTCTGGACATTTAGAAAGTAAAACATTACTGAACTGCTTTGCTGGCTGCTTTTGTTTTATTGGTAGCTGCAATATTTTATTGAGCTGGTAAAACGGTTTGCTGTTGCTATTCCAAAATTTGTTCACTAACCTACCATGCTATTCTATATGCTAATCTTTTTGTTTCTCTCTTCATTCTCTTTCCCTCATGCATCTCCATTCTCGTCTTTTTCTCATTTTATGAGCTAATTCCCTTTCTCTAATTCCCTTTTTCTGCGTCAAATCCCATATATAACAAAGTGTCTGAGATTTTACTCTGCAAGTTGTTGTATGTAATAAACTTCTGTATATCTTATCCAGCTGAACACAATGGCACCACTTACACGCCCTAAGTGACAGGTACATGTTTGGAACGCCCAAGGAGAAACACGCTGTAAGTAGTTGAGAGTGAGATAACCAGAACCATCAGGGAGATACATCTGAATACCGAACACCAGGAGCACGATCGATCGGACGGGTTCTGTTCAACTTGCCACAGTGAAGGAACTCCACATGAATAGGTGCAGCCCAGAAAAGAAGAAAGAGACTTTGCCTCAGGCAAGAAAAACCATCTATAAATCACTTGGACAGAACAGTCGGGGTGAACATAGGGGACCCTATGTTGCAGTGGTCAAACCTGTGTCTCACCAGCGCCGATCCCGGGCTCGGCACTGACCTTTATTGATAGTGGCTTTTTGTTGTTATTCTCTAAATTTATATTTGGACAATTTATTAATTTTCTTTAATTAATGTGAAAAATGCATATTTTATGATTGGCTTTTCGCAAATATTAAATTGAATACTATATGTATTATGTTATATTGATTAGAAGTGCTGTATTAACATTTTAATAGTATGGTAAATGTAGTTTTGTAGTTGAAATAGGGCCTATGTATGTGGGTTTTGTTTTTTTTTTTTTTACTAGCTCAAGCAAGAGATGAGATAATGAAGAAACTCTTCACACAGAGATGACAATGATGGGGGCCCATAAAGAATTACTGCCTCCTTATCGGAAAAGACAAACATTCTTCCACCTTCTCTCCGTCTTTATGGAACCACCAGGATTAAGGGGAAGAAGTTGACAAAAACCAGAAAAGTTCTTAATTTGCAAGGAATTTATGCATCATGTATGAGATGTATGAATATGCAACAGGCTACTGCTTTTAAAGATTATTCCTTTGTTCACAAGGCATGCTTATTGGGCTTAGGTGCCCGAGAGCATCCGGACGTCCGTAATTCTTTGCTTTTTATTGTCTTGTAATTGTCCTAACTCTAAATTTTCATTACTCTAATTGTATTACTATTTTTATAACCATTTTATTATTATTAAACTTAAAATTTTAAAAACCAAGTGACTGGCGTTTATAAAAATTAATAAATTGGAGCATTCATTTATAACAATCTTGAATCCATCTATAACATACTAAAAATCCTAAAGCTTAAATTTCTTACCCATGTGACATACTAAACTCCTCTCTACAATCTCTACAATCTATTTCACACTTTTGTGGTTTCTAGTTTACCTTGAGGCTTTGGAAGTTTTCTCCAAGAATGAGGGTCAAAGTCAGTGCTCCCCTGGGGGTCAGGACACCCCAGAGCAGACAGAGAAATACTCCCGGTGTCCTGGGTTTCCACAGCATCCCTTCCTCCTTTATTCATTATACACAATTCACAAAGTTCTATTGTGACATTTGGGTCTTGGCCAGTCCTTTTCTGTAGGGTATTCAGTGTCACAGTGAGCAGCCAAAGGTGACATATTAGCATTGTCAGCCTTATTTCACATTATCAATTTTTAATTCTATCTGAAAAAAATGTATAATCATGTTCTATTTTTATATAACTGTCATTAATGATGATAATAATAATATTATATTTCACTTGCACAAACGAACCTGAGCTCAAGTTTTAACCTTCCTCTGTCCCTCCATGTGGGAGCATTCCAAAAGCAATTCTTCCTTCTGTTGGTGCTGTTTCCAGTGTGCCATTTACAAACTTCACCCACATATTCCCAAACCCACATTTCTTTTCCTTCTTCCACATGCAAGTTTTGGATGCATTTGAAGACATCCAGGGGTTCAGCCTCTTTTAACAGAGTGCCCCACTGCTCACAGGGTGCTCTGACCTCAGCCCACTCCAGAGCCAGGGAACTCCAGGGAAGGGCTTCCCATCTGGGAATTTCTGATGGGACTGATTCCTCACATTTACATTTAAAAAGTGACATTTTGTTGTGATCTGGCCAGACTGTGCCAGTTTTGTTTCCCCAGTAGGCAGGGTCAGCACCAAAGACACAGACACCAACTGAAGGACTCAGTGTCATTGACTGTAGCTCAAAGCAGCAAAGAATCCCAAAAGGAGCAGCTCAGCAATGCACCCAGCCATCAGCACCAAAGATTGCAGCAGTGATTAAGAAAGATCCAGCAGCAGTTACCCTCAGGCTTTACCATGCCCCAGATCCACACTGCAGCTGGGGAAGCTGTCACAGCCAAGGGCTGCAGAGCCACTCCTGGACACTGGGAATTCCTGCAGGTGCCTCCAGCCACAGGTGAGGCTCCAGCCTCGCTGGGAGAGGGCCCAGCTCGGACAGTGCTGAATGAACAAACTGACAGCGCTTCTGGTGCGGGAACATCTGGTTTCATCCTCCTCCTGGGTTCCTCCCAAAGCCTGGCCAGGGCCCAAGAGGAACCAAGGGAGGTGACTTTGACCATTCAGCCCCAGACAAGGCCAGATGTCAGATTTCATGGCCTTGTCTGGCTTCTAAACACAGAAAGGTCAATCCTTGTTTCACTAATGAGTGGATACATCTATCACAGTGCTAATGACCATGCATATTTCATTAGTGAGCAGATACAAAGATAACCTTTGGTTGGAAGGTTCATCCCGAGGCCACCTTTGGCTCAGGGCCTCACTCAGGGCTGTTGTCCAGGCCTTGGCACTTCAGGGACGTGGTTTAGTGCTGGGCTCGACACTGCTGGGTGACCGGCTGGACTGGATGAGCTCAGAGGTCTTTTCCAACAGAAAGGATTCTGTGATTCCATGATTCCATCTGCTGCATTCAGCCAGGTCCATGTTAGCAGCATTCATTTGCTCACAAAGTCTCCTCAGGCCCAGCTCTTGAGGCCTGAGGCTTCAGCTCCTTCAGCTCCTGGTGCTCAGCTGCTCGTGCTGAACCAGACGACTCGGAGAGAAGAACACAGTCCATCCAATTCCTTCTGGGACACGGAGAGGGGAGGCTGTGGAAACAGGAGCAGTGTTTGGTGTGGCCTCCTCTCTGCCCAGCACGCCTTTCAGCGCTTTGAACCAGCCAAGAGCTTTCTCCAAGAGTGCAATGGAGCAGCTGTTCCTGCTGCCGGGTCTGGCTCTCTCCAGTCTCTGACCTTGCCTGCTTTTGTCCCTCTTGCTGTGCCCTCTGCTCCCCCAGGGCTCGGTGGCTGCTGCCCAGGACTGTGGGACTGGCACAGATCCAGGGGTCGAGACCCTCCTTTCTCTGCCCTTGGAGCTGCCTTTTCCATCTGGAAGCTCCCCATGGACAGGGAGTCCCCAGCTCCGTTCCTTGCACAAGCTCCAGGAGCCCAGGGCTGCCATCTCAAGTCCCTGCTGGCCCTGGGGGCTCCCAGGTGCCTCAGGCTGCTGTGACTCCGCTGCACACGGGAGGGAAGAGTGGCAGGGGCTGTGCTGAAAGTCAGCTCCATGTGCTGCTGCTGCTGCTGGGGGTCATTTGTCCAGCCCTGGCCCAGAGTCAGGGATCAGATCCAGGCCCTGCTGCTGCTCCCTCGGGATCAGCCCCAGTTTGGGTGTTGCTGTCAGGGCCAGCAGAAGCGGTGGCTGGAGCAGCGGGTTCTGACAGTGCCCCAAGCCCCGGGGCCGGAGGAGTCCCTGGGCTGGGGCTGGGAGGGAGCTGCTCCAGCCCGGAGTGCACTGCTGAGTGCTGTGCTCTGGGGCTGGGGCTCCCCGCACAGGGGACTGGACTGGTGTGCCACAGGAGACAGAGAAGCTGCAGCTTCAGCCTAATTGAGGTGGGTGCGTGGGCTGGGAAGAGTGGGGAGGCTCAAGGGGATTCACAGAGCTCATCCTGCTGCAAGGACGAGGAAAAGGGAGTGGGAACTCAGCAGTGAGGAGAGCTGAGGGCTGGAGAGCAGCTCTGAATGACACTAAAATCCCACTGGAGCTCTGAGACATTGCTGCTCCTCAGCCAGTGACAGGATGAGTCCCTAAGCCTGGGGCTCAGCCTTCCTCGTGGTGAGGGGCACCAAGGAAGGCAACAGTGTGATGGGGACTGCCATGGCTGGGAACTCACTGGGGGAAAAGAGGGAGCAGTTGGGAAGTAAAAGGCAGGTGGGGGAGAGAACAGGTCAGAGAAGGGCTGAGATACAGCTTGAGCAAGCTGCAAAACGTCATTTGGGGTCATCCCAGATTGATTTCGTTTCAGAAGCTATTGAACAAGTTTATTTTTTGGGTGGTGTCATGTTTTCCCTGGGAGGTGTACATTCTGCAACCTTGAGCTGTGTTGCTGAAATGCTCCAGCAGGTCTGTGCTGCAGGTCACCCCATTTCTTCTTTGGCTGATTGCGGCCCGGTGCTGAGCTCCAGCAGAGCCCTGGCAGAGCCCAGAGCAGCCTCAGCACCCGCAGAGCCCGGCTGCAAGGAGAGAAACCAGAAAGCGCCCGTCAGCTGAAGGCTCCTGTCCCCTTGTCCCAGCCGCCCGCGGTGCCCAGGCCATGCTGGCCGTGCCCAGAGCTGTGCCCAGAGCTGCCCATCCCTGCTGCCTGTGGGAGCAGAGCAGGAGGGCAGGACATGCACCCAGCCTGCAGCCAGCCACGGCACATCCAGCCCTCAGCAGCTGCCCAGAGCAGGATGCTCCCGTGCTCGCTGCCATCTCCCCAAAGCTCTGATCCCACCATGCCAAGCAGACAGGACCCACCTCACGCCATCCCCCGCTGGAAGAAAAGCTGGTCCCAAACGATGTCCTCTGTGGATATTCTCAGTTCAGTCAGAGAGAAAAAGAGAATGTTTTCTAACCAGGCGAGAGCCTGGGAGACAGTTGGGAGAGAATGTAAATAATTCTCTAATCTCTCTTGTTGTTCACATGGTTGATAGATATGTTCTGCCACAGTGCGTCATTCACTGCACACCAATGGTGTGAGATGTTTTTACTCTAGGGCCAATGAAATTAGTCCGCACGATGTTCTCTATAAGTAGAGTGGTGCATTTGAAATAAATCAGAGTTCATTCTCTTTGCCTTTGATTTGGAGTCATTTTCGTTCCTGTCCTGCTCTACGGCGACACTGCACTACCAAGATTGTGGCCCCCAAATCCATCAGTATTTATGTCTCCAGCTGCTTGCACCAATGGCAGGGAACGTCCTCAACAGTGCTGGGGCACCAAGTTACCTTCCACAGGTCATCTGACAGGGCCTTTTTCTCCCTGTGCTTCCTGTCTTTCTCCTTATCTTCTACTTGGAATTTTGACAGGATTTATTCTTATTTTCTCTTGATCAGTGCTAAAATGCATGTTTCTCTTCCAAGTTTCAGTTTGTTTATTGATCCTGTCAAGCCTTTTCTCAGAAGCCTTTTAAATGAAATTGAGAGTCAATTTCGGCAATTTTGGTGATTCCCTGTGTGAGTTACACAAATCTCCTGTTAATTAGGGCACCACTTAGGAAGGTACAAAGAGAAAAAGCATGTTTCTGGATGTCAGTTCAGTAATGGAATATTCATGGATAGAGAGAGTGATTTGCTGAATTTTACATGTACTCCTAATCTGAAAGTGCAACAGCTAACTTGGGGAGCAATTAGAGCCAGATCTCTTCTTCTACCAGCCTGTATTCAAATGTAAAGGAAATAGAGCAGGGTGAGAATGTTAGTGCTCAGCTCCTCAAGTGCCTTGTTAAGGTGTTGTTAGAGTAATGGAGATAAACATCTGGGTTCCCATTCCTAATTGTCAGTTTCATTGACTCTGAAAACAGCAGAGATGTGCACATCACACTTATCAATCCATTTGGGGATGTTTTAGGTTTGTAATATAATAGCTTTTTAGATCTCTAGACAATGCTTCCAGGAGTCTAAATGACTGAACGACTTTCTCCTTTTCTCCTCAGTCTTTGCATTCCTGTGCACCAGAGATCTTCAGTGAATGAGTTCCACTCTACTCCAGGCTGAATCTCTCAGCTGTGTTTACAGTGGTTGTCTGTGGGTCTCTTCTGCACAGCGCAATTTTACAATCTTCATTCCTTTTAATCTCTGTTTTCCCGCTCTCTGTGTTATCACACTTGTTCAGCAAGTTTTCTTTCTAAGAATACTAATCACAATATCCCAAAGGAATAAAAAATGGTTGGGTATTTGTTCTCCAAGTATTTACAAAGGAACGATTTAAAAAACCTGTATAAATGCTGGATGTAAATTGCAAATAAAAATAAACTTGAGAGTTCTCCCAAAAACCTTAAGAAAAATACCCCATGTATTCAATAAAAACCAGATAATTCATCTGCAGAATACGAAAAGGGGCATGTTCTAAATGAGAAAATTTGTACAACAGTGCTGCACAGAATTAGATGCTTTCAAGCTTTTTGCTCTTCAGGGGCAGTGTCATTCTCTGAACTGTAATGCTCTGCGCATGTTCTGCTCACCATGGCAGCTTTCTGCTCTCCCCTGGTACAGATCATCCTCCCAGCAAAGGGTGAGTGCAGCCACCACAACTCCCAGCACCTTCCCACACAGCAGGAACCTGAAGGAGAGAGATGGCTTTCACCAACTGCTGCGTGTTCTAATACTGCCACCTCTCAGCTGCTGAAAGCCTGAATTTCTGTGCCTTTTTCTCCTTCCCCAAATGTTACATTTTGCACCCCAAACCTGAAAACCATGGTGGTTGCACACAGCATCCTTGCCTCACAGCAGCCAAGCCTCAAACCAGGAGAAGTTAGTTCCAAGTGAAGAAAGAACTGCTTGGGCTGATGACTCTCAGGGATGACAATAGCCAGAGGCAGGAAGGGATGATGGCACAGCATGGCCCACGCGGTGATGGGTCCTGGGCTCTCCAGAGTCACGACAGGGTTCCTCTGGCCCTTGTACCCCACTCTGCTGGGACAGCAACTCCAGGTCCTTCCTGAGGCTCTGGAAAGGAGCACAAAGGCACTGAACTCCAGAAACGCAGAAACTTGGCAAGTGGAGAGGGACCCGGCACTGTGGGCAAGTGCCAGCGGGAGTGGATGGGGCTGGAGCAAAACATTCCTTCCTGCTTCTCCCTGAAGCAGGGACACAACCCTGTCCCACGGAGGGGGGGGACACTCTCACCCCGGGCTGGCCACCAGCACCCAGGTTCTCCAAATCCCGACACTGCCACAGAAAGGCAGTGACAGGAGGAGACATCATCCAGCCACAGGCCGTTCATGCTGGCAGCTCCCACCACTCCGCTCCTCACAGAAAACCTTGGCAAGGTGTCAGGAGCAGGGATGAGACACGGCCATGGACACATGACACAGGTGGCCAAGGCAGAGCAATATGGAAGTGCAGAAGTTTTCTTCTTTCTCCTATCAACATGTACTGGCGTGCACATGGCCTCCTGATGGAGGGTGACACGCGGAGCCAGACTCTAAAACTCAGAGACAGAGTGAGTTTTAAAGTAGGTATGTTTATTCGGCCGGCCGCATGTGGGACATTTCCCAAATACATGCGTGCCCCTTGCTTACACACGTGTTCTTTTATCCCCTGGAGTGTTACATATGCATTAAGTTTCCCCATGGGTCATTTCCTGGCTCCCCTCCCTCTCCGCTCTCTATGCTAATCAGCTTGTCGGTCCTCTGCGCCTGCGCAGCTGTCTCTGGTGGTCGTCCCAGGCTTCGGGGGTCGTAAGAGGGATGAAGTAAGAATGGTCTTCTTCAGGCTGACTTTTCGACCCAACTGCTTTGCACATGCCCATTGATTCCTTGGCCACGGTCCAAGCCAGGGGCCAGGATCCATCTGTTTCCAGAACATAAGGGGCCCCATTTTCAGTTGTCTTTACACCCTGTATCCTCTTTTCCATATACATTCCTTCTCCTTATCAGGTCTCTCCTTGCTGCTCTGCACGTAGTCTCTTCCTTTCCCATAGGCCAGGATACGGTATATTCTCACGTAACATAAGGATGTGGCCCTAAGCAATATCCATTATTTTATATGCCTATTACTATTCAATACCTTCTAATTTCTATGATTAATATCTTCTAGTTCTAACCCCATGTTTCAGGGTGACATCACCGAGCGCAGGATTGTGACATGTCCCCCCTCGCTGCTTAAATACAGACGTGGGCAGAGCCGGTGCCAGTCTGGCTCTGGCCTGAAATCCTACTGAGCCTGACTGCAAGGTGTGGAGGGTCAAGCCAGGTTTCTCTGGTGCTGAGTGGTGCCTGTTCTTGGCAGGTCCCAGTGCCAGTCCCAGAGCAACCAGCAGGGTTTCCCCAGCCC
Source organism: Anomalospiza imberbis (assembly GCF_031753505.1). Classification (NCBI taxonomy): domain Eukaryota; kingdom Metazoa; phylum Chordata; class Aves; order Passeriformes; family Viduidae; genus Anomalospiza; species Anomalospiza imberbis. The sequence continues at coordinate 131,255 of NW_027100293.1, read as the reverse complement.
TGCCTGGCTGGGGCAGAGCGTACCTGCAGCACAGAGAGGAAATGTCCCCTGGTCAGACGTGGGCAGGTGACAGGGCTTTAGGGAGGTGGGAGGGTGTCCTTCTCCTTCCTCCCCTCTCCTGCAGGCTGTGACACCGGCAACAGAGAGCAGGTCCAGATCCTCAGCCCTCCCCAACGTGCTGCAGCAGCCAAATATGGCCACAGAGACAGATGGCAACTGTGCCATCTGCCAGGACACCTGGGATGACGTGGCTTCTACTCTGCCCTGTGGCCACCAGTTCTGCCGGGGCTGCATCCTGCGGTGGGCACAGACAAATCCATCATGCCCACTGTGCAGAGGAGCAATAGAGACTGTCAGGTTTTCTGATGATGCCGGTGACTCTCTAGAGATTGTCATCACAGCCCCTGAGCAGCTGCCAGCAGCCACGAGCTCATCAGAGCGAGCTCCCGGCGGCCAGGACGAGATCAGCCCCCATGGCCCTGTGCCGGCCCATCCCTCTTCTCCTCAGGAGACACCAGCCAGAGCTGTCGGCGGTGTCCTGCCCAAGGTCTGGGCAGGACTTTTCCGTCGACGACGGGAACTTCTGGACCCTGTGCGGACTTGGCTGAACCAGAGGATGGAGGCCATCCAAAGGGAGCAGTGGTGGATGGCAAGGAGCACAGAGTGCCATCCTGTATGTTCTCTGTGTGTGTGGGCCAGACCAGGAGGACATGATCCAGAGTCTGCAGGGCTTCCTGGAGGAACACACAGTGCCACTGGTCCAGGGCACCATCAACATCACTGTGAGACACTGCAGCTCAGGGGCGCAGAGTCTGCTGCACTCCCACGCTGCCGCAGATGAGGATGACAGCCCAGCAGCCAGCAGCTGCTCCAGCAGCTCCAGTTCCATCTTCTCCAGCTCCCCCAGCCTCTCCAGACCCAACAGCCACAGTTCCCCCAGCTTCTCCAGCCCAAACCCCAACTCCTCCAGCTCTAAAAGCCCCAGACCCAGCTCTTGGACTCTACCCAGCAGCCCTCAAGTCCCCACAGAGGAAGAAGAGGAAGCTGCCACAACGGAGGCCACCCCCAGCAGGGGTCAAAGCCATCCCCCAGTTGTGCCGGTGTCCCCAGAGCAGGACCAGCCCCAGGATGAGGCAGGTCCCTCTGATCCATCTGTCCAGAGCACCAGCCTCAGACCCTCTGGTCCCACCCAAGGCAGGCACTGCTTGCCTGGGTGGCCCCAGCGGTCCCTAAAGAGAAAGGCCTCCAACTCTCCCCACCCCTGCAGTAGAACTAGCAAGGCTCTTCAAATCCTTCTTTTTAGAAAAATAAATAAATTGTTGTTATTTCCCCCACACAGTCTCTGGGCTCTGCTTCCTCAGCCTTCCCCTTGTGCCCCACCGTGGGTGGCACCCATGTCCTGTGGGGCACCAGCCTTGCGCCCAGGGCCATATGGGCAGCTTAATTGTCTTCAAGGCCAATCTTGCCTAAGAAGAAGTTGCCTGGACTTTCATTCACCTCAATGTCAATTCCACTCTTGGAGTTTTTCCCAGCTTTGTCCTTCCCAAGGCCGTTTGTGCTAAAATATCTCAATACTCCATCCTGGATCTTATGAGCATCTGCAAACAGCTGTTTTGTGATGCTAATTACATATCACTTTCCTCTACTACATTTTAACAAATATTTTCTAAAATATCCATATAGTTACAATTATTGGCACAAATCATATTCATTTATCACATCTCTATCTGGCTTTGTTTGAAGGTGTAGGCTCAAAGCAAACTCCCCTAGTTCCTCCCTGAGCCCTGGCCAAGAGGAGGATGAAACCAGATCTTCCCGCACTAGAAGGTATGGTAGCTTGTTTATTCAACAGTATAAAATCTGGGCCCTCTCACAGCAAAGTTGGCGGCCTCGCCTGAGGGTGGGCGAACCACATAGGAATTCCCAGGTACTGGGAGTGCTTCTCCAATCCCTTGGTGTGACAGGGCATCCCCAGCTGACGTGTGTGTCAGGACAATGGTCAAGTGTGAGGGTAACTGGTGATGTATCTTTCTGAATCCCTACAGGCAATCTTTTCTAGTAATGATCAGGTGCATTGCTTAGCTTATCCTTTTGTACTTCTGTGCTGCTTTGCCCTACAGTCAATGACACTTCTTCCTTCAGCTGGGGTGGGTGTCTTTGGTGCTGACCCTGCCAGCAAGCCATTCCCTTCAGAATTGGACTCGGTGGATCCCTTCCAACACAGAACATTCTGTGATTCTGTGATCACTTCTACAAAGTTTGCTCAGAATGAGTTTCAGCTGAAACACTTGGAATTCTTTGCTGAAATTAGAGTTGGTAGATGGAACTCTTGTTGGTAAACAATGGAGGGAGAGAACAGCTTCATGTGGTTTTTGGGGCATTGCCCCAGTTTTGTGGGTTCCTCCCTCCATTTTGGGATTTCACACCTCTGTTTTGGGGGTCTCCACCCAGCGATTTTGGCTTCCACTCCTTCCACTTTGGGGTCCCCCTTTAATTTTGTGCACCCCATCCCCATGTTCCACACATGCCCAGCGGCCCCAGTGTGCACTGAATGGCCAGCAAGGGACTGGGGAATGCTGGGACCCACAGTGATGTCAGTCATCCCTCCTGGTTACACATAGGACTCCTCGGCCCTTTTTGGGGTGCCCTGGAGTGCCAAGGCCACGGGGAGGAAATGTCTTTGCTGCCATGCTGGGCAGGATCTTGCTTGGCCCATTATGGCCTCATGTCCCCTTGTCTCTCATTGTCCTCTGACAGCCCCTGTGTCCCTGCACCCCTCTCAAGAGCAGGACTTTGATGCCAACACCCCCAGGCTCCAAATCCACACGTTGGCTCTGTCCCTATGGTATCCCCACACGTACTTGATGGACGAGAATACCCCTTAATTAATCTCATAATTGATACCTGGGCAACAAGATAATGACCCATCTCCCTCACTGGTTTGCCCCCTCCTCCCTTCCTTCTTTTGGATGCCGAGGCAATGAGATTGTGCTTGAGCTATGCTGAAAGCTGTACTGTGCAGAAAGAAGTAGTTACGTTGTACCAGGGGATGGGAATGAAGCACTTTCTAGAAATCAGAAAATTTAGCAGAACAAGCTAACTGCAAAAGGCTAATTAACCACTGGCTATTTGAGCAGACAATCTTGTAGAGCATGTGCAGAAACAGAGGTAAAAAAGTTGAAGCCCGAGGAAGCCTTGTGAGCCTTCATCCAAAACGACCACCAGAGGCTGACAACTGTCACCATTAAGTCCTGAGTGACACAAGCTCACCAGAGACTGAATCGCAGAAGAAGAAAGTTGAATACAAGTGCTCTCTCTGTTATAGACAGGTTCGTCACATTCTACTTGATTGGCTAATTAACAAAAACATCTTTCTCACAAACAGTCCTTGAGAAGAACAGAAAAACAGAATAGACAATCGCACCTGCAGGTTGTTTATACTAACAAAGTTACCATCCTTTCTACAACTCCCTAAAATGTCTCACAAGCTGCTGGGAGAAACGAATGTCGTTTCTCTCTTTCTGACCAGGCTGTCACCCACAGATGACCACCTCGTGAAGAAACTGCACATGTGCTACCAGGGCTTACATAATCATGTCATTAGAAAATATGTTGCAATATGAAGGTTAGGAAAGTACCATGTGTACATTAAGTTGAAAAAGTTTAAAAGCTTGTACTGTGCAAGGAATGGACAAGTAAGTTTGTGGTGGAGCTATTGCCCTCACTCTGCTGTCAACTAAACCAAATATCTGCTCTACAGGCCCTACACTATGGAGTACTGTTTTCTGGCCTACTTTTTGGGGCATCATAATCACAGTATGTCTCTCATTTTTTCTTAGAACCTTCTAAGAGTAAAGTGAGTAAGACAGCAAGTTGTGTATTGACAAGGCCGAAGCAGGGTAAGTCAGGCCAGAAGAAACATTTCCAAGTGCCCTCCTGGGAAAGGAAAAGTTGGGAAACAGTTCTGGGGAAGGGCGTCCCTCCCAGAGCCCTCAGCGCTGCCACCACGCACAGGATGGCGGCCGGGGCTGAGGCAGCCACGCACAGGATGGCGGCCGGGGCTGAGGCAGCCTCTGAGCGAGCTCTGCGGCCCTGGTGGCCCAGCCCCGGCCCCCGAGCAGCACAGAGCTGGCAGAGTCCCCCCTTTCCACCGTCTGTCGAAATGGACATTAACAGAGAGCCGGGGCACGGACACAATGTGGCACCTTTGGTCTGTGCACACAAACATACACCAGCCAGGCTGTAATGTCCGGGGGCAGTGTTTTGATGTCAAGGCAGTTCAAGTAGGTGAAAGTAGGAATAAACTCCAGGGTTTGAATGTTTTAAAATAAAATATTTTATTTGCCAAAAAAAGGACCAAAAGCAGAAAGCAGCATCGCAGCCTGTCTCTTCCATGCAGGAGTCATAGCCACTGTGAGGTGATGAAGATGGAGATGAGATCTATGAGATCTACTTGGAGCAGGCTGTGCAGTGGGTGCTCGCCTGGAATGTGTACCCCTCAGGGTACCTATTTATTTAGAGCACTATGAAGACTGCCTAGGAAGGGGAAAACAACCCAAAGTGCAGCAGGAAGTCCGTTGGGGTTTTAGTGAGATTCTTCAAGTTGAGCACAGACTTTCTGTTCAGCAGATGCACAGGCAGGGGCTTCTTGGGCCACTACTTTGGCAGCCATAATTTTGAGTAGGGGATTGCAAGAAAAAAAGAAGAGAAGCCCATCAACTACTGAAGAGAAACAGCCACTGACAGGAACCGGTGGGTGAAGAAATGTAAGGGGAAAAAAGGCAGAAAACAGGAGATGACAAGTTGTCTTGGTTTAGGGTAAATTTGGAAGAGAACTTTTGAAGGGTTTTTTTTAGAAAGCAGATTTAATTAGTGGCAGTTTTTGTTAAAGGTTTTAGGACAGATTTTGGCTCCCGGCTGTAGAGTAGAGTACGTTTTTCACATTTGGTCTTGTTTTGATTGGGTTGAGGGTTATTGTCTGTTTAGCTGCAGGCTTAGGTTCACTGTTTGGTTTAGCTAGAACCTGAGTAGCTGGGGTGTTGGCTGCAGCCTGAGTTACTGGGGCAGCTTTTGATTTGTCTCCCTGCCCCCTGCTTCTATCTGCTGTTCTACAGTATTCAGCAGTGTGCAATAAGCAAAGGCTAGGGCCTGGCTTTTTGCAAGGATCTTTTTCTCCGTAAAGTCATCACGGTAGCTCTCTTCTAGATACTTCCCCACCTCATCTGGGTTCTGAATTTGTTCACATGAAGATTCCTAGGCTGGGGGATCAGAAAATTCTTTCAGGGTTTGACTCATTCTCTCTTATTTTCTATGCTACTCAGAATTCTCCCCACTTGGGTCGACTTCTGGGTTAGGGGTCTCATCAGCTCCTCTGGACAACTCAGCCCTCAGTCTAGAGAAGCTGTAGACTGTATAGAGGAAGCTTACTAGATTAAATGTGAGGAAAGTGGTCTCTTTAACATTCGGGGAAGCAAAACATTTTCAAAAAGGGACGCAACAGATTCAAAGGAGAAGAAGGAAAGGAAAGGCTGGAAAGCTTCATCCCTTGTTTTTCCTCTAATAAACTGGGTGTAGTTTCTAATAAACCCCCAAAATATGCTACTGCAACTGGGATGTAGGGTAGGATGAAGAAACTATAAACCAAATACATCTTGAACAGCCCTCAGTCCTTTTGTAAACTCCCTATAAATTATTATTACTGAGCCTAGCACAATAGCTATTCAAACCCATGCCCCTCTACTGTAAAAGCTATGTGTTAGAACAATAGTGGAGCTAGTTTTAGATAAGAAAATAATCCTAGTGACTAGAAAGGTATTAAAACTTCAAACAAGCCTTGGGACTAGAAACACATGAAGGCCCCCACCCCGAGAGTCATTACCACTTCAAGTAACATGGTTACTGACTGCTTTGTGCCACTGCACAGTAAGCACAACCAAAATGCAATCATTACAGGTTTTTCTTCTTTCTTGGGCCTCACATTGGGTGCCAAAAATGGTTGGTTTAGGGTAAACTTGGGAGAGAACTTCTGAAGTGGTTTTTTCAGAAAGCAGATTTAGTTGGCCCATCCCCCAACCGGTATGGGAAAAAATACTTCTTTAGGGAGAAGTGACAACAAGAGAGGGAGTTAACGATAATGCAACTTCTTTATTGCTAAAGTTCAATAGTAAATGCTGTAATCTTAGGCTAACTAATCCTATGTTTTGGACAAATAATCATCTACTTAATCCTAACTTGAAGAATCCTCAAAACTTAATCTTCTTTTAAAATCCAACAGTCCGAGTTCATAGATGTTTCCTTGCTGAAGCAGACAACTGGTGCCAGGACTGCACTTGCTGCTTGCCAAATTCAGATACTCCTTGCTGAATGGGGGACAGCTTTTTGTGGAGGTACTGGCACCTGCTCTTCATCTCAGAGTAGCTGGGGCTACCCTATGAAGGAGAAATCAAAAGAAAATTAGGGTATGTCAACATTTTGGCAGAGCTTAGAATTTCATGACCTTTTCTTTAAAATAGCCTTGAGGCAGACTCAGAGGTTACCAAGGTAACTGAGCTACTGCTCAGTCCTCTGCTTCTTGCTCATCACAGGACTGGTCAAGCCAGAAGCCCAAGGCCGTTTCTACAACAATAACAAAACAATTCATTAATCTCTGACCCGGATCAGGTTTTGCTCCCAATTCTAAAAAAGCAGGATTTGTGAACTTGCAAAGGTTGAAAACACATGTTTTTTAAATAAAAATAGCTGTCAAACATGGAAGACCTCCAGGTAAATATCGGCTCTATTGCATTCCTAGTTTCTCATCTTAGCACATAGCAAGTCCTTCTCCAAATCTACTGCTAAAAGGCTTTGGGAGGCCGACACTCCCTTCAGCAGCTCCAGCAAAGCCTCCCCCGAAGGGCAGGTCCAGTAAGTTTTGTCTAGGTCCCAATTTCTGCTTGCACACACCAGGAAAAGACTCAGCTTTTGCTGTCAAACACCCACATGATTTACTGAAGAGGCACCTGGCTGTTTTAGAGTCTCATGTGTTAGAAACGAGATTAGTGCTTCACTATTAGAACCCAGGAGTACAGGGTGTGATGGTTGGTTGTGAATTCTCATCAAGATTAACAAAGACAGCAGCCACACGGCAAGAAACTCTTGTGCTTCTAGGTACAGTTGTCTTAAATCCAGCAAGAGTACAGGGTGTGATGGTTGGTTGTGAATTCTCATCAGGATGAACAAAGACAGCAGCCACATGTCAAGAAACTCTTGTGCTTTTAGGTGCAGTTGTCTTAAATGCAGCAGGCTACCTGCTGTGCAGACTCAAAAGCTGTTGGCTAACAAGCCCTTACATTTGTACAAGAGAGTTTCACAAGAGGTCACCAAGGAGCCCTCACTGTTGTTCAGTGCCCTTCAATCATCTCTCAGCTCCTCCCAAGGACCTTCTCAAAGCTGCTGACTCACAAGCCACAACACATAGCCACAAGCTCCCCACACCCCCAGCAAACTTCCCAACTGAGGATGGAGTAGAACAGGACAGCCGTGTGTGCCCTGGCAGAGTGAGGGAGGAGAGAAAGAGAGGCAGAGGAGGGACTGAGGGAATATCACCATTCTGCAGATCCTGTGTTGGTGCAGCCACGTGGATAGCGCAGAGCTGGAGTCAGCAATGAGAGTGACAGAGAGACAGGGACAAGAGAGCGAGAGGGCCCCATCTGCCCCGCCCTGGTGCAGCCTCTTATGGACAGGAGATTTTTCCTGCAGAGCCAGCCCTTTGAGGCCTTCTCCAGGGAATGGGTTGAGGGGGGGGACTGAGCTCAAGTCTTCAGGCAGAGCAGAAATTTGGCTCAGGACAGTGCTGCTCCACCCCTGCAGGATCCTCTCATCACAGCCTTCCTGTCACAGCACTCAGAAAGTCTGAGGCAAAACACGCTTAGGCCTGGTCCTGCACATTCACATCACAGCTTTTATACCACCAGCAAGTCTGCTGAAACTTCATACAGAGTACAGAATGTTAAAAATGCACAAAATACCTGAGCAGGTCTTGCTGGGGCATCTCTCTCAGAAGGCCCTGGAGATGTCGCTTGGCTGCTGCTGGTGGGGTTCTGAGATGGAGCAGTTTTTCTGTAAGGATGGTCCGATACTTCAAGTTACAAGGCTGAAATATCAACTGCCATAGTCCTTTCCTTGCAGACCTTCAGTGCCAGGACTCAAGGAAACAGCATGAGGCTGAGTTGAGGGAGCTTTTGGCAGGATATCAGGAAAACATTTGTGGCCCAGAGGGTGCTTGAGCACTGCAACAGGCTCCCCAGGCCAATGGCCACTGCAGCAAGGCTCCAGGAAGTGTTTGGACAGCACTCTTGGGCACCTGGTGTGATTCTTGTGGTGTCCTGTGCAGGGCCAGGGTCCTGGCAGGTCCCTGCTATCTCAGCATATTCTAAGAACCTAGGCTTCATTTCCCAGGGCTTTCTTCGGAAAAGGCTCTTTTCCTTCCCCAAAAGACTGAACTTACCTAGAAAGTATTAACTTCAAATTGGCTCGATCGGTTTTACTGTAGCCAGGCCAATCAGTCTGAAGAGCTTGATACAGATGTTCCTTCAGACTGAAGGAATTATCCTTTGCATTCAGGTCGGCAACCTACAGGCAGACATTTCGGAAAACAAATGTTCATGACGCCTCTATGCAAACTACAGAAATCTAAATGGGCTACTTCAGTTGGGATGGCAAAACATGGCTCTCATTATATTGTGAATGTCTTCAGGGTGAAAAAATCCCTGCCACTGCCCTGGGCAAACACAGCAACAAACTTCACAGGGTCAGGCAATCAGTTCCTTAAAGCCACTGTAGGATCAACTGAAAGTGTATCCATGTTGAATTGGAGTCCTTTGACTAGGTTCCAAAATGCTTTTCCCTAGCTAAAGAGGAAATATTCCTATTTGATATATTAATGCTTGCATTGTTCAGCAAAAGCCTATGTGGATGGGGAATATTTAGAAAGGAAGGAAGGATCTACTGCATCTTTCAATGGGCGTGCATTGTACGAAAGCCTATGAGAAGGAAATCCCAGTGGAACTTAACTCAAAGGAGTATTGGAAAAGTCTCTAATTTAAACAGGTGAGGAAGCAGTAAAATGATGAACAGCAGAATAGCATGATGGAAGAGGTGCTGGCACAAGCTCCACGATCTCACCTCCTGAAGGATTTTGCCCAGGGAATCCTTGTCCTTTTGCCTGACTCCATCTCTCTGCAGCCGAGCGAGTAACTCTGGCTCCTTGTAATCCCTCAGAGCAAGTAAATGAATCACCCTGTCCCTGTAGGGTCGGCCGTAAACAGCAGCGCAACCGCTCCAGTCAATGTCTGCAAGTCTCACAGACATCATCCTCTTCTTCTCAGGCACAGGACCTGAATTGCTTTGTTGGGCTCCTCTGACCTCTGCTTTTCCTCCTAAAGTGAGGGAAAACCAGAAACAAATAGTTCAAATTGGAGGTTTGGAGAAGGCAAGGGAGTAGATTCAAAAGGATGTACCAAGACTTTTGAGCCTCTATTTGTTCGGCATTTACAGATCTCCAAGAATCCAAGCAGTAAAGCATTAAAAAGAAACAGTCATTAAAAGCTGGTAAAGGAGTGATGCTGGATGGGAAGTTTTTATGAAAAATTATTTTTATGCATGATGCTTTTATATGATTTCCCCAGTTTGTAAGCTCAAGCACTGAGCTATGTCTAGAATGACACAGACAGTGGGATTAAGTGCACCCTCAGCAAGTTTGCCAAACCCAGAGGCACGGGATGCCATCCGGAAGGACCAGGAAGTGGGGCCCTTGCAACCTCATCAGATTCAACAAGGCCAAGTGCAACGTGCTGCATCTTTGGGGTTGGGGCATTCCCTGGCACCAAGACAGGCTTGGGGATGAAGGTGGGGAGGACTTGGAGGTGCCGGTGGATGGGAGGTTAGATATCTCTAAAAAAAACCATACAGATATCCAGTAAAAAATGAAATGGAAGCATATCTAAAAGTGGTCCATCGCTTTAATACCCTTTGCACTTGGACCGTGTGACTCCTCTTCTGCTTGGGTCCTGCGCTCTCTGCTCATCTCTTTGGCTTTGCTCATGGCAAGCGAATTCCAAAGGATGGAGTTTTTTCACTCTGTCTAACTCTGTTTTCTCACCTCTGGAGTTGGGAGTCTTCCCCTGCACCCTGACAGGCACTGGGATTCCAGACAGAGTCCGAATTTTATCTTTCTCTGGTAGCTCATGGGTGGAGGTGGAAATGGAGCTGACACTTGCAGACAGGTTCAAAGGTGAGCAGGATGTGGAAGGCAGGTCCAAGGAAGAAGGAGAGCGGCCACCAGCTGCTGGCTGGATATCACTGGGCTCTTGGTCAATCCTCTGCTTCTTGGTCCTCACAGGACTGATAAAGGCAGAAGCCAGAGGCTGTTTCTGCAAAGATAATCCCAATTAGTTTTGCTCTGGAAAAGCAGCATTTCTGACCCGGCAATGGTTGAACACACACCTTTCTTACCTAAAACGGCCTGTCATACAAGAAGGTGCTGCAGCTAAATATGTTCGCTATTTCATTCCTACTTTCTCACCTGAGTATTCAGCAAGTCCTCCTCCAACTCTGTAGCTAAATGACTTTGGGAGAAAGACATTCCCTTCAGCACCTCTATCAAAGGCTTCCCAAATATGAGGAGCTCAGGTTGGCTTTATCTTGCTCCCTATTTCTGCTTAGACACACCAGGAACACACTCAACTCTTGCTGTCGCACACCCACACGATTCACTAAAGCAGCCCCAAGAAGCCGCCGGTGCGGTGCTGATCACAGCGTGTCCAGTGCAGAGATGATAACAACAGAGAGAAGCCCCAGTCTGGCTGCAGGTCTCATTCCTGCTGCTCTCCAGAGGAAGCCCTGGGTCACAGCCTCTTCCCTACCAAGCACACGCTGCTCCCACCCGTGCACATCAGCAGCTCAGAGCAGGACTGCCAGACACGGCTCTGTGCCAGCCCGCTGACAGAAATGCTGTGGGCATGGAGGTAGGGCATAAGAGGATGCTGGGCCCTGCAGCATTTCCTGCTCTGGCTGGGAAAAGAGCTAGGGAAAACCAGAGCTGTGTCCTCCCTCCTGTTTAAAGAGAATTCTTTTAAGGTATAGAAAATATAACTTTCATGCAGTGTTTTCCAAGATTCTTTCAAACCTTTTTCCTTGCCCTCTTGTACTGGCCATCTCTTGATTTTAAGCCTGACAAGTCCAAGGTATTCCCTGATGATTCAGAGTCCCCTCCTCACACATGGGATAGCCTGAATCAAAATGGGAGCCTAAATGCTGCTTAGGACAGAAAAACAAGTTTCCTACAAATGCCTCAGTACTGGAATTTGTCCTCATGCTAGACTTCCCTAAGATTTCTCTTCAAACAGTAGCACTGGCATTACCGTGCATGATTTAGGTACAAGAGCTGCCATATCGTCAAGAACCCTGCACAGACACAGCTAGGTGCCAAAAACATATCCACATCTTGTCCTTAGCAGAGTTTCCTATGCACCATAAGAAACAATTTATGTCTGCAAGCTTGTTGCAGGCTTTGACATTGTAAGCATCTTGAAAAGTATTACAGGAATCCCATTAGAAGTACACACTTCAGGTTTATAGGATATAAAGACAACACTACTGCTTCATATCACAGCTTGGACCCCAAGAGCAAGTGGGATAAAACATCATCTAGGGTAGAGAATGTTTAAAAATTCACAAAATACCTGAGCCGTCCTCGGTGGAGCATTTCTTTCAGAAGGTCCCAGAGACGGTGACTGGCTGGTGCTGGTGGCATTTGGAGATGGAGCTGTTTTTCTGTAAGGATGGTCCAACATTTCAGGTTACAAGGCAAAAATATCAGCAGTCATCGCTCTTTCCTCACAGCGAGAACAGACCTTCATTTCCCAGAGGGTTTTTTTGAAATGGCTGTTGTCCCGACTGAACTTACTGAAAAAGGGTCACCTCCAATGTCTTTCTATCTCTTTCACTGTAGCCAGGCCAATCAACCTGAATGTCTTTGAAGAAATGTTCCTTCAGGCTGAAAGAATTCTCATTTGCATCCAGGCTGGCTACCTACGGGCAGACATTTAAAAGGTCAATATTCACTACACCTAAAGGCAGAATACAGATGTAAAACTGGTAGCACAAAGCTAAAGCAAAGCTGAAAAGAAAATCATGCACCAGTTTTCCAGGACTTTTGTTTGATGTGAAGAACAAAGCAGCTGTCATGTAAGAGGCAACAAGATTAAACAGGTGTGGTCCATTTGGGCTGTAGAAATTTGGATGTAAGAAAATGCCAAAGTGCTGCAAGCATGGAGGAAATGGACGCTCTGAAAACCTCTGCCTGCACCAGGGATCCAGGTTTTTTGGTCTTTAACGCAGCTTTGAGAATCAAGGTACACTATGCCAGAACTCTCAGTCTTCACCATTTGAAATACATGAAGAGGCCAGGTTTTTCCTTTCTGTTTTCCTTTTCTTTTGAGTAGGACCTGGAGAACATCATCTCCATGAGCAAGTCCATATTTTTCCACCCTCAGGAGGACTCCTGCTGCCCTCTTGTTTCAGCCAGCTACATTGCCATGGCAGAGCACAGCCTGGACCTGTAACGGGGCATGTTTTCATCATCCCATGAAGCACCACAGGATGCTGGCATTTGTCTCTGCAAACAGAACTGCTTTTCTTTCTCAAGTGTCTGCTCAGAGGAAACTACAGCTTCCTATGGAACTCTTACAGGAGATAACCTACCTAGAGCTACACTTCAACAGCTTAAAAGTAACAAAGATACCCAGAATCAGGAATTCACTTCTTAAAAGAAGAACTAAGCCTGTGTTGGAAGAGAAGGAGGGCTGTGAGTGTAAGAGCTCAGCAAGTTCTCCCTACTGGTTTTTCATGTATAGCAAAAAATAACACAACCTCCCTATGAAGTTAAGAAAAATGTGAATAACCGTTTTCAGGATGTAGTGCTGTTCACAAAGCCCTTTCAGAATGCAAACCAGTATCTTGAGGCAGCTCACACTGCAAACAAGAAACTACTCCTTCAAAATCTCCTTAAACATTAACAAGAAGAAACAGAAAGGAGAATTTTCATTCATCTCTTGCCCTCTAAGGAGCTGAGCTTTGAAATCTTACCATCGCTTTTTTCCTAGCTAAAAAGGAAATATTGCTACTTGATACGTTAATGCTTGCATAATTCAGCAACAGCCTACACTGACGGGGACTATTGAACAAGGAAGGAAACAGCCACTGCATCCTTCAGTCAATGTGAATCGTATGAATGGCTGTAATAAAGAAATACCAGTGGCACTCAAAGGACAACTGGAAAATTATGAGAAATAATAGGCGCCAAGGAAGTTGAAGACTCAATCCACACAAGAGCAAAGAAACTCTGTGCTCAAAGTTGGGCCACCACCTTTCTCATGTAGGATTTGCCTGGAACACCCTTCCCTGGAAGGCAACCCCCACAGACCCCAGTAGAAGCAAATACCATTGAGAGGCCACCAAGTCCGTTCAAATGAAATACTGCCCTGTGCAGCTACCAAAATTCTCTCCTCCGAAACTTGTCCCAGGGTATTTTAAGGACCTCAGCTAAGTGTTTCACCCAGTTGAGAGTTTCACCCTGTGAAGTTACTTCATCAAGCAGTTCAACAGTGCAAGGAAAAGAGGGAGGGTTCAAATAAGGCATGAGAAGCAACAACATTACAAAGAATTCATCACTGCCAGCTATTCTAGAAAAACAACAAGTTTTGAGGATTTCTTTCTTTTTGTCACATGGACTTGCAGTTGGGTGGAAACTGGGTAAAATTGATGGGAAAATGTAAACAAGGAGCATTTCCTAAGCCTCTCATTAGATTCTAATTGAAACCTGAAGTAAGGCTGCTAAGAGTTAGCATTGCAGGCAGCAGCTCCAGGATCTCACCTCCTGAAGGATCTTTCCAAGGGATTCCTTGTCCTTTTCCACAACTCCCTCTCTCTCTAAGCAGGCGAGTAGCTCTGACTTCTTGTAATTCTTCAGAGCCAATAAATGAATCACCCTGTCTCTGATGGATCGTTGAGAAACAGTACTGAAAGGTCTCTGGAAGAATTTTGCAGGGTTCGTGGGCATCGTTCTCTTTCTCTCAGGCACAAAATCTAGAGAGCTGTGTGGGGCCCTCCTGAGCTCTGGTATTTTCACTTCAGTAAAGAAAAAACAGAAAACAAATTGTCAAATGGGGAGTGGGAGGAAGCAAGGTAGTTGACTCAAAAGGATGTACCAAGACTGTTGAAACTCTATTTGTTCAGAGTTTATAGACCAGTACGAATCCAGACAGTAAAGCATTTGGAAGGAAGAGTCATTAAAAATACCATGTAAAGGAGTGATACTGGAGGGGAGGTATTTATGAAAAACTCTTTATATGCATGGTGGTTTTCATATGATTTCTCCTGTTTGGATGCTCAAGCACTGAGCTATGTCGAGAATGATATGGACAGTGGGATTAAATGCACCTTTGGCAAGTTTGACAACACCAGAGGCCTGGAAAGCCATCCAGAGGGACATGGAGAACCTTGGCAAGTAGGGCCCTGGGAACCTCATCAGATTCAACAAGGCCAAGTGCAAAGTGCTGCATCTTTGGGTTGGGACATGGCCTGTCCCTGCTGGGCAGGGATGCTGCAATGGGATGGGGCGGCTGGGATGAAGGTGGGGAGGACTTGGGGGTGCTGGTGGATGAGAGGCTGGGCATGAGCTGGCAACGTGTGCTGGCAGCCCAGAAAGGCAACCGTGTCCTGGGCTGCATCAGGTGAAGCGTGGCCAGCAGGTCAAGGGAGGGGATATGACGCAGCAGGCGCTGTTTTGAAACCAGGAACTCCTGCTTAGTGGCTGATGGAGACTTCATGCGTATTGGTGAGAAATCCGGGAGCTTTGTCCCTGCCATCACACACACGGAGACTGACCTTTCTTTACACGCTCCTTCAGTCTTTCAATGTAGGTCAAATTTTTAATGCCTTTCTCCACTTCCTGTTCCTTGGACCATGCCTCTCTGGTATTTGTCTGCAAACCTAATTGCACAAACATCACACACTTCAATTATTGAGAACACTGTAAACATGCCAGTTGTCGAGTGAAGACACTACTAAGGTTTGAGAAGCTCAATCCAATGTGGATAGAGAAACTTCCCACAGCATTCAAACAAAACACCTCCTAAAACCATACCCCTGAAGGACTTCTAAAGAAAATTACCTGAAACCATAACCAAGCATTCAGATGAAAATTAGGTAAGAGTTCTTCACCCAGAGGGTGATCAGGCATTGGGACAGGCTCCCCACAAGGCTGCTCATGGTACCAAGTCCACCAGAGCTCAGAAAACATTTGGACAAGTTCCACAGGCACCTGGTGGGGTTCTGGGGGACAGAGCTGCACTAGCATATCCTTGTGGATCCCTTCCAACTCTGATTCTGATTCTCTGATTCTGTGACAAAGCCCAGTCCCTAACTGGTACTGCATGGAGCATGTTGCAAAGGCACCCTGTACCCTACCAGCAACCAGACCAGTCTCACCTGAGTTTCTCTGTGCCAGCCTAAAGCCAAAGCGGCACCAAGTTCCACAATTGTCTCACTACTGCCAGTCCTCACACCCCAGTTACTGAATGTTAAATATTCCCTTAGGATCTGTGTAGACCACCACCAAGAATCACACAAATCATCATCCACATGTGAAACAGAACGTCCCCAGGGAGAAATCTGAAGTTTAGCTTTGTCTCTCCGGAAAGCCACCATGATGCTAGTTTAAAATGCTCTGCACTAGGCTAAGGCAGAGCAAGAGCTGCACTTGCAGTGGCAGGGAAGTCCCTGCAGGCAGGTGACTGCAGCCACAGCCAGGTGAGAGCCTGCTTTTCTCAGGGCAGCTGGCTGTACCTGGCTCAGCTCACTGCTGCAGGCAGCACCACTGAGTGCCTGTACGGGGAATGTGCACTTCGAGTCTGCCTGGAGCCAGGCTCCTTGGGGAAACAGCACTGAGAGCAGATTAATAACAAATGACATCACCCAAGCACGTTGTGCTTTGTGGGAAATTATGGAATCCGTGGGGAAGATGACATCAGTATCTTCCTTTCCATTTCCTTGAAAAGAACCCAGCACAGTGTTATGGCAACACTCGCTTATCAACGACCAAGACAAAAAATTAAATCAAGCAAAGTTTCCCATGCTGACCTTGTGAAATTCTCTACGCAACTTCCTCAAGGTCATTTTCTTTCAATTTCCCAATTAAATTTAAAGGATAATGACAGTGCCTAGATACTCCAAAATCAAAAGCTTAGCTACCAAGGCAGTGAATTTAGGTGCATGGAGTGGTTCAAATCTTGACCTCAATGCTCCAAATTGCATCCCATCAAGCAGTATGGGAACAAGGAAGGACTGGCAGGCTTTCTCAGGGGAAAACAAACCAGTGGCTACATGCAGTGACAAGAGACTGCAAGCTTGACCTGAGGGCATACCACCTCCAGTTGAGGTCTCTGAACACAAGAGATCCCCTGTCCCGAGAATATGCTGTAAAAATGAATTACCAAGTTGAAAGTCTTACAGATATTGAGCAAAATGTGAAAGGCAACCATACCTCCAAGTGGGTTATTCAATCGGACATTCTGCGCACTTCCATTGTGCAATGCCTCGCTGGCATTTGGCTAAAAGGAAAAAGATATTTTCTGTAAAAACTTCAGCCTACTCTCCATCACTGCTGATTAACTAGGCCCTTCACTTTAAACAAGAGCTGTATTTGCGAAGGCTTGCTGTCGCATCACTAAAAAGGGCTGCTTTGACACAGTTCCCCCTCTGCAAGCAGCCGGCTACAAAACTGCCCTGAGAGAGCAACCCTCCCTTAGCCTCTAATGCAGCCAAACATTCAAGTAGCAAGTCATCCATTCCCAATTGCTGGAATTTATAGGCACAGGCTTCCCTTGGAATCAAGTGCCTGAATACAACTGAACTGGCCAGTATTCAGCTAACAATCCAGCTGAGAGTGGTTGACAAAAATACAAGAATTTTGGACACGACCTGATGCCGGGATTGATTTGGTACTAAGGAAGCACATCCTGGAGTCAGCTTCAAGAAGAATTTCACCTGCATAAGGTGAATTTTGACTCTCAACAGGCATGAGAACCCTTTCTCTTGTCCTCAGCTCTAGATGCAATTCTTTGCAGGTGTGAAATGGAAGCAGTTTATCCTAGGTTAATCAGATATTACAAAATTTGGGTTGCTTGGTTGATCTCATCATTTAGTACAGAGTGTATTGCATTCCGCTGGAGGTTAAAATGTTCATCAGCCTAAGTACATTTTTTAATGAAAACAACTACTGCCATCCAACTGCTTCATTCCGTAGGCAAAATTGCCTGAGAAAAAATCTGAAAAGCTATGATAAATGGACTGAAAGATGTGCACTAATTACCATGTGAAGGGAGACATCAATACCGAAGATAGAATATTACTTAATTGAAGAAATGATGTCATTTAGAAGCAATGAAGATTTATGTCTTTGGCTACTAAAAATGCTGAAATTTCTTTGTTTGGAAAAGCTTTGAAAATGGTGCGCATGTAGCTGGAGCTCTCCACTATGCATCACAGCTGAGAATAAAGAAATGGCTACTCCTAATAGTAAAAAATACTGTTAGAGCGTTTCCTTTCTCCTGACATGTTCAGTGAGTGCAGGGCAAAGACAGAACAATGAGAAATCTATGCATTTTGACCAAGAGCCATGCCCAGAGCATGAATTTCCTGAGTGTCCCAGCATGGAGAACATCTGACTTTCACCATTGGCACCTCCTCAATGACATCCCTGAGAACCCTTTCCATCAGAGAACTTCCCACTTCCGCTGGCACCTCCTCCGTGTCATCCCTGTGAGTCGTTTCCACCGGGGCAGCTGCCTCAAAGGGGCCCTTGGAGCACCAGTGGGGCCCCAGCCCTGCCCGACAGGTCCCGCGGGCTCAGCAGCACCTGACACCAACACCACGGCCAAGCCCCCACCTGCTGGCAACCCGCAGAGCCCGACAGCTGCCCCTCACCTGTTGGTCCTGGGACCCCTGGGTCACCCTGACGGGCATCGCAGTGCTGTTGGGGGCCCTGCGGGACGCCGTGCGGGTTGGGGCCCTGCGGAACGCTCTGGATCGTGCCCAGGCCCACAGCTCCGCCATCCCGCTCTGCCTCGGGTGCTCTGGCTCCCACACAGCCACTGATCCTGCTGAAAAATCTGCAAAATGCAAAATATTTGTCAGGAAAATGTGTTCTTTGATGTTTCTCCTTTGTGGCTTTCAAAGCTCATCAACAAGGAGGGAAATTATTCCCATGAAACAAGAAGTAGCCAACAAGCTCTAAGTGATGGCCAGGCCTTTGAAAGGCAGGTTGCTTCTTGGCTGAATGGCCTTGTGGAGGTGCAGGGCTTGACAGGCTTCAGTTTCCTCAGACACAGGGGAGGTTAGCAAGGCTTGGGAAGAAGGATGTACCACTGATGGTGGACACAAAGAATGGAGAATTTCTGGGCACAAGGACATTTGGCAGAATCCCCAAGGAAAGGAACAAACTGATAAAGCCAATGCAGAAACTGTGCTGAATCACCTCCTGCGAGGTAAAAGGCCATTCCAGCAGGGGCAGACCACGGCTATCCACTCAAGAAGCCTCTCACTAAGGAGAAGGGAGAGTCTGAGCATGCAGACTATTGAGCATGAGAAGTGAGAGGATCATTACCCAACAGCAGACAGAATACTAATTATGAAGAGAACTAGGGAACTTGCAGTCAGTGAACACTATTTCCTTTCTTTACTAAAATGTAGAAATACAAAGACACTCTGGTTCTTTGTGTGCTGGCTTTGTGAATTTGTCCCTGAACCCCCCCCCGTTTCTGCACAGAACTGTAAATAATTACCTCCACTCAGTGTGTGGATCGGCCTCTTGAACAGCGTGTGCTAGAACCAACCAAGCTGGAACAACACTCGCTATCGCTCCGACACCTCCGCTCTCGACGCAGCCGCCGAAGGGTCTGACCGGTCCTGCTGTGTGCTGGTGACAATGGCCACGTGTCCTTGGAAACGGGGAGTTCCGTGTTCCAGGCTGGGTGGGATGTCACTGAGGAGCAGGACGCGACACAGTCGGGGCACAGGGAATTCACAATGGGCACACGTGGGGAATGCCCTGCCTTGTCCCATGACTGACTCAGCTCATTTCCAAGCGCAGAAAGGGGTGCTCTGGCCACACCAGTTGCTGCAGTAGCTTTGCAGACCAGGGCTAATGAAGTGTTTCTGCACACAAGTGCTGCACTTGGCCCTCTCTGAGGCAAAGGAGCAGCTTAACACCCCTAACCAGGGCAGCAAGGCGCAGCCCCCTCCTCCCCCAGCACTGAGTGATCCTGTCGTGGGCCAGTCAGTCTGTGAGGCTTCCAGCACATACACGGTCACTCAAATATTATCTCTTTGACAAAACCCCCCAGCCTTTCCTCATCCCAGTCTCCGAAAAGGAAACAAGCCAGCAGCAAGCCCAGGTTCCCATGTGCTGTGCAGGAGGAGCTGACGTGGAAAGGCCCACGCTGGCCCTGAGCACAATTACAGGCTGATAATTGTGCTGACTGCAGCTGGCCGTTGGAGTTACTGACACATGTAGATAAACATTTTATACTCAGTTTATGATGGTTTCATTGTCATTTTCCCCCTTCCCAAGATTATTCCTGATTTAAGTCAGCTGGCAGCAAAAATAAGTGTTGTCCAGTCATTACAGGGAGAGGGAATAAGAGCATGCAGTTGAGAATGTGTTGAATATTACCATCCAAAGCGCATTTTCAATGACATCTTGTATTTGTTTTCAAGACCATGTCTATACCTACCCATGTCTGATTTCCTGGCTGTCCCACTCACAAGGACAGTGCAGTTGGGGGAAAGAAAGGGAGGAAGCAATTAGTCAAACACCAGAGCCCACAGCTGTGTCCCTTTTTGGGAATGACTGGATGGTGTTGATTATGGATCCCCAGTTAGGAACTATTGGAAAAGCCTGTGTAGGAATCATTAGAGGAATCCATGGAGGTGTTACACTGGACTCCAGAATGTCCAACAGCCTTTCTATATCTTTTAAAGGTTATTGGTGACAACCCCTGCTCTGCAGTTACCAGATTTGACTGACCCCTTTGCACTGCTCACATGTGAGTGCCTTTGCCTTGCACAGTAACTCCATATTTAGCTCCAAGCATGAAGGAATGAAGGAAGTAACCCTGTGGCATTTTGAGCCTATTTCTCAAAAAATATCTAAACAATGTACTAGAGGGATGGCCAATGCACCTCAGAGCAGGAGCCACCATGGTCCTGATTGAGAGAATGTACTTGAAAATAAATGGGGAAAAAAAGTGACAGTTTATGTGCCACACATGGTTTGTCTGGTGTAGAGCAAAAAGGAGGTCACTGGTTATCCCTGAGCAGAATCTGAAAGTAACAGGTGGTACTCCTGGAACAAAAGACCTTGAGACCCAGGCCCCTCAAAAACTTTCTTTGTCCTTGCTGCCTAGAGTGTGCCTGGAGTGACATGTGGGTCACCTTCCTGCCAGTTCAGTATGTGCAGGGGCAGAGGGGGGAATGTCAATAAGTGATCGGTTGTCCTGAAGTCCCTTTTGCCGGGGCAGATGCCATGGGGGTCTCTCAGCCAGAGAAAGAGCCAGGACCCGCAGGGCAGATCTTGTGTCCTGGATCCGGCCAGGACAGGGGTAATTTTTGCAGCAGCCAGGAGGAGCACGGCCAGGACCTTGGGGTAACTGGCTATCACCTGCCACGTGGCAGGGGGAAATGGAAGGGGTTTGTTCTTTTCTTTCTTTTCTTTCTTCTTATTTTCTTTTTTTAAACAAAGTCTTTTCCCATTCTTTCTATTAGAAACCATTAATATTTTGTAATAGCCTTTCCTTGCAACCATAACCATTCCAGTATTCTGCATTTCCTTGCTTTTTAAAAGTTACTTTCTCCAAACAGAATCTTTGCAAGCTCACTTTGAACCCAAAACTGGTGGTACACCTCCTGCTCCAGCTCCTGTTCCTGCTCCTGAGGGTAAGTCTGCTTTTCAAGCAATTGCAGTCACTGGGATGTGGGTCCCCAGCCAGCGTCTCCCTTCACGCTGCACGGCTTCTGCAGGCAAACAATACTTAAATATAAACATCAGGCGTAGGAATGTGGCCCCTGTTGACGGAGTAAACAAGTTACCCTTTGTCTCCTTAAAAAGGAAAAAAGCCCAGAAGGTTCTCTCCACAGTTTGGTTAAAAGACACCTCATAGGACCTTGGGGACTTCACCTCAAACTTAAGGATAGCTAATTGGACAGGAGCCAAAAAGTCCCACCTAAGCAATTCCCTAGAAGAAGAAGAGAACAAAAGAGTTCATCGCTTTTGTGAAGTGTTTTAGCAGGAGCAAGAACCTCTTGCCCTGGCTCGGGTTTTCTCGGTAAAGAGCTTTTTTATTTTGCCCGTTATTAAAACTTTTTGTTTCCAACACTGTCACAGGAGCCATCCTGCTTCTTTATGCCACCTGAGGTAGCTGAGCTACCAAGGGTATAATGCTTATCTCTGAGAGCTTAGGAGACCTGGCTTGAAGAGAAAAGCATTAATAAGGGAACATTAAAACTAGTGCTAAGAGAAACGTTTTCTGAGACTTTTTTCAGAACAGAAAGGGGATGGTGAAAGCTAGCACAGGGCTTAAAATTACTACAGTAATGGTTTTTTTTTCTATTAGTCCCTAATTCCTTGGATATATTTGGTTTTAGTTTGGGTTTGGTACCTTGGTTGGTTGAATTCTTTTTGTTTTGGGGACTGATGGTGGTGGGTGCATGTTTGGTTTATGGTTGTTTTTTGGGGTTTTTTATGTTACTATTTCATATATCTTTCTTTGCTATTTTATTTTTTTTTTAACCAAAGATTTTTCCTTCCTTTATATTATAAACCAATATTTGTAAGAGCCTTTCCTTTGAACTACAACCATTTCAGTGTTGTGCAGTTCCTTGTTTCTTAAAATGAAAACATTTTTTAGATTGAAAATTACTTTCTCGGGATAGAATCTTTTTGGGGTCGAATTGGACACCAAGTAGCCAGAGCACCTCCTGCACATGCTCGTGACAGTGATGGTAAGTCTCCTTTTCAAGCAATTGTGGTCCCGTGGATGTGGTTCCAGGACAGCATCTCCCTCCATGCTGCACGGCTTCCGTAGGCAAATACAGCAGTACTTACATGTCAACATAATGGAGCAATACAGAAGTAAATAGAAGCATTCTGAGCCATTTTTCAGAAGAGAAAGGGGATGGTGAAAGCTAACACAGGGATTAAAACACAGTGATTTCTATGCAACAGGGTTGATAAAGGACAGACCCAAATTTGTAGAGAGCGCGGGACTCCAGGACGGTTTGGATGGATGAGAGATCTCTGAAGTCAGGTCTTAGAAGATGTGGTTTATTAAAAGGGGGGAAAGGTCCTGCTTGGAGTTGCCAGGCACAACTCGTGGCAGGCCCAGGGAGAGAGGGAGAGGGAGAGAGAGGGAGCGAGGGTTCCAGGTGAGGGTCCCAGAGGAAGGTCCAAGAGAGCGTCCGGTCCCTCGGGCACACCTTATCAGGGGGCTTCAAGGTGGGCTGGAACAGGACTTGGGCCAATGGGGTCCCAGATACCTGATGCTTCAGGGGAGGGTCACAGGTGTGGGATGAACCAGACATTGTGGGTGAGACAGAGCATTCCATTTGACCTTTGGACCTATCTGCAGGTAAAGGGCGTTGTTTAATCAGAAGGGGGGATTGCTTTCAGCCTGGCTATACTATTGCTTTCTAGTTATTCAGTAGTCAAGGTTTGTTATTTCAAATCTAGTTCTCATCTCAATGGCTGTATTTTCCAAATCTTTTGCCAGGCAATCATATTTATAAGGTTTTCCTATTTCATCTTCCCCAACACAAATTAACAAGAGGGATATTTGTTAGAGCTACCATTACTCATCACACACTTAGGGCAACCCGTACCATTAAGCCCAAAGCTAATATGGCTCCGTGTTAAATATTCCTGATGGATTACACATCCTTGCGTGAAGATGGAATTAGGATTTAAAGCCAGTATTGATGCATATACAAGCATTGTGCAAGAACATTGCAGATTCCAAATAGAAACTAAATATCACCTGTACAGCATAAACACTGCAATAACATGAGTACACTTCTCCCATCAGGTTCACAGGCAGCTCAACCAATTCTGTGCTTGCAAATAATCTCTTCTGGCATCTTTTGGGGCCCTGAACCAGGAATGTCACACCTAAAGACTGTGGGACCATGAAAATTCCTCCAGATACAAACCAGTCTCCAGGTGACACAAGTGACTACGGCAGCCTCCAGTAATGTAGCGGGACCCAGGTTTGCTGTGTTCTCTTTGTCATCGTGGGTTTGTAATTCAGACTCACAGAGGGGCTTGAGTTGGAAGGGACCTTAAAGACCCTCTAGATCCAACCCCGTCTGCCACGGGCAGGGACACCTTCCACTGGAGCAGGTGACTCAGAGCCCCTCCAAGCTGTGGCAAATACCCAAGGACCCCTTCTTCTCTGTTTTGCAAGGTCAGCTTTCCATGCTCACATTCACAGATGGCTCCAGTCTCACACAGAGCATTGCTGGCTGGTCACTCTTATCTCCACAGCCCAGTAGAGATCCTATTTTGGATGGCTCTCACTGCTCCCAAGGCCCCAGGGAGCAGCCACTGCCTCTCCTCTGTCACCCGAGGACACAAGGAAAAACGTTGCACTCAGCTTAGGTCACAATGAAGAGACTAATTTATTTATTCTGACTCCAATCATTTCTAGTTTTCAAAAGGTGCCAGTGGATTGGAGGGTGAACGTGTCATCTCTCCAGCTACACTGGACAAACTACCAGTCTATCAAATTTCTCTGCCTCTAGGAAGGAATGCAAAACACAAGGTTATTTACAGCAAGTTGCCTGAGAAAATTCTCTACAAGAATGTAAACTCAGAAGGCTTTAGAAAATCCTGAGAAATCAAGGCAACACTCCTCCTTCTGCTTTCCCTTCCAGGATCAGTGATTTCCTGCCGCTTCCTCCATGTCTGAGACAACTGAAGAGATAAGGGGCTGAGGATGCAGCTTCTGGCAGAGAGTTGATAACACTCAGCTGAGTATTTTATTCTCCTGCCACTGAGCTGTCAGGCTGCTTACACAAAATTTCCTCCTGGTGTGGAAAGGGGCTGGTGTGAGCAGCAGGAATTGTTGCTGGCTGGAACATTTCAAAGAGCTGGACAAAAGAAACATTTTGTGGAAGGCCACCAGCTGCCCTCTGTCAGCAGCACAAGGTGTGAGGTCCCCCTTAAGGCCATCCCTGCACAAGGACAGCCTGGCCTCCTCCAGTACCCAGAACACCTTTCAGGCTTTCGGGCTGGCCTCATCCCTCACTCTGGAGAAGCAGGTTGCTGTTGGAACTCTCATAGCCACAGCTCCCGGCTGGATTGCCGTGTCTTACCACTGACAGCCCTGGAGACAACAGTACAGACAGGCTCCATCTGCAATAAAAGGGGACTTGGTTCCAGCTTTTCCCTTGGACCAGCATGCAGCAAGCACACCTGGGCCTCATTCAGGTCTGTGTGGGCTGGTAGTCAGCTTCTGCTGGGAATTTAAAGCTTTTACCCTACTTTCCACAATAAAGAATGGAGCAAACTCAGCTGCACCAAACCCCAAATTTCACTCTAGCAATCACAATTTTCATTTTCCTCTATTCAAGCCTTGAAGAAAACAAACTTGACCTGAGTGAGCTGGAGGCACAGTGTCCTCCAAGATCATTCTTGAGTAGGACAACATTCCAGGGGAAGCCTGGCAAAGCCAGAGTTTACTGATGCTCAGTGCTCTTGCACCCTCCAGAGCTCCTGGAGCCCTCAGTCACCCCAGGCACAGTTTGGACAACAAGGGCATGGTTCCGTTTGGGACATGTGGGAACAGGAGGAGGGAAGACTTTGCAAACACTGTCACGAGGGCAGGGCTCTTTTCCTTTATGGTGCCAAGTGGTAGTACATAATCTTGGAGTTAACGTCAGGTGCTGAGGGGCACAAATTCTCCGTGAGAAGGACAGAGTGTCTCCACTCACACAGCAAGGTAAGTGAAGGGGAAAGCGCAA
Organism: Anomalospiza imberbis; assembly: GCF_031753505.1. Lineage (NCBI taxonomy): Eukaryota > Metazoa > Chordata > Aves > Passeriformes > Viduidae > Anomalospiza > Anomalospiza imberbis. Next base: position 106,142 of record NW_027100293.1, on the reverse strand, counting down.
TCTATCTTTCATGGGAGGTGTTCAGTTTTTAACAGAATGTTTTTGCAGGAGACATGCCTAGGCAGCGGTGACTGAGAGCATTTTATCAGACTCACAGAGCATCCCCACATCTGCTTTGCCACATTTGCTCTCTTTTTCTCATGGTGAATGATTTCTGCTGCCAGGGTGGCTCCTGCTCGGAGTTCTACTCCCAGTGGAGTCCCGGAGTCTCCTCAGCAGGCCTTTGCAGTGAGTTCTGAGCCAACGCGTGGCTCTGCTGCCATCCCAAATCTGCCCTTCCCTTGCCCAGCCTGAGTGCAAGTGGGGCATGTGCTGGGCAGGGCTGAGATTTTCATGGCCAAAATCCTCCTGCATTTACATCTGCTCCTGGCTTTGGGTGGCACAAATCACAAAACACCCACTGCAGTTGACAAATGGCATTTCCTGCAGATTGCTACAGCCGCACTGCTGATCGACAAACACACGAGAATCCATTTAATCCATTGGAAAATGTCATTTATCACTAATTGCTACACTCACACTGACAATACAGGACTCTACAAATCTCAATTTAGGTTAAAACCAGGAATTTATTAGATTATTACAACCAGTCTAGGTAAAAATATACAAATACCAACTTCAGTTAATAAAACTTAATTTATTGCCAACCTCTACAACAACTCACTATACACAAAGATCAATTACGAGTTTAACAACTTAATTTATTACATATTACTACAAGTGTAGAGCCCATATAGAAATACAGAAATATGCATACCCTCTCTAAATATCTTTAAATAAAATTAAATACATATGTATATGCACATATATATAAATGCACATACAACTATAACAGTCTACAGATGTAAATACAGATTAAACATCACATACTACATACAACAGACATACATACATATATATATCAATAGATTAGTTATATAAACCAAACCTGTCTATAAATATACAAATATCACTGTGCTAAGGTAAATACCCATCCAACTGCATCAATACAAACAGAACTGCAACATAACTTTAAACAGAACAGCAAGCAGAGGGATCCCAGCTGCCCCATCTTCCAAGCCTCTCCCTCGGGCTCTTCCTCCCGTGCAGAGCAGCTCTCCTGCACAGGGACGGCAGATGGCACAGCTGGGAAGCAAAGGGAGCACTGAGTCAGTATGGGGACGTTTTCCTTGGCAGCAGCTGCACTTCCATCAGGGAAGGGAAGATCTCAGAGCCTCCCCAGGAGGGTTAGAAAGAAAAAGCAGCCGAGCGGGCCAGGCTGTGGTGAGCGCAGCCGCGGCGGGACTGTCCCGCAGCCCCGGCAGCCCGGCACAGCCGGCACAGCTCCCGGGCCCTGCCGGCACAGCTGCCTTGCCCAAGGACAGCCCCTGTGCCGGCCGGGGCAGCTGCGCTGAGCAGCCCCGGCACGGGCAGGGCCCGCTGCTGCCCCGCCGGGCAGTGCCCACGGCCACAGCCCACGCCACCCTCAGCCCCACCCTGCCTCCCCGGCCCTGTGGCCTCACCCGGGCTCTCTCCAGCGGGGCAGCAGCAGGTCCCCGTTCCCTGCTCTTGCTGCTGGCCTTCAGCTTCTCCCTGCTGGCTCCCGTCAGTCTCCGGCTGTCCTCAAGGTCTCCACTGCAGCTGTGGCAAAAGCGGAGGCTCTGCAACTGGTTCCAAGGCCTGGCAGAGCTGCAGTCCCGGAGCCCTCTGTGCTCCCTGCCGGCCCCCTCCATCCCCTCAGCCCCGCCATGCTCTCGGCAAAGCCCCAGCCCCCTTCAGTTTCTTCAGCCCCTCACAGTCCTCTCAGCCCCTCAGTCCCTTCTGACCCATCCCATCCCCCTAGCCCTGCCACCCCTCGGCCTGTGCCACTTCCCTGTCACCTCAGTGCCACCATCGCCCTCGGCTGCCCCACAGCCCTCAGCCCCAGCAGCACCTCAGGGTCACCGTCCCTTCAGCGTCACCGCCCCCTCAGCCCCCTCAGTCTCACCGTCCTTCAGCAGCTCCTCAGGGGACACTGCCTGGGGCCACCGGCAGCTCCCACCGCTCCAGGGACACCCGGGGCTGGAACTGCTGCTCCGCCCGGCCCAGCCGCCAGCTCGGACCCAGCACAGGGAGAGGGGACACAGGAGGCATGGGGGAAAAGCAAGAGGTGAAAAAGGCAGCCGAGGGGGGAAAGAGGTAAAAATGACCTACACAGCTCCATCTATGCATCTAAACCTCCATGTAACTGTAACTAAATAGCAAAACATATTTACACATATATATAAATGTTACTCTATAAATATATAAATGTAAATCTCAAAATGTGTAAACATAACTACATATATAAAAATATAAATCACATCTATAATTATATATATAGTTTTAACTATATAAACACACCTCTATACATCTATAAATGTATCTATATAGATATATAAATGGAACTGCAGAAATCTATAAATCTATGTATAAACAGAGGGATTCCACCTGCCCGATAGTCATAGGCTCTCCCTCTGATCCTCCCTCTTACGCAGGGCAGCCCTCCTGGCGAGGTAGATCAGGTGGATATCTGGGAAACAAAGGGAATGCTGGGTCAGTATTGGCCTCTGTGCATCTTTCCCTTTGGAAGTAACTGTCCTTCCACCAGGGACTGTCAGACACGGCCTGAAAGGCAGACTCTCACTTGGCAATTTGAAGCCTGCTCTGTAAAGAACAGGCATTCTTCCAAGTTTTCAAAACTTAAGAAGTATCCCAAAACTTTTAAGTATCCAAATAAACTCACAGCACTCACAGTGCAAATAGCACCCACAAGAGCTTGAAACACAGTCCCAGCTGCCACAGAGAAGCCCAGGATTGTTCTTTCTCTGAGGACAGACAGACCTCAGTCCTCATTGAAATGGCTGAAGCTGAGGGGTGCTGGGGGCTGAGTTATGAACTGGCACCGTTCCCTGCCACCTACAAACTGCCCTCTGCAGTGAGCAACAGCTCCTCCAAAACAACCACCAGCTCTGGGATGAACAGCTGGGAGGGAAAGAGCTCCCTACCAGGCCTGCAGGCTGCACCAGCTTTGCACAAGAATGACGATCCAAAGGGCTCTCTCTGTCCTTTAGTTCTGCCTAATTTGGGGTAATTTCAGTTTTTCCCTGAGCTACTGGATTTATGACTAATGATTTGTTTAGTCTCAGAGCTTCTGCTGCTTGCATTTTTAATGTATCTCACAACAGCTACCAGCAGACTGGTACTACATTGATTTAATGCTTGGAGACAAAAAGCTCAGACTTCTACACTGACTTTTTGCTGGGGTTTTCTTCTCTTGCCTCAAGAGTCACTCAGTGTTGCCTCCAGAGCACTGACACCCAGCAGCAAACTTATCCATGGACATCAGCACAAACCTGGGACACTGTAGCTGGTGACACAACTCCCACAAGGTCAGGTTTATTCCCTGCTCTCTTGCCACATCAGAGGACTCGGTGTCAGAACCTCTGGAGAAGCGTGGAGGGCAGAGCTCGGCCAGGTTGTGCACGTGCCTTTGAACTAAAGGCACCAGGAAGCACCAACCCTGCAGACAGGAACTCAACTCTTCTCGTCTCCCTTCCTGCCAGAGGCAGGCTCAGAGCAGCCGTCTCACACCTCTCTAAACCAATGGGGCTCTGTCCTTACCAAGCTCCTCGGGCTCCTGGGAATTGTTCCCACAGCTCTTGGTGCCAGGCAAAGCTCCCTCTGCTGCAGCTCTGTCCACAGGCTCCCCTCCTGAAGACTCAGGCACAACATTAATATTGCCCTTGAAAGAGAAACAGAAAGAAAGAAACCCTTCTCACCAGTTACACAAAACATCTGGTCCAACAACTCTGTGGCTCACACTCTTAATCCCTTGCTCCTAACAAGAAGTCTGGGCCCCAAAGCCCTTCAAAAGTCAAAAAGATTTGACTTCTCAAACACCATCCAAAGGCTGTCAAAGGTGACAGTGTTGAACGTGGGGGTGACACTGAACACATGGAATGGCTGCTAAGGAAGGACTCCTGCCAGCTCCTGGCACAGGGATGTGCTCCTCCCTGCACAGCCCTGAGCACAGCACTCTCATCCAGGCTGCAGCTTGGCAGGGACTGCGTGGGAACACACATCCCTCCCCGCAGAGACGCCCGAGAGCAAGGTGACTGAGCTATGCAACGTGGACAGCAAGAGTGGCCAGTTTGCCCAGCTGAGGATTTCCCAGATGGAAACTGGACTGCAGGCCCCAGGTTACTGAGAGGACAAGAAAGCTGCAGCTGCAGCCCAGCCCCACCCACGGCTCTGGGAGTGCCTACACACACGGCAGGGCTCTCACAGCAGCAGCTGCAGCTGCAGCCCAGCCCTGCTTTGCCTTGGCCTTGCCACCCAAAAGAGGCACAGCCCACATCTGCTGCTGGAACAGAGGCACCTCTCGCACACCCCTCCCTGCACGGGACACTCTGCCTTCAGTGGCAATTCTCCAAACACTCTTCTCTTCTTTCCCACCTCACAAAGCCTCTCAGAACCTACAAAGCTTCCACTTCCGCACCACAAATGCCCCTGCACGAGGAATTCTTCCCAGGAAAATGAGCACCCAAACTTGGCCAACACAGGCTCACACCTTCTCATCCTTACTCAGGGGGGAGACTTTTTCATTCCCTCTTCTTTAGGAAATCTTGCTTTACCAAGAAAATCCTTCCCTGTCTGTTCACAGCTGAACTCAAGAAGCCTTTGCTTCTCAGCCCTGCAACAGCATTCAAAAGCTGTCAGTCCAGCCCCTTTCATCCCTGTCCAATGCAGTTACCTGAGCAGAGGGAGAAATCATCTCCTCCAGTGTCTCAAGCACCATGTCCAGATCCACTGGTGGCAATTCCTCTTTCCCAGGAGTATTCCACAGCCAGCCGGGGGCTGTCCATGCTGCATAACCAGCACTGCCAGCTGGACCACTGGGAGCTGAAGTGTCTGGGGTGGCTGCAAGAATCCAAACACATTGGTCAGGCTCCACAATGGGGCTTTGGGACACAGAGCTCTAGTGCTGCCTTGGACCAAATATCACAGGAAGCACACAGCAACCTCAGTTCCAGAAATGTATTCAGACTTCCCAGGGGAGTGGAAGAGCGAGTTCTTCCTCTCACAAAATACTTATCCTAGTGGACATGTATATAGATGAAAGCATGGATTGTAAAACTGATAGAGACAGACACAGACACACACTTTATGATCACAGCCTTTTGCATCTTCCCAGCAGCTTTGGGATTTGGCTGCTTGAGTTTCTCATCACAAAAGACCATAGAATGTAGATTCACCCAGGAAGAGCCCAGATCCTCAGACACACTCACTGAAATTATACAGTGAGTTTATTCTGAAAACAGCCTTGTGGGCAAGGCCGCATTCTGCTGGTGCAGCTGTTCTGGAGCACACAGAGCTCATTTCAATGGCATGGCTTGATTTGCAGGGCAGACAGTCTCAAACATCTGCAATATCCTATCACCGTCCTAGTTTGGCTTCATTCAAAGAAGAGGGGAGTGCACCTAACACTGACCACTTGTCAGGCAGTATTTTTTGCTTTGTGCTTGTACCCCTACAGAGAGGCTGTCTGGAAAATGCCCCCAACACCCTCCCAGCCTGCAGCAAGGACAGGAAAAGCAGGCAGAGTCTCTGTTTTCAAGGTCCTTCTTCCTAGGTGACTTGACACTTTCTACCTGATTCTCACTTGAGATCTACCCATGACAGAGCACTGTGGGAAAACACTGCAAAGGGTCATTAACCAGGACCTGTTTGAAGAGGAAGGCTAGAAACTCTTTCCCTATCTGAGGGGCTGCAGGCTGGCAAGTGCTGCTCTGAAGATGTGCAGCAGCTTCTCTGTGGAGAGGCCATGGAAGGGCTGTGATGGTCTACAGGAACCAGCGGAAGGATGAGCTCAGGGAGGCATTTAAGCTCTAGGGGAACCAGCCGAATGATAAGCTCACAGCTGAGATTAAATCTGCCCGTGCCTGGTTGCTCTGATGAAACCCCAAGAAGTCCAGATGAGACAAAGACTTTCTTGGGGAGATGCTAGGAAAACCTCAGATTCCTGAGCACCTGCACTTTGCCTGGAAGCGCCTGGAGGCAGCTCTAAACCCTGAGGTGAGGAGCAGCGAGGTCCTGGTAGGAGAGCCCTGTGTAGGAGTGGGAAGAAGAAAGGAAGCAAAGGGAAAGCTGGTCTTTGGGCGTGTTTCCCTTGGCAGCAACTGTACATCTGTCAGGGAAAACAAAAGCCCCCATCCTCCCAAGCAGGGTGAGAAAAAAGAAAAAAGAAACAACCAACACGTTCAAGGGCTATTCAGCTAGCAGCTGCTGGTCTACTGAGCTCTCCCCTATTCGCTCAACTGTCTGGGAAAACTCTCCCGCATTGTCCTTCCCTGGTAGGAGGCAACTGCCAGAAAGCCAACTGCCAGCTCTCTTCCCCACTGCCCCGGAGGAACAGGAGACTCCCTCCAGCTGGGCCGGAGCAGGACCGAGCCCTCGGCTCACCCGCACTCACGGAGAGCTCCCCAAGCACCCCGGGGCCGCGCAAGGAGCAGCGGCAGCCAGGGCGCATGGCAGGGCCAGCTGCAGCCGAGCGGGCCAGGCTGTGGTGAGCGCAGCCGCGGCGAGACTGTCCCGCAGCCCCGGCAGCCCGGCACAGCCGGCACAGCTCCCGGGCCCTGCCGGCACAGCTGCCTTGCCCAAGGACAGCCCCTGTGCCGGCCGGGGCAGCTGCGCTGAGCAGCCCCAGCACGGGCAGGGCCCGCTGCTGCCCCGCCGAGCAGTGCCCACGGCCACAGCCCACACCACCCCCCTCCGCCCCCGGAGCTCCCACCCCGACTCACCGGCTCTGGGCGGCTGCCCGGCGGGGAAGGAGGGCACCTCCCGCTCCGTGCGCAGCTGCTGGAAGCGGCTGGGCTGGTGGCTGCGCACCTCCCGCCCCGCCGCCAGCCGCTGCCTGTTGGCCGCGCTCCGGCGCTTGATGCGGAGCAGGAGGTCGGGGCGGTCGCAGCGAAAGTTGGGGTGCCTGAAGTGGAGCCAGCTGCCGGCATCGCCCGGCTCAGCTGAGCCAACCCCGCCCGGCACCTTGTGGAAGCCGTAGAGGTTGAGCTGCCGCACGAAGCTGCCGAACTGCGTGGCTTGGAAGGAGTCCGGGGCCGGCCCCGCCCCCTCACTGCCCGCCCCGTGGGCGGCGCCCGGGCTGAGCAGCTCCCGCTCGAAGAGGGAGCGGTGGATGAGCAGCCCCCGGGCCCGGCTGTCCCAGCGCACGGAGCGGACGCGGGGGCTGTTCGCCAGGCGCCACAGCTTGGCGGGGAAGGCGCTGGCTCTGAGCCCGGCGGGCAGCGGCAGCTCCGCCATGGCGCCGCTCGCCGGCTGTCGCCACAACGGCCCCGGCGCAACGGCCGCGGCTGCGCCGGCGGCGCGCGGCCTGAGGGGGGCGCTGCGCTCGGGCCCGCGCGCGCCCAGCCGCACTGGGCGGGGCCGAGCGCGGCAGAGCCGGGGCTGCGGGCACAGCGCGGGCGGGGCGGCTCCCGGGGCTGGCCGGGCTCCGCACGGCGGGGCCAGGTGCGAACCCTCTTTTTCCCTGGCTGCAGTCATCCTTCTGCCTTTGCTTTGCGGTACGGCCCCAAGGCGCCAAGGCAAGTGCAGGAGCTTTCAGAAGGGTCCAAACGGAGAAATCCCATCGGAAACTCTTGCTCTTTGTCCAGTGAAAACAAAATCACTTTCATTTCTGCACAGCTGAATTCAGGAAAAAGGTCTTAGTCTAAATAGCTTCCCTCTTTGGTAGGGGTTGCAAACAGAGGTCCTCACTTCCAAGCAGACAGGTCAAATGGGAGAAGGGGAAATGATGAAGAGACTTGAAGACATTTCTTTTGGACACACTCCAGCCCCTCAGTGTCCTTCCTGAATTGAGGGGCCCAGAACTGAACACAGCACTCAAGGTGTGGTCTCTCCAGTGCCGAATGCAGGGGGACAATCACTGCCCTGGCCCTGCTCCCACAGCCTGTCTGGCACAGGATGTTTTGCCCACATTCAGCATCTCCGACGCCCTTCCTGCCCCGTCCGGCCAAGACACGGCTCCAGCGGCGGACAGGGAGGCGGCTGCTGTGCTGGGGCCGCGTGTGGGTGAGGGCAGCTCTGCCCGCGCTGCCATCTTTGGTGGGAGTGCCGGTGCCGGCTTTGCCCCCGCTGACGGCTGAGGGTGGAAGGGCAGCCGGACGGGGTGGTGGTGGGTCTTGGGGCTGGGGTGGTGGGGCAGCCTGGGGCCGGGGAGAGCCGGGAGGTGGCCGTGTGGAGGACGGAGGGGTCGCTGGGGGCTGGAGGCAGCGCACACCTGCGGAGGGAGGGAGGGACGGGCCCGCGGCGTGTCCGGCTGGTGCTGTGGGAAGATGCCGAGGACAGGGGCAGGACCCGTGTGGGATGTGGGAGAGCGGAGGAGGTGTGGGAGCAGCCAGTGTCTGTGGGAAGCTGAATCACAGAATCGGTCGGGTTGAGACTGTAATAAATGGGCCAGGAGACCAGCTCCTTTTTAATGCCTTTATTCAATGATCAGCTCTGGGTGGGGGCCTGAGGAGTTGCGCACACCGCCGCTGCTCCCTTTGGCGACGCAGAGGAGGAGGTGATCAGTTTTGCTTCACAGCAGAGCTGGGGCTTCCGTCCTCATGGGCGTGCCTAGGAAAATGCTTTCTGGCTCACTGGCTAGGGTCCTCATTCTAGTCCAGTCCTACTTAGGTGATGGTGACCTTTAAAACATTGTTGGTGGAGTAGAGGGACTTCCCAGCAGTAGGTCCAGTCACTTAGTTCTTCAAATTTTGGGTTGGCTCGTCGTTTCTAGGGTCTTTTGTTGGATTTTCTTGAGCTTTTCTTAATTTGCATATTCCCGGGAATGTTTCTGGAGGCCATTTCGGGGAGCAGAAGAGGCGATACCCAAAGGACTCAATGAGGGTACAGGTAAGGGGGGGTGCAATCAGGCTGTATGTAAGGGAGTTAACAGTGGGGGTACAACAAGGGTTTAACAGTTATCAACATAATTAGCTTTTTACAAGTTGAAGTGCCCATTAATGTCTCTACCATTCAATTATTTGTAATCAATATCAACCATTCAGTTATTTGTAAGGATGTTAGCACACATCTTTCCTCTCAATCCCTCCTCTTCTTACTTCTCAATTGGTCTTCACAAACCCTAGCTATTATTAACGCTTTTTCACAACATGGACCATTTGAAACACCCCCTGTCGACTTTTCCATGTCTGGTCCCTGCACCAGATATGACAAGTAGATACAGAGAATAAAGTAGATAATTACAGTTCATATTAACCCATTAATCACTGGAAGTCCTTGTTGATTGCTGCTGATAGCCAAGGTCTCCCATGCTTTTGTTCCAGCTGAGATGTCCAAGTCTTTGGGGCTTTCGAGACCTTGACTCGAGTGTGATGGGTCCATCCGTGTCCAGGTCTCCTGGCTGCTCTCTCTGAAATCCTGGTTGGATGTTATGAACAGCAAAGTCCAAAGGCAGCGTCTGTGCTAACTGGGCTTCCTGTCAAAGAGATTTCACAAGACACGGCATACTGGCCACATACTGGTTTAAATATAGATCTTCTCCTCTCTGCCACCTTGAAAATGAACAAGGTAAGAATCTCAAACAATTCAAAGGGAAATAACTGGATATTCCCATGGCTTTGGCTGTCATTCTTGCCAAAGCTAATGGCAAAAGCTGTACCCATGGCATCTTAGTTTCTGTCACCAGCTTCAAAGGGTGTTTATTCCTCCATTCACCCTTTTTACTTGACCTGAATTCTCAGGGTGCCAGGGGGTATGGAGGTCCCACTGAAATCTCAAAGCAGCTATAATCCCTTGAAGGATCCCCCTGTAAAACAAGTTTCCCCATCCAAGTCCACTGCCTTCACAATCCCATATTCAGAAACCATTTGGTAACTGATTGTTATGAATTATTTATGTAATTATTGGCTTTCGCTATTATTGGCTTTAGTAAATTATTTTGATATAGTACAGTTTGTAATCTTTTTTTAACTGCTTTTGATACAGTGTAATTTGTCAGCCTTTTATGGTTAATACCCTAATCCCTGTGTAGACTGTATATCTTAGTGTGATATATATATTATAGTTTAGGCTTTCACAAAATATAAAAATAGAGGCTATGGAATGTGTATTATAACATTAACTTCTGCAGAAGTAATTGTAGCTGTGAAATAAGAACTAAGGCCTTTATTGTTGTAACTACCTGACAAGTAGTGAAATAGCTAATGTGGATTGGAAGTACTTCTAAAAATGGCTAGAACATCTGTATGATAAGATAATTTGTAAAAGAACCAAGTAAGTAACACCAAAAGAGCAAGGATGAATCTACCCCTGACCCTTCGTCTATCAATAATTCTAACCACAGACCAGGGGGCCTCGTGAGGAAATAAAAGACAAGACTCTCAAAATCACATCTGCATTGTGGCATGCAGTATAAGAAGGTGAGGTCAGGGGTTGAACTAAGATAAAGAATTCCCTGGAACATGTATACTCAAAGGAATGTTTAAATATGCATAATTTTCATGAATATGTATTTGACTAATGCAATGAAAAAGTATATAAGAGTTGTTATCGTTAACCGTGTGCATGTGTGTGGATATTCTCAGTTCAGTCAGAGAGAAAAGAGAGAGAATTCTCCCAGGCCTAGCCTGGGAAAGTTAGGAGAAGGAATGAAAACAATTATTACCTCTCTTTCTGTTCATGTTGTTTATAGATATGTTCTACCACAGTGGGCTAGTCAGAGTGCACCAATGGTGTGAAAGGTTTTCACTTTGAGACCAATCATATTTCACCTTAGCGATGCTGGTTATCAAAGAGGAATGCTACTTGTTAATAAAGATTATTCTTTGCCTTCTGAAGATGGAGTCTCTTCATTTCCATCCCTGCCTCAGCAGCGACACATGTGGCTATGCACCCAGTGCTGTTACTTTTGCTTTATCCCTTGTTACACCTTTAAAAAATTTTAAAGGGTGAGCCTCGTTTCTCACACTGACCAAATAGTTGCTGAGGCTGCTAGAAACTCCTCTGGCCACCCTGCCAGCCAGCGTACCTCTACCAGAGGATATCTAAGCCCTCTTGCCCAGGGCATTTCAGTAAAATACACCCAACATCCCTGGCAAGGACAGAGAGCCCAAGGTAATTGCCCTGCTTTGCAATCTCATTTGTAGTCAGGCTATTAATTTTAGCCAGGCACCCCTCATTAGCTCGTTTTTCTAAAACAAAAAGACCCATGGCAGTACATCTTGAAGAATGTCTCTGCCAATCCTCAAAAGTCCCAATGACTCACCCCATGGAGCTGTCCCAACACCCTTTGCCAGGGTCAAAGCTCCTGGCATCCACTGTTTACTGCCCTTTGTTAATCAGTTCTGCTTCTTTCTTGTGCCTCACTACCTTTAATAATCTCCCACTCCTCTGGTGGAAAAGACAGCACCAGCACCACCACCTCCCCCCTCCCCGCCGGCAACAGCTGAGTCACCTGGAGCAAAGGGAGGATCCCAGAGACCTCTGGCAGAAGCCTGCCTTCTGAACATCTCCACTGAGCAGTTGATTACCTGTTGTCTCTTCTGAAAACCCTGCCTGATGTCCCTTAACTGCTCTTATTTCTACCTCCTCAGGCAAATTCACCACCTCCAACAAGTGAGTAATTGAGCTTTGAGGAGGGAACGTTTTTTCCTGCAAGTTAACCTAAACCTCACTCCCTCTCAGCTTTCCTCCCAGCTTTCCAAAAGCATGTAAAACCCATGCGCATACTTGGAATCTGTAAACATTCTCCCACCAAGCAAACTTGAGTTTGGAATTCCAGCTAAAGTCAGTGCTGCTGCTAAGAGAAGGAAAATGGTTCCATGACAGTTGTCTTTTTAAATTTGAGCTGTAATTTAATGTTTCACTTAAAAGATACCTCACAGGATCCCCGTATGTGCTGTTTCAATAACTCACGTAGAAATAATCTTTATACTGTTTTGCATAGGATGAAGGGCACTGCCAAGCTGAGATGCCTGTGAAATGCTGAGATTTGGCAAAGCAGTGTACCAGCTTCATCTACAAAAGGCAATGGCCTTGTTGCTTTCAGCAGAACTGCTCCATTCAAGCAGGTAGGAACTGGAAGGTTCAGTGCATAACCCCTAGTTTGACTGTCAATGCCATTATAGGCTGAAATGGAACGAGTCAGGTTTTACTGAGAGGGTCTGCACTTCATTCACTTCTGGTTTCATTCAGTCTAGAGGCTGGCACAGCACCAGTGGCTGTGGGAGGAGAATGCAGCTCACGTCTAGTGAAGATCTGATTGGTTCCATGTTTCATCTCCAGCCGCTCCATTTGCGTTGGAATCCTTTTGAGGATACACTTGTAATTTTGCTCAATAATATTTTAGGGAACTACAGGAAATACTGTTCAGACATGAGAAAAGCCTTTTTTAATGTTGAGGATGATCAAGCACTTGAGGGGCTGCCCAGAGCCATGGCTGAATTTCTGTGCCTGGAGATGCTCAGGCTGCCTGGACAGGGCCCTTGGCAGGCCCTGGACTGGACCTGCTTTGGCTGAGCCTGCTTCGTGCAGGAGCACAAGGCAGGTGACCTCCTGTCCTCCCTTGCAGCTCCAGCTGTTCTGTGATTCTCTAGTAGTCCAGAGCTTTTCAGACTGGATTGAGTTAGGAATAGGTTCTCTTGAAAAACGTTTGCATCTCTCCCGGTACACAGCAAAACTCTTGGAATGGGTCTTTGCAAGCCTTGGCTCCAAGTTGCTTTTCAGTTCTGTAGCTTTTGTGAGCTCTCTAAGTACAGAGCTCCTTTATTTCCAGGGTGTTGCTGCCCTCAGCTTTGACTGGCTTTTTGTGTAGATTCAATAGGATCAGTTTGGTTGTTGTGCAGTGAACTGGTGCCGCATTCACACGGTCTCAGTTTTTTCCAAAGTCTAACCTGGTTCATTTTTGTTAATGCAGAAAAGCAGAGAGTGAACCTGGATGAAGATTTTTTTGCAAAGAGGGTGATAAGGTACAGTGCTTCCATTCTAACATTACGGAGCAGTGGATATTTTCCCCATGAACTTTCTGCTTGCAGTGCAGGTCCTGCTGGTGTCTTTTACTGCTAGTGTTGGACCACAACGTGTGAGTCAGTACAGGCTGGCACAAACTCCCAGTTAGAACACAAGGAATAGATTTAATTCCATTACCTTGCTACTTGTGGGATCCCCAAAGCAACACCTGGGCAGAGGTGCAGTATTAGAGATGTGGGCACCCTTAAACTCGGCCTGTGCCAGAGGATCACTGGCTTGTCAAGGGTTATTCCCAGCTGCAAGGTCACGTGAATGATTTACAGTCCTCCTTACCAGTCTTCCACTTTTAATCCATTCCTCCCAACAATATTTTTCAAAATCTTTCTGGTTCCATGATCTTCTCTGTTTTGGGCATTTTGTTACCGTGATGGGTCAGCACGTTAAAATCCGCAAATCAAATTGACCGCATGGATGTGTATTTGGTGTTTTTTTAATAGTGTTCTTTAATGTTCAGGGAGAGCTTGGAGAAGGTGGGAATCTGTACACTTCAGCCACCATGTCTGGAATTGGCAATAAACGGACGGCTGGAGAGCCTGGCCCTTCTGCACCTCCAGAGAAGAAGGCAGGGGTTGAAGATTTGGGCACCACTGTGGGGACCGTTGAACTTGGTGGTGTTTCTTCAACGGTATGTCTTCCTTGCATACCCCCACTCCAACTTTTGGTTTTTTTCATCTGGAGGCAGAAATGTCTCTTGGGGTCAGGTTGAGTCCTTCTGTGACCTGGCCTGTGTGCCGTGTGCCTGTGCCCAGGAGGAGCTGGACATCCGGACCCTGCAGACCGAGAACCGGAAGCTCGCGGAGACGCTCGACCAGCGCCAGGCCATCGAAGATGAGCTGCGGGAGCACATTGAGAAGCTGGAGCGTCGGCAGGCCACCGACGATGCCTCTCTGCTGATCATCAACCGCTACTGGAATCAGGTTGGTAACAGCTTTTGTTACTTCATGTACAGTTTTCTTGTCTCCCCTGTACCACTACAGTCCTTTTGTTCACATCCATTCTTCACCTTGTCTTGCCTTGCCTGTCCCATCATTCAGTTTGATGAAAATATCCGCATCATCCTGAAACGCTTCGACCTGGACCGAGGTCTTGGAGACCTTTTGTCTGAAAGAAAAGCACTGGTGGTGCCAGAACATGAACCAGACTCTGACAGTAACCAGGAGCACAAAGATGAGAGGGAACAAGGCGAGGCACCTGTCTGGGGACAGTGGGAAAGGTGGATTTCAGCTATGGACAATGCTGATACCCATTTCTAAAGGCTGACTGAGACTTTTTTTTTTTTTTTTTTTTTTTTTTTGTGATTGTAAAGAGCAGTGATATGCTACCTTCTAGAACACACTTACTTCTTCTCACCTCTTTATGTTCCCAGGGCAAGGGCTGGAGCTGGCATTCTCCTTCCTGGCCACTCAAGCCAGCAGTACCAGTGAGGAGATGGAATCTCAGCTGCAGGAGCGTGTGGAGCCCTCCTGCCGTGCTGTTGCCCAGATGGTGACAATGTATGACAAGCTGCAGGAGAAGGTGGATGTGCTGTCTCACAAGCTGAATCGTGGAGGTATGACCAAGGTGGCAGGTATTCAAGAATGCTTATCTGCCCCCACCTTAGACCTGATCCTGCATTGTGGACATTAGGGTCTAGTCCTTCTCACATGCATGTGTCTTCCAAAATGAATTTGTTTGACTTTCCAAACTCTTGTTATCAAAAGCCCTTCTAAAGGACCATGTGCCAGAAGTGCATTGTAGCTACCTCTGTATTTGAATGCTGAGGGCTGTGCCCAGAGTGTTGGGCAGCTTGTTTCTGCCAATACTGTGTTCATATGCCTGAGAAGTCAGAGAGCAGTTGAACCTTCCTAGCCAGCGGTCCTCAGCCTCCACATGAAATGCTTCATGCTTACAAGTAAAGAAGTGAAATCAGCATTGCAAACTGATGGTGGACTCCTTCTTTGCAGTTTCGTAGAAGGGGTAGGAATAACAAGCTGCTCAGTTTCCACTGAGTCCTGAGCAAAACTGTACCCATCTCACGGTGTGGTGTGCTTAGTGTAGCTGTCAGTTTTGAATGTAGCAGAGTTCTGCAGAAAAAGCCAAATGACCAGCTTCTAAAAATTAATGTAGCAGATTCACTTCAGACTCAGATGACTGCTGAAAAAACATCATTAGCTTAAGGTTAGGTTTTGAATCTTTTGAAGGAAGCCTTGTGTGGAATATCAGCTCATGCTTGATGTGCCTTCTGTGTGCTCTGACCAAGTCTGGCATTGGTGTAGGGAAGTGTTGCTGTCCTTGGCTGGCAGTCATGAACTGTAGTACCTTTGACACTGGTGCCATGTGAGCCTGTCCTCAGGTGCTTTAGTTTCACCTGTCACCCTGGTGCTGTTGTTGTCACATGGTGTCATGGTGTGCTGGCCTGGTGTGTCACCCTGGGCCACCTGTTGCAGCAGGTTTCTGCATGAATTTGGGCAGCACTGGGGTGTCCCTGGGTTCCAAGGGCATGCTCTGGCTTTGTCCTGGCTTGTAAAATAAGCATGTATTCTATTTTTGCCATCTGTTGGGAGTTAGGCAGTTTTTTCTTATCTCTTTCAAGAACAATGACACTGCCAGGAAGATAATCTCCTGTCAATGGGCTATTGAATTACTCACTGTGGCTGGTAAGACTAGTTACATCATCCCATTGTGAGATGCTCCACCCAGAGGGAGGAGCCAAGCATCCCTGCCACTATAAAACAAGCATTTCTGAGACAACAGACAGCTTTCTTCGCCGGATTTCCCAGAGGAATCAAGAACCAGGCCCAGCTGCTCCTTCGCCGCATCTTCAGAAAGGACCTACACCCTTCTGCAGATTGCCGCTCCAGGAGGAGCAGCCACCACCTGGCTGGACTACTATCAACACCCTGACTTCTCAGGGTGTCAGGTTTTTCTCACTCTGCCAGTGGTTTTATTTTTGCTTGTGCTAAATTGCACTGTTATTTAGTTTTTTCCTTCCTAGTAAAAAACTGTTATTCCCATTCTCATATCTTTGCCTGAGAGCCCTTTTAATTCTGAAATCGTGATAATTCGGAAGGAGGGGGGTTACCTTTTCCATTTCACAGGAGGCTTTTGCCTTCCTTCACAGACTCCTGTCTTTTCAAACCAAGACAGGCTTGCTGGCACAGACACAGCTGAAGTGATCTCTGGTGAGAGGGGATGGCCCCCAGGTCAGAAATGGGCAGCACTGTTAAACTGCAGAGCCTTTTGCTTACAGAGTGCAGGTCAAAGCTCTCTGTGGAGGGAGATCAGGCCCTCAGGAAGCACGCGTGGGAGAGGTAAAGTAAACTGAAGTTAGACCCAGAAATCTCCTTCTCTGTTTTCTTATTTCTCTCTTTGCTGTTCAGGAATTAAAATCAGTGTTCATTGATTTCCTTTCCTTTGTGCACCTTTCAGATATTTCACTGATGGAAGAAGCAGTAGTGGAGCTGAATACCTGCCTGTCACACGAGAATGGACTGCTGCAGGAACTGGCTGATGTTCTTCAGGGGAAGCACAGAGTCATGTCTCAGGAGGTATAAAGAGGAGAGAGAAAGAAATCTGCTTTGGTGCCCTGCTTAGCATCATTTATGGTTCCCATAGATTGGAAAGCAGCTCATTTCCTTGGAGAGGCACAGGAGGAACATGGTTTGAACGTTATGAAAAAGGTTGTTGTTGTGGAGAGCTGTACATAGATTTTCTATATAAATCAGATTGATTTGCTTGTTACATCACTAAAGGAAAGGATAGAAGCAAGTCAGTGAACTGAATGGATTTAACTTTTAAAGGAAAGGGGAGAGCAGAGGAACTAGGGGCAGATGATGCTGAGGTGGCTGTGTAGATACCTGGAACAGTGGAGGTGACATCCCTATCATTCTCAGTTACTTGGTTTCTCTGTGGTGTTTGGCAGTGTAATGATACCAGTTACAGGATGATCCCAGTTGTTAAAGGATTCACATTATTAGCAGCATTTGTTTGAGAGATTTCAGTTCATTTAAAAATTGTGTTAAAGCTGGTCTTGCCCAGCGTTAGACCTCTGAGCACTTAGGTGCTCGGTACAGTAGATGGACATAGGGATTGAAAAGATTAAAATCAAAAAAGCCTTTGAAGTAGCTGAGGTGGCTGCCTCTGTATTCTGCCAGATAATACCAGCTTCCTGCTCTTTCTCTATTTTCTGTTTTGTTTTATTTTTGTTGGTGTCTTGGGATTTGGCCAGTGTAAAATTCAGGACAGTTCATGGAATAGTCTGTCACCACAGCAACAGGTGAAAAGCACATGATGAATAAGAGAAATGTCTCCTGAGCAGCACCAGGACAAGTTGGCACTATGCAATGTGCTGGCTGAAGCACTCCTCTGATGGCAGTTCTCCAAGCTGCAAGAGAGGGTGGAGACAGCAGAATCCTGAGTGTCTGTCCTGGAGACCATGACCGACGGCCTTCAGTGGGACATTGACAGGATCCGCAAGAGGGAGCAGAGGCTCAACCGCCACCTGGCCAGGTGCTGGAACGAGTAAGCGCTGGCCAGGAAAGCTGGGAAGGGGGGTGGTGTTGGGTGGGCATGTGACATCCTCTCTGGGACTTTGCTGGGAGAGCTGAGACCCTGCTGTGTACCTTCTTTGGTCTTGGATCTGCTCCATCACTCTTGTCGGTATTTCACTGGGTCTTGAGGAAATCTCTTGCATTTTTTGCAGGTAAATTCCAAAGGCTACAAGGTGTATGGAGCTGGGAGCAGCCTCTATGGGGGAACAACCACCATCAATGCCTGCAAGGTGAGGTCAGGAGCTTGGCTGTGGGCAAGGACAAGAATACAGTCAAGGAGAACAAGGGCCACAATTTGAACAGAATTTAGATACTTATTTTAGATCATTTTTAGATCCTGTGCCACAAAGCTGGGTAACTCTGGGTAAGCCATTTTGTTTGTGTAGGAGTTTTCTACTTAAAAAACACCTGGTGGAATTAGACTGGCTTGGTCAAGTGACCTGACTGCTCAGTCTGTAATTGCTGTTACTGCATGAACAGATAGTTCAGTAGCATTCTCAGGAGACACATTAACAGTAGGATTTACAAGCAGTTTATCCCAACAGTTTGAGGAGATGAATGCAGAGCTGGAAGAGAATAAAGAGCTTGCTGGGAATCGCCTTAATAAGCTGGAGGAACTACGTCAGGATCTTGAGGAAGTACCAACACAGAATGAAAAGCTCAAGGTGAGACATCTGTAGCCGTGTGAGGGTGAAGGTGTTCTGTGGGATGGGCTGCCCTCAGCTTTGCAGTGATGTGTCTGCAGAAAACCTCATCAGCAGTTCTGAGCCTGCTCTTTTGCAGTGTTACACTTTGCTCCAGGTACAACTCAGCGAGTCTGTGGCTCCGCTTGCAGCTCAGCACGTTGGTGACAGCGTGTGGCCACCGTGGGAAACTGTACTGGTTTCCTGCCCGTTCCCGTTCTGCTCTTTTAGTCCATTTTAACCATGTCTGGTTCAAACTGTTTTCACCTCTTTACAAGTAGTGATCCCTCCTCCACCTTCCCCACGTCCTGTGCAAGTGGAACCAGAGAACAGAAACAATCAGGGAACTTGTGTGGGGAGAGAGGCTCTTGAAAGAGTCATTGAATTTCTGTCTTTCCCACTGTGGGGGATGGCTAGATAGGAAACAGCCTATGAGTTTGTGATGTTTTAAAGGTGGTAACACAAGAAGCTGTGGCTCTGTGGTAGATAAGTATATCATGGAGAGAATAACCCAAATTTCATCTTAGTGGTCAGTGCCAGTTATACAAAATGTCTGTCTTGATAACCTAAATCCAGAGATCTGATGCTGGGAACTGTCTTGAGGCACCTCTGAATTCTGTTTATCCACATGAGTTTGTTTTGAGAGAAGTGGTCTTTAGCTTACAGCTTTTTTTTTTCCCTCCCTAATTAGTTTTAAGCTGAATGCATGTCTATATGTGTCTGTTTCACTGCTGCTAGTCACAATCATTTGCTAACTTTTTTTTCTAGTTCAGTTCTCTGGGTTTTTATTAATTTCTCTCTCTGTCAGTCATTATGGTTTACTGGCAGAATGCTAACATAATGCCTACTTGCATGTGCATTTTATCTGTTCTCTCATACTTTTCAATGTGTCCATCTTTATTGATCTGGGTGATTATGCTTTATTATGTTTTCCAAGGTCACATCTTTGAGAGAAACTATTTCAGGACCCAAGAGTCAAAAACTTCTGTCATGTGGTTGTGCAAGAGAAGCAGCCTAATGCATGCAGAGAGCACAGAGATTTTTTAAAATTGGTACTGAATCCTATCACTTGGACCTACTTCACAGCAATGCTATTCAAGTTCTACTTTTGTCTTTGCTTGTGGCAGCTTAATTCACTGTTCTCCTGTCTTGAGAGACAGAAACCAAAGGCAAGGGGATAATTTCTCTTTTTGTGGCATTTTCTTGTGTCCCAACCAGGTTGAGCTGCGACAGGCAGTGGAAGAGGCTGCGAAGGAGACCCCGGAATATCGCTGCATGCAGTCCCAGTTTTCTATTTTGCATAACGAGAGTCTCCAGCTGAAGGCACACCTTGACGAGGCCCGCACGCTGCTCCGTGGCACCTGCAGCACGCACCAGCGCCAGGTGGAGCTGATGGAGGTAACAGCTCTGCTCCCTCAGCCTGGGAGCTCTGTCATGCCAGCACCATCACTGCTGGGTCTGCGTGCCTCTGCAAACGCTCAGGGAATTGACGTTTCTGGCAATAATCCAGGCTCTTGTGGTACCTGATATTGATGAGGTGAGAGATGCTCCAGGTTCAAAGCACCGAGTTCTGTTTCCTTTTCGTTCCTCAGAGGGATGAGGTCAGCCTTCACAAGAAGCTACGCACTGAGCTGATTCAGCTGGAGGACACCCTGGCACAAGTCCGCAAAGAATATGAGATGCTGAGGATAGAGTTTGAACAGACACTTGCTGCCAATGAGCAAGCAGGTATGGTGTTGTTCTGCTGTGCCTGAAAACAACCACCTATCCACCAATGCTCATTAGGGGCTACAGTGCACAAGAACACTTGGGTTGATTCTTTGTTGCTGTTAAATACTTGTTCAGGTCTCTTCACCTCAAAACAAAGCTCTTCACCTGTTTTCTTGGGAGGCCAGCTCCACTTCTTTCTAGATGCTGCATAATAGATCCATTTTGCTAACAATTTGGTTTATGGTAGGATATTTTGAATTATTAAAAATTTCTTGGGGCGGGAGGATTCATTTCCAAGTCTGTAAGGACAATCTAGATAGCAAAGCAGTAATTCTTAAATTTCATCAGAGGAAATAAATTAGTTCTGAAGTGGCGTTTAAATCCGATTTCTTTTGTAACATGACGTGTTTCCCTTAGGATCATGGGCATAAAAAGAATGCTAAGTGGGAGCTTAGGACTGTGAATTTGCAAGGATTTGTGGTTGTATATGAAACTGGTATGACTTTTTTTCTGCAAGTGTTTTGTGTTGCTCTGTTACGTAGCAGAATGGTGATAATCTTGTTTTATTTGTCATTGTCACTTAGCTTGTTCTCCATCTCCATGCAAGAAGGTTGACAGAAGTGTGGTTTGTTACCGAGGTGTTTCTGTTTTTGCAGGCCCCATTAATCGGGAGATGCGTCACCTCATCAGCAGCCTCCAGAATCACAACCAGCAGCTGAAGGGAGAGGTGCTGAGATACAAGCGCAAACTGAGAGAGGCCCAGTCTGACCTGAGCAAGGGAACACAGCAGGAAATGCCAGCAAAGAGGGGAAAGTGCTTAGGAGAGGGGGGAATGCTGTCACTCTTGCCAGGAGTATCAGCCTTTCTGATCAACTGTGCAGGTTGCAGTGAAATTTTCTGTGGAGCTCTGCACTCTGCTGCTTCCTTTGACTAAATGAATGCTTTTTCTTTGTGGCTGTGTAGTTGCTCCGTGGAAAGGGGGCATGGAAGCATGGATCTGGGAAGACAAGGGAGAAGAGAGTAAGGAAGACTCCTGGCTCATGGCAGCTGAGAAGAAAGCAAAAGCTGAGGTATTCCTAATTTCTCTTCCTCTTTTCTTTTTAATGTGTTACTTAAACTTCTTTTCAGCTACTCTGCAGCAGAACTGTGTTGTTTCTCTCCTCAGAACTGAGGATTGTTTGTCTTCTCAGCTTTGTCACTTGGAGATTGGAATGGTCTGGAGATAAACGGGGACTAGTTGCTGGTGCAGGCACACACACACAACAATCTCTAGGTTCATAAGCACAGACCCATTTGCAGATCCCTGGAGTTCCAGCATGTCCCTCTGTTTGGGACCCCTGTGGTTCCAAGCCCCTCTTGCCTTCTTCACAAGCAGGTCTCACCTATAGGCAGCACTTCCTCTGTGCAGCACACATACGTGGGGTAAAGAGTTAGATTGCACGGCGATACTTCAGAAAATGTGTAATGAAAAGATACAAGAAAATAGGACAGGACAGGCTGTGATGATCACGGGCAAGGCCGAGCCAGACAAATGTGTACTGACTGCCCATATTTTCCATAGGACTGGTTCCTTTTATGCCCTTCTCTGTCTAACCCCAATTTGTTCATCCTTGGTCTCCGTTTCCCTGCACATTGCTCCTGGATTTGAGCGGCTCTTGATTCCCACAGCTGTCCCACTTCAGGAGCCATTCCTGCTTTACAGTGTCATCAATTACAAAGTCTAAGCTGATTTTCCTGGAGGTTGTTCCTGTAGTTTCCTGGAAGCTGTTGTGACTGGAGAGGTTTGCTTCCTCTCTGTGTCTCGGTGCTTGTTCTGTCAGGTTTGTGTCTCTGTATATTTTGGTTTGGGTTTTCTCCTTCTCGCACACTCAGATAACCTTGATGGAATAAACATTTTCACACTCCCATGTGCTCTCATCAGTTAGTGGGACTGACCAAGTTTCGTTCTCATCACTGCCTCCTTTACCATTTGGCTGCCAAGTTTGTATCTCTGTGTGTTTTATTTTACCTCCTCCTTTTCCTGTTATTTCCTTCTTGTATGGAAGAAGGTCTTTGACCAGATGCCCTTAAAGGAGCAGATGCTCTCTGAGCACATACCCATACATGTACAATTGCAGGAGACTGATGTTCCTACTCTGATAAAAGATGATGTGATATTTTCAAAGGTGTGGAAGTCAAGATCTTGGGCTTACAGCCCACCTCAATGGTACATCTGCCTGTAATACTCTTGTCAAAACAGCCTGGAGTTTTTTCACGTGCTTTGAAGGCAGTCCTGAGTGTTTCAGAGAATTGTGGAGAAAGCAGGCTCTTAACAATGCTCAGGGCATATCCTTGTGTTTAGTGTCATTTTTGGTTGGTTCTTGTAGCTTGAAGAACTGAGGCAGAGGGTGAAAGAATTGGAAGACAAGGAAAAAAAGGAGAGTAAGAAGGTGGCTGATGAGGATGCCCTCCGCAAGATCCGAGCAGTGGAGGAACAGATTGAATATTTACAGAAGAAACTTGCCATGGCTAAGCAGGTGAGAAATTCCTGATGAGTTCTCTTTTGGCTGGGGCAACTGAATGAGCTGCCTTCAGGTTACGTCCAGGAAGAGAGAAGGAATTTATATCTGTATGGGCCAGAGATGGGAGTTTAGTGCTTGTTTACCAAAGGGGAAGAAAACTGAGCAAGCAAAAGAACCACCAATAAAATAACCCCTCCACCCTCAGCTCCAGGATATCGCAGGCAGGCCATGGTGGGAAATTTTAAATAACAATTAAACATCAAATAAACAATTAAACATGTGGCCTCGGTGAAGTGCACAGAGGAGAATTGCCTTCATCAGCCATTAGGGGAAGAGATTACAATTTCTTTTTAAGAATTATTACCTCCTCAGCTCATCTAGTGAATATGTTTGCATGGAAGTGGTACATACCATCTGCTAAAAAAGGCTCAATCCAATGAGAGAGCAGGACCACCTCAGCAGGGTAGAGGCAAGCCAATGAATTGACATGTACTTTTTTGGAATTCAGATTCTTGTTATTGTAGAGCAGAACTGCTCTACCTTGTCAATGTTGAAGTGGTCAAAGTGAGTTTAAGGAGCTTGGCAGCCTGTTAGTTGGAAGCTGTCCACATGTAGAATTTTTGGACCTGCCACAGGAGCTGGCTCGGTTCCAGTTCTTTAGCTCTTTTGGTTTACTTCGACCAGGCCGCATGGCTTCCCTTCCCCCACCCAGCGCATGGCTGGGCAGGGGAGGTCTGCACTGCACTCTGACTGGAACCAAAGAGAGTGAGCTCTTGGGAGCTGTTGCTTTTAACCCTCTGTGTTCTCAGAGGCGTGCCTATGCCTTTCAGTGGTCACTCCAGGTGCTAATATCTAAACCTGACCACTGATTGGTTTGACCCAACTTCCTGAAAAAAAATTCACTTCCATGTCAAACCACGACAGGGGTCCAGGGCACAGTTTGGCCAGAGCCTGTGAGTCTTTTGCAGGAGGAAGAGGCCCTGCTGTCAGAAATGGATGTCACAGGCCAAGCCTTTGAAGACATGCAAGAGCAGGACATCCGCCTGATGCAGCAGCTGCGGGAGAAGGATGATGCCAGCTTCAAACTGATGTCAGAACGTATCAAGTCCAACCAGATCCATAAGCTGCTGAAAGAGGGAAAGGAGCAGCTGGCAGACCAAGTTTTGACACTGAAAACACAGGTAATAGGGTAAAGTGAAAGAGGACAAGAGAGCTGGTGGGGAGGTGGAGGTGTGAGTTACCTGTTTTAGGCAGCTGCACACAGCAGAACTGTTTGCTCGCTCCCCCACTGAGGGAAAGGGGAAAGAACCAGAAGGGACAAAGTGCAGAAACAGATGAGATGAAATAAAGGGAGTTTAACAGCTAAAGCAAAGATGTCCATGCAAGCCAAACAAGAAATGAATTAATTGGTTACTTCCTGGGGCAGGTAGGAGTTGAGCCATCTCCAGCAAGGCAGGGCTTCATCACGCCTTATTGTTATTTAATAAAGGCTGCAGCTCTGAACATCCTCCCAGTCCTCCTTTCCAGCAGCTGTTATTGCTGAGCACAGCACTGTAGGGTATGTAACACCCCTTGGGCCAGCGGGATCAGTTGTCCTGGCTGTGTGGCATCCCAGCTTCCTGGGCATCCTCTGCCTACCTGCTGGTGAGCAGCATGAGTCACAGAAGGTCTTGGTGCTGTGTAAGTACTGCTCAGCAGCAGCTAAAATAGTGCTGTGTTACTGACAAGGCTTTTGCTTCAAAATGCAAAACACGGCAACATGTGAGCTGCTCTGAAGAGAATTACCTGTCCTCACCAGAATCAGTCCAGGATGGAGTGTTCCTCTCACCAGCCTAGGAATGCATCAGGCTTCAAAGGAGACTGTCTTTGTAAAAAACTGAGACTGCTTTATGAGCCTTAAAATGTCCTGTGGGTGAGGAAAAGTGGTAAATCCTTTTCCTGTTGGAATGGTACTTCGGCCTGTATATTCTACCTGTAGCTATATGTATTGGTAACAAGCAGGAGGAGTTGGAAACCATGGTTCAGTCGGAACTACCTCCTACAAGGGCACAGGCTGGGAGAGGAAATCACTGAGAACACTGGAACAGAGAAGGACTTGTGGATTCTGGTGGATGAGAGGCTGGGCCTGACCCAGCAGTGCACGCTGGGAGCCCAGAAAGCCAACTGCATCCTGGGCTGCATCCAAAGCAGCATGGGCAGCAGGCTGAGAGAGGGGATTCTGCTCCTCTGCTCTGCGCTTGCGAGACCCCAGCTGCAGTGCTGCATCCAGCTCCGGGGTCCTCAGCACAAGAAAGACACACGGACCTGTTGGAGGGAGTCCAGAGGAGCCTATAAAGATGATGAGAAGAAATGAGCACCTCTGCTACAAGAACAGGCTGAGAGAGCTGTGCCTGTTCAGCGTGGAGAAGAGAAGACTCAGGGGAGCCTTCATTGCAGCCTTCCAGTAGCTGAAGGGGGCTTAGAAAAATGAAGGAGAGGAACATTTTATATGAGCATACATTGACAGGACAAGAGGCAATGGCTTTAAACTGAAAGAGGGCAGGCTTATATTAGATGTTGGGAAGAAATTCTTCACTCAGAGGGTGGTGAGGCACTGCTGGAAGTTGCCCAAAGAAGTTGTGGATGCCCCATCCCTGGAATGTTCAAGGCCAGGCTTGGATGGGGCTTTGAGAAACGTGCCCTAGAGGAAGTTATCCCAGGGAGGCTGGGACTAGATGATCTTTAAGGTCCCTTCCAATCCAGGCCATTCTATGACTCTGTATCCTGTCGTCCTTGGAACCACTGTGGAACTGTTCGCTGCCTTGCAGCAAGTCTTTAAGCTGCTGTCCAAAAATTAAGAAATCTTTGTTGGAAATATTTGACTGCTAAGCTTTAAAGTGTTGACCATAGAGATCTGGGTACAGCTCTTTGGATACAGGCACAGCTGTTCAGCTTGAATGACAGCTCTGAAGACCCACAGAGCATACATTCATTCCTTCTGTTCCCTCTGTCTCCCTTCCCAAGGTGGATGCCCAGCTGCAGGTTGTACGTAAGCTGGAGGAGAAGGAACACTTACTGCAGAGCAGCATTGGAACAGG
This sequence comes from Anomalospiza imberbis, assembly GCF_031753505.1. Lineage (NCBI taxonomy): Eukaryota > Metazoa > Chordata > Aves > Passeriformes > Viduidae > Anomalospiza > Anomalospiza imberbis. Next base: position 80,598 of record NW_027100293.1, on the reverse strand, counting down.
AGAGAAGGAGCTGGGTCTGCGAACACAGGCCCTGGAGATGAGCAAACGCAAGGTGAGTGATGCCTTCGTTTCCTCTTGGGTTGTGAGGTGGAGCTGCTGCCTTGTGGGAGGCATGGAAGGCTCTGAGCTCTCACTGGGATTAGAGAACCTGGTATTCCCTGCTTTTGGATGAGTATATCAGAAGGCTGAGGAGCCCTGGAGAGAATTATGATTAAAGTACTGGAGACTGATGTTTTCCTTTGATAAGGAGAAGCAGGTCATATGTTTTTCTGTGTAACCTGTGGTGAAGAGAGAGACAGCAGCCAGATGGACTGGGGTCAAAGCTTTTGTAGCAAAGATGGGATTAGCAAAAGGAAATACAGCTGGGGAATGTGAACACTTTCAACAAATGCCTAAGACGAGTAAAGTAGGTGCATTACCAGTAAAATAAGTCTAAGTTTGTAGCTGCTGCTGCCTTTGTTGTTAAGTTTTAGTAGAAATGCAGAAATTACATTAAAACAGGCAGAAAGGAAAGCAGGAATATCCCTGTGAAGTGGAGCTGGGGAGAATTCAGCAGTGACCTGTGTTTAATACGACAATTTGTGGTATTAAGGGCACTTGGTTATAAAGTCAGAAGAGAACTGGTGAAGAGAGATTGTTAGAAATAGGTATCGTGCAGTTCTGTCTAGGACAGCGATAGAACTGCCTCTGAACACTTTAATAGAGAAGACATGGAAGCTGGAAGGCTGAAAATAGGTTAAGAAGAGAATTGGATGATCATTGGTGTTTTTGTAAGAGATGTGCCAAGGTTTGGCTCTGCCCAAAGGAATCTTGAAGCTAAATGATTAGAACTTGTTGATAATAAGGTAAGAACAAGGGACTAGAGACCACTAGAGCTGTTCTTCTGTGTTTGGTCCTTATATACTGGTTTTCTTTCTCAGGCCATGGATGCAGCCCAGCTTGCAGATGATCTCAAGGCCCAGCTAGAGCTGGCTCAGAAGAAGTTACATGATTTTCAGGAGGAGATTGTGGAAAACAGAGCAACTAGAGGGAAGGAGATGTTCAACCTCAAAAGGGCTGAGGTATATACCCTATGCACAATCCTTCAAGATCTGTCTGCTTTAGTGTCCTTCTCCTTGTACACTGAGCTTGCAGAGGGTTTCAGCTGAACTGCTCTTGGTATCCAGTTTCACTTTGATTTTGGCTTCATCGGGTCTTGGCTCTTTCAGATTTTGTCCCCTGATAACTGACAATACTTGTGGCATCAGATGATCATGTTGTCTCTTGGATTATAGGGGATGAAACTATGGCTGGCATGACTTAGGCAGGTGCACGTTCTCTTTGGTCCCTGAAGAAGCTGACAGAGAATGTACTGCTCCTTCACTTGCTCTCCTGTTTTTCCGCAGGAAGATATTTCTAGGTTGCGCAGGAAGCTGGAGACCACAAAGAAGGCTGACATGGTTCCCAGCTGTGATGAGATCCTGATGGAGGAAATCAAGGATTACAAGGTGAGTGTCTGTGTCCGTCAGCTTCCCTTTTTACTTTAGTCAGAAGGTGTGTAGGCACACTTTCAGTGTCTGACATCTCTCGTCTGTACTCTGGCACTGGAGAAACCACCTTGTCCTTCTGAGGAATGGAAGTACCGACATGTTGAGACATCTCTGAGCACAGCAGCTGGGCTGCAGGGCCCCTCACAGCTCTGTGTGTGTGTCTGTGTGTGTGTGTGTGTGTGTGTGTGTGTGTCTGTGTGTGTGTGTGTGTGTCTGTGTGTGTGTGTGTGTCTGTGTGTGTGTGTGTGTGTCTGTGTGTCTGTGTGTGTGTGTGTGTGTGTCTGTGTCTCTGTGTGTGTGTATGTGTGTGTGTGTATATGTGTGTGTCTGTGTGTCTGTGTCTGTGTGTCTGTGTGTCTGTGTGTGTGTCTGTGTGTGTGTGTGTCTGTGTGTGTGTGTGTGTCTGTGTGTGTGTCTGTGTGTCTGTGTGTGTCTGTGTGTCTGTGTCTGTGTGTCTGTGTGTCTGTGTGTGTGTCTGTGTGTGTCTGTGTGTGTCTGTGTGTCTGTGTGTCTGTGTCTGTGTGTGTGTGTGTGTGTCTGTGTGTGTGTCTGTGTGTGTGTCTGTGTGTGTGTGTGTGTCTGTGTGTGTGTGTGTTGCAGGCCTGCCTGACGTGCCCGTGCTGCAACATGCGCAAGAAAGACGCGGTGCTCACCAGGTGCTTCCACGTCTTCTGCTTCGAGTGTGTGAAGACGCGCTACGACACGCGGCAGCGCAAGTGCCCCAAGTGCAACGCGGCCTTCGGGGCCAGCGACTCCCACAGGATCTACATCGGCTGAGGCCCTCTCAGAGCCCCTGCTGGTGCTGAGCCAGCCTCCTTCCCTCCCTCTCAGCTTCCGCTTCCTGAGCTGCCGTGTCTTCTGGGAGAAGCCTTCAGGGTCTCCAAAGAAATACACTCTGGATCTTGCTTCCTTCCTTGGCCCTGTCCCTTTGGTCATGCCCTCAGGTTTTGTGTGCTCTTTGTGCCTGAGAGGAAGTTTCCCATCCCTTGCTTTCACACTGCCAAGGCGGGAAGGTGCAGCTGAAGTGCTGCCTTAGTGGGATGGAAGCTGAGCTGCAGCAGAGATCAGTGAGAGCTTTATTTTAGGGCTCTGCTTTGGATGCTAATTAAGTCCCATCAAGGAATGGCACTGCTCCTAGGAGGGAAGTGTTTCCCAATTAACAGGCCCAATAGAGACCAAGGAAATTGATCTGTACACTCAGTGGAGCAATTCCTTAGGTACCTGTGCACCTTCCTGAGTCAGGGCAAGAACCCTCGAGGGCTGGTGCACTAGGAAACCCTACCCCAAACAAACACGTCTGAATATGCACCAGAGGAGAAAGGAGAGATCTTGGAGACCCTTAGAAAACAGCATTCCACTGACAAGCCCTGGTTGATGTGCTCACCTTCCCCTAGGCTGAAGCATTGCTGCCATTGTCCTTCTCAGAAAAGGGCTTGTAGTGGTTCCTTTGCTGCAGCTTTACCACAAAGATTGACCTTGTTATGTACAAATTCTTCTTAAAGCTGTTCTTTGGTTTATTTTTCTCGTTCTCCTGCCTCTGGTTCTGTCTGCTCTCCCATCCTTTGTCCAGCTCTTGGAAACATTTCTCACAAGCTTTAAACTTCTACAGTAGAGACACTTGATCTCTTCCTTCCTCTCCTTTCAAGATATGCTCAGCTAGAACAACTTTTGTCCCTTTGGCTCTATCCCCAGTAGCTTATTCCTGACACAACAGGAGGGCCAGGATGCTGGATTATTTCTGCAGCCATTTTGTCATGGCTGCTGGGAATTTTGGCAGGGATGTGGTGTGGCTTAGAGTCTCGGTGCTCCCTGTGCTTGGAGCGTTTGAAGCCTGTTCCTAAAATCCAAATGGGAACTTGTTGGTTTGTGACCTTTCTTCCTGGGATGTAGTGTTTAAGTAAACTTAATTTGCCTGGAAGGTGCACCTCTCAGAGGTTTGTCTCATGGGTGTCCCTTCCCTGAAGCATGGAATCTCCTGCCTTCCTCCATCCCCTCCCTGCAGGAAATACCAGATACAAAGTAAAAGGAGTTCATCACAGGCTCTTACACTATTCATTATCTTGGGGAAAACATTCAGAATATGTGAGTAAAGCCTTGTAAATGATGAGGAATCCTGAAAAGTGAGAAGGAGCACTGCATCCTGCCTTTCCAAGGGGAACCTGGGCTGCTGAGAGTTCCTGCCATGGTGTAAGAGCTGTTAGAAGGAATGAGAGTAGAACCCGCTCCCCTTTCCCTGGAAATTGCTCCCAGGGTTACAGGATCTGGCAGCAAGTTGGCTAAGGAATGATGTGGTAATGCTGCTGGTAGATTTTGGGGTACAGATGCTTCTTCATGGCACCAGGACCTGGCTCATGAATAAACTGTCTGCATCTTCAAACACCTTGGCTACAGCAGCAGGAGTTCCTTTTACAGCTGTGAACAGCAGCCTGAACTTTGCAGCCCCAGCAGAGCTGCAAAGCCCCTCTGTCCGTCCCCAGTCACTCTTGTATCACCTTTCTACTGAAATGAGCTTTGTGTGAACTCTGCCCAGGTTGGCATCCCTCTGCTCCTGGCAGGAAATGGATACTTCAAACAATTTGTATTAGTTCCACGGAGGAGTTTGGGAAACTCCTGTTCTCCCTTAGCAAGAAAAAAGTCTTGGTTTTGTTTTAAAACAAAAGCTTATTTCAAGCTCATTTTGGAAGTGACTGAGTTTCTGTTGGTGGACATAATTTTAACACTTAGAAACAATGAACATTTTGGGTTTGTTCTAAAGTAACAGCTTATTTCAAGCTCATTTCTGAAAGAACTGAGTGTCTCTGTGCTTTTAATTAAACCACCAAGAAACAGAATGTATGGAAATAATTAACATTTATCAGGACTAGTAAGTATTGGGGTAAAAAGAGTAAAGCGGTGACAGTATTCTTTATGAAAACATTCTCTAAATTCAGTGTCTTAGACAAGAAAGAAAAAACCTCATCTCCAGTGTCCCGTGCACCTGCTGTCACAGCAGATCCTCCCCTCTGCCACAGTCTGCAGGCACTGATGTGCCTGTGCCACTCCCCTTCCCACAGAAACCCACAGCAATCTCTTGTCCCCAGGGGATCAGGCTGGAGCAGTGGCTGAACGAGAAAATAGCATGTCTTTGTTGGGCAGCAGTAAGTTGAGTCGTTTGGGAAAAGGCACAGTTGGTGATGCACTAATTCAGAGCAATCCGTATTTTGCATTTGACATGGGAGAAACTCCTCAGACAGCCACCAGAAATAATACTTGCTTAATAGTAGTTATTAGGTGGTTGACAGTTTTCCATTTATATTTTTTTCTTTTAGATGAAGTCTGATTTCTTGAAGGATTTGGTGTTGGGAGCTTTGAAGCAAAACATTTTTGTTTAAGATATGATTGACATTTTACATTTTTTTTTATAATATGTTTCTGGGCTCGTGTGTACAGATAAGGACATAAAAGCCTTGACAAAAATACTTACAAAATTGGCCTGAAATACTTCTTTCCTAGTGTTTTGATGGAAAGAGCAATATTCATGTGTTCCAAACAAGTCATGTTGGAGGTTGTGAGGTACCAGATGCGACACAAAGAAAAAGCTCTTTCTAGAAAACTGATTATCTGAAGGGGGGAGGCAGGGGAAGGAAAGGCAACCAAAGTAACCTCAGTGCCCTGCCCATCACGTTTGTCAGGAATGTGGGGACATCCCAGATCTATTATACCTACCAAGGTGCAGGCCCGTGGATCCCACTTCTTGGTTTTACATCCTAATTTCTCTTCCCCGTGTTCCTGCACTGGAAGAAGCAGACACACAAAATCAGAGAACAAGCCCTGAGCAGGGAACACACAGCAGCTCTTGAGGCTAATTCGTCTGGGTCTCACTGTGATCAGCTTTTAGTGCTGATGCAGAGCTTTTCATACACAAGGACTTTTCAAAGGTTAGAGATGCAAATAGGTAGAATGTCTTCCTCAATCCGCCTGCAGCCTTTGAACTACACCTAACAAGAACACCCCAGGCAACATTTCTGCAGGTGGTAGGAGATACAGGGAGGGGAAAAATTACTTTGGTGACTTATCTGGGAGACCAGAGTTAAGAGACAGCGTTGCAAACTTTCTTTTTCTCTGTAATACAGGATGTGTTGGGAAATGGTTTTTAAAAATTGGTAGAAAACGTATTTAAAAAACACAGTCAGTTGGGTTGATGCAGTGTTTATTCAGATGCTGAACAGCTTACACTTCCTTCCCCTCCTCACCCATTCAGTACATTGCTGCTGAAATCACAATTCTCATTCTTCACCCAGGGGGTGGTTTTGGTGACTCCTTTTGGTTTTGATGGGACCTTGGTATCTGAATAAATCATGGTCCAGAGCCCCTTTAGTCACCTCACCTGTGAGAAAGGACCTTATTGTCATCTTAAGACAGAGAATATTAAGGGAGTAGTTTCACACTGGCAAACATTTCAATTTTTGAGGTAAACACTGATTTCTAAGAGTGCCCCCTCTCCCTTCCCATCCTTGTCCTGGGCCACTGTGAATCCATCCCTTCACCTGTCAGTGCAGTGTTTGCACGGCTTCTCTCTGGGAGGGAGTGGAAGCCCAGCCTAGGCTTACAGGCACACAGAAGTGGTAGTTTGGTTTTTGCCAAGTTATTTTAAGCTGGGTGAGTTCCTTCACCACAGCCTCAGAGCAGCCACTCCTCCATTTGTGCTGACAGAGCTGAGGAATGGTGTGTGCTGGGTTTGCCACCAGGAATTTGTCAGGTGAGCCTGTGCCAGGAGGGAAGGGACTGCCAACACAGAACAGCACCTGCTGTAAAGAGGCATCCGTGAGGAGCCTTCCCATGAACAGAGACTAGACCCACACGGAACACAACAAAAATGTACCAACAAAGGGACGTACTGCCAATGTCCCTTGGCATTGGCAAGGGTTTAAACCTTTTTTTGGTATCTTTTTCTTTTTTTTAAATTAATGCACAGAAAGGGCTAAAAAAGCAGAATCTCACTGTACTGTCAGGTGAAGAAACGAGGAACTCTCATTGGGATGCTCCTTGTCTCTCCAGTCCCTTGGGAATGGCTGGTGTTTTCCAGGAGAATAAGAAACTTGCTGTGAAAGAAGGAGAACTCAGGAGGGTGGCAGTGGCTGTGGGCTGCTGCAATTCTGCTCTCCTGAAGAGCTTATTGCCTGGTTTATTTTTGCACCCCTTTCTGGCATTACAAAAGCGTGTTGCAAATTTTACAGAGGAAGCGGAGAAAGGGAGAAAAGGGGAAGGGCACAGGTATGCTGGCCTAGGGCTCTGCAGTTCTGTTTGTCCGTGCATACTCTTCCAGCTCTGATTTCCTGTCCATGGCGAGTTGCAGCTCCTGCTTGATGATTTCCATCTGCTTCTCCAGCTCTGTCAGCTCTTGCAGCACTGAGGTCCTCGCAGTGTTGAGGGACTCTGCTTTCCCGTTGGTGGTTAAGGATGGTGGAGTCTCTCTCTTCCCCTGTGGCAGGGGGAGGTCCTGGTGCTGATGGATTGTCACCTCATTTTGCCCCTCATGGGTGCAGATGTATTTTTTTCGGTGGCAGTTGCCCAGGTTGGCTGTGTTCCACACCGCATGCTGGCTGTTCCCCCCATGGACCCTGAACAGAGAAAGGAGAGTTAATACCACATCAGAGCCTGCTCTTGTGTGTGCAGACCTCTCCTGTGAGCCATCCTACTGGAAAAATATAAGACTGCTGTTACATGTTATATAGAAATATTATTCCTTTATTCCTGGAATTATGTTTTCTTGCAAAGCACAAATCATTAATGTACATGACCACATTTTTGTCATTGAACCATAGCAGAGGCTAGAACAGAACCCTGAATGTCTTCTTCCCCCAAACTTTTTTTCAGTTATGAAATTACTCAGCTGCAAGTCAGGAAAATCTGAGTCCTTCAAAGCCTCTGAAAGCTTTTGTGGTTGCAGTGTGCAGGTTTATTACAGTGTTAGTCCTTTGCGTCTCACTACTCTGTCCTGGTTTGGGCATTTGTTCTCACGGAGAAGGAAAGAGACTCCCTAGAGCTGCTGTGGAGAGCTGGAGGGGGAAGCTTTGTCCTTTAGTCTTGAAGTCTTGCTGGGGAGCTGCTTGTGCTCTGGGGGATGGACACCAACGATGTTTATCCAAGCCTTGCAGGTTCATTCCTGAGCTTCCTGACACACCACAGAGACTTAGGGGCTGTCAAATCAGGGCACAAATTCCCATCTGGGAATTTTTCAAATGCTTCAATTTTTTTTTTCCTGCAGAAATATTGCCATAATCTATTGATTCTAGAGAATCTTTGCCTTCTCTCTGGGGGACTTCCCTTTGCTGCCCTCCCAGATCAGGCCAATTCCCAGGGTTCCTTCCCAAACTGAGGAACAGCCCATGGCCTCCATCCTCCAACTGGAACAGAAGGAAGCACAGTTTGCTGTTGTGGGAGAGGAGCTTCTCTTTCCTGCCTGCTTTCCCTTTGGGACAGGTTGGTGCGTGTTCATTTGATAAAGGGAGCTTTAATCTCTGAAGGAGTTGTGTTTCAAACTGCTCCCTCCTAAATTAGTCTCTTCATTGTGACCAAAGCTGAGTGCAACGTTTTTCCTTGTGTCCTCTGGTGACAGAGGAGAGGCAGTGGCTGCTCCCTGGGGCCTTGGGAGCAGTGAGAGCCACCCAAAATAGGATCTCTACTGGGCTGTGGAGATAAGAGTGACCAGCCAGCAATGCTCTGTGTGAGACTGGAGCCATCTGTGAATGTGAGCATGGAAAGCTGACCTTGCAAAACAGAGAAGAAGGGGTCCTTGGGTATTTGCCACAGCTTGGAGGGGCTCTGAGTCACCTGCTCCAGTGGAAGGTGTCCCTGCCCGTGGCAGACGGGGCTGGATCTAGAGGGTCTTTAAGGTCCCTTCCAACTCAAGCCCCTCTGTGAGTCTGAATTACAAACCCACGATGACAAAGAGAACACAGCAAACCTGGGTCCCGCTACATTACTGGAGGCTGCCGTAGTCACTTGTGTCACCTGGAGACTGGTTTGTATCTGGAGGAATTTTCATGGTCCCACAGTCTTTAGGTGTGACATTCCTGGTTTAAGGCCCCAAAAGATGCCAGAAGAGATTATTTGCAAGCACAGAATTGGTTAATCTGCCTGTGAACCTGATGGGAGAAGTGTACTCATGTTATTGCAGTGTTTATGCTGCACAGGTGATATTTAGTTTCCATTTGGAATCTGCAATGTTCTTGCACAATGCTTGTATATGCATCAATACTGGCTTTAAATCCTAATTCCATCTTCACGCAAGGATGTGTAATCCCATCAGGAATATTTAACACGGAGCCATATTACCTTTGGGCTTGATGGTACGGGTTGCCCTAAGTGTGTGATGAGTAATGGTAGCTCTAACAAATATCCCTCTTGTTAATTTGTGCTGGGGAAGATGAAATAGGAAAACCTTATAAATATGACTGCCTGGCAAAAGATTTGGAAAATACAGCCATTGAGATGAGAACTAGATTTGAAATAACAAACCTTGACTACTGAATAACTAGAAAGCAATAGTATAGCCAGGCTGAAAGCAATCCCCCCTTCTGATTAAACAATGCCCTTCACCTGCAGATAGGTCCAAAGGTCAAATGGAATGCTCTGTCTCACCCCCAATGTATGGTTCATCCCACACCTGTGACCCTCCCCTGAAGCATCAGGTATCTGGGACCCCATTGGCCCAAGTCCTGTTCCAGCCCACCTTGAAGCCCCCTGATAAGGTGTGCCCGAGGGACCGGACGCTCTCTTGGACCTTCCCCTGGGACCCTCACCTGGAACCCTCGCTCCCTCTCTCTCCCTCTCCCTCTCTCCCTGGGCCTGCCACGAGTTGTGCCTGGCAACTCCAAGCAGGGCCTTTCCCCCCTTTTAATAAACCACATCTTCTAAGACCTGACTTCAGAGATCTCTCATCCATCCAAACCGTCCTGGAGTCCCGCGCTCTCTACAAATTTGGGTCTGTCCTTTATCAACCCTGTTGCATAGAAATCACTGTGTTTTAATCCCTGTGTTAACTTTCACCATCCCCTTTCTCTTCTGAAAAATGGCTTAGAATGCTTCTGTTTGCTTCTGAATTGCTCCATTATGTTGACATGTAAGTACTGCTGTATTTGCCTACGGAAGCCGTGCAGCATGGAGGGAGATGCTGTCTTGCAACCACATCCAAGGGACCACGATTGCTTGAAAAGGAGACTTACCATCACTGTCACGAGCATGTGCAGGAGGTGCTCTGGCTACTTGGTGTCCAATTCGACCCCAAAATGATTCTATCCTGAGAAAGTAATTTTCAATCTAAAAAATGTTTTCATTTGAAGAAACAAGGAACTGCACAACACTGAAATGGTTGTAGTTGCAAGGAAAGGCTGTTACAAATATTGGTTTATGACATAAAGGAAGGAAAAATCTTTGGTTAAAAAAAAAAACTAACAAAGAAAGATATATGAAATAGTAAAATAAAAAAAAAACCAAAAAACAACCATAAACCAAACATGCACCCATCCACCACCATCAGTCCCCAAAACAAAAAGAATTCAACCAACCAAGGTACCAAACCCAAACTAAAACCAAATATATCCAAGGAAATAGGTACAAATAGAAAAAAAAAACCAAACATTACTGTAGTAATTTTAAGCCCTGTGCTAGCTTTCACCATCCCCTTTCTGTTCTGAAAAAAGTCTCAGAAAACATTTCTCTTAGCACTACTTTTAATGTTCCCTTATTAATGCTTTTTCTCTTCAAGCCAGGTCTCCTAAGCTCTCAGAGATAAGCATTATACCCTTGGTAGCTCAGCTACCTCAGGTGGCATAAAGAAGCAGGATGGCTCCTGTGACAGTGTTGGAAACAAAAAGTTTTAATAACGGGCAAAATAAAAAAGCTCTTTACCGAGAAAACCCGAGCCAGGGCAAGAGGTTCTTGCTCCTGCTAAAACACTTCACAAAAGCGATGACCTCTTTTGTTCTCTTCTTTTTCTAGGGAATTGCTTAGGTGGGACTTTTTGGCTCCTGTCCAATTAGCTATCCTTAAGTTTGAGGTGAAGTCCCCAAGGTCCTATGAGGTGTCTTTTAACCAAACTGTGGAGAGAACCTTCTGGGCTTTTTTCCTTTTTAAGGAGACAAAGGGTAACTTGTTTATTCCGTCAACAGGGGGCACATTCCTTCGCCTGATGTTTATATTTAAGTATTGTTTGCCTACAGAAGCCGTGCAGCATGAAGGGAGACGCTGGCTGGGGACCCACATCCCAGTGACTGCAATTGCTTGAAAAGCAGACTTACCCTCAGCAGCAGGAACAGGAGCTGGAGCAGGAGGTGTACCACCAGTTTTGGATTCAAAGTGAGCTTGCAAAGATTCTGCTTGGAGAAAGTAACTTTTAAAAAGCAAGGAAATGCAGAATACTGGAATGGTTATGGTTGCAAGGAAAGGCTATTGCAAAATGTTAATGGTTTCTAATAGAAAGAATGGGAAAAGACTTTGTTTAAAAAAAGAAAAGGAAAAGAAAGGAAAGAAAGAAAAGAACAAACCCCTTCCATTTCCCCCTGCCACGTGGCAGGTGATAGCCAGTTACCCCAAGGTCCTGGCCGTGCTCCTCCTGGCTGCTGCAAAAATTACCCCTGTCCTGGCCGGATCCAGGACACAAGATCTGCCCTGCGGGTCCTGGCTCTTTCTCTGGCTGAGAGACCCCCATGGCATCTGCCCCGGCAAAAGGGACTTCAGGACAACCGATCACTTATTGACATTCCCCCCTCTGCCCCTGCACATACTGAACTGGCAGGAAGGTGACCCACATGTCACTCCAGGCACACTCTAGGCAGCAAGGACAAAGAAAGTTTTTGAGGGGCCTGGGTCTCAAGGTCTTTTGTTCCAGGAGTACCACCTGTTACTTTCAGATTCTGCTCAGGGATAACCAGTGACCTCCTTTTTGCTCTACACCAGACAAACCATGTGTGGCACATAAACTGTCACTTTTTTTCCCCATTTATTTTCAAGTACATTCTCTCAATCAGGACCATGGTGGCTCCTGCTCTGAGGTGCATTGGCCATCCCTCTAGTACATTGTTTAGATGTTTTTTGAGAAATAGGCTCAAAATGCCACAGGGTTACTTCCTTCATTCCTTCATGCTTGGAGCTAAATATGGAGTTACTGTGCAAGGCAAAGGCACTCACGTGTGAGCAGTGCAAAGGGGTCAGTCAAATCTGGTAACTGCAGAGCAGGGGTTGTCACCAATAACCTTTAAAAGATATAGAAAGGCTGTTGGACACTCTGGAGTCCAGTGTAACACCTCCATGGATTCCTCTAATGATTCCTACACAGGCTTTTCCAATAGTTCCTAACGGGGGATCCATAATCAACACCATCCAGTCATTCCCAAAAAGGGACACAGCTGTGGGCTCTGGTGTTTGACAAATTGCTTCCTCCCTTTCTTTCCCCAAACTGCACTGTCCTTGTGAGTGGGACAGCCAGGAAATCAGACATGGGTAGGTATAGAGATGGTCTTGAAAACAAATACAAGATGTCATTGAAAATGTGCTTTGGATGGTAATATTCAACACATTCTCAACTGCATGCTCTTATTCCCTCTCCCTGTAATGACTGGACAACACTTATTTTTGGTGCCAGCTGACTTAAATCAGGAATAATCTTGGGTAGGGGGGAAATGACAATGAAACCATCATAAACTGAGTATAAAATGTTTATCCACATGTGTCAGTAACTCCAACGGCCAGCTGCAGTCAGCACAATTATCAGCCTGTAATTGTGCTCAGGGCCAGCGTGGGCCTTTCCACGTCAGCTCTTCCTGCACAGCACATGGGGGCCTGGGCTTGCTGCTGGCTTGTTTCCTTTTCGGAGACTGGGATGAGGAAAGGCTGGGGGGTTTTGTCAAAGAGATAATATTTGAGTGACCGTGTATGTGCTGGAAGCCTCACAGACTGACTGGCCCACGACAGGATCACCCAGTGCTGGGGGAGGAGGGGGCTGCACCTTGCTGCCCTGGTTAGGGGTGTTAAGCTGCTCCTTTGCCTCAGAGAGGGCCAAGTGCAGCACTTGTGTGCAGAAACACTTCATTAGCCCTGGTCTGCAAAGCTACTGCAGCAACTGGTGTGGCCAGAGCACCCCTTACTGCACTTGGAAATGAGCTGAGTCAGTCATGGGACAAGGCAGGGCATTCCCCACGTGTGCCCATTGTGAATTCCCTGTGCCCCGACTGTGTCGCGTCCCGCTCCTCAGTGACATCCCACCCAGCCTGGAACACGGAACTCCCCATTTCCAAGGACACATGGCCATTGTCACCAGCACACAGCAGGACCGGTCAGACCCTTCGGCGGCTGCGTCGAGAGCGGAGGTGTCGGAGCGATAGCGAGTGTTGCTCCAGCTTGGTTGGTTCGAGCACACGCTGTTCAAGAGGCCGATCCACACACTGAGTGGAGGTAATTATTTACAGTTCTGTGCAGAAACGGGGGGGGCTCAGGGACAAATTCACAAAGCCAGCACACAAAGAACCAGAGTGTCTTTGTATTTCTACATTTTGGCAAAGAAAGGAATTAGTGTTCACTGACTGCAAGTTCCCTAGTTGTCTTCATAATTAGTATTCTGTCTGCTGTTGGGTAATGATCCTCTCACTTCTCATGCTCAATAGTCTGCATGCTCAGACTCTCCCTTCTTCTTAGTGAGAGGCTCCTTGAGTGGATAGCCGTGGTCTGCCCCTGCTGGAATGGCCTTTTACCTCGCAGGAGGTGATTCAGCACAGTTTCTGCATTGGCTTTATCAGTTTGTTCCTTTCCTTGGGGATTCTGCCAAATGTCCTTGTGCCCATAAATTCTCCATTCTTTGTGTCCACCATCAGTGGTACATCCTTCTTCCCAAGCCTTGCTAACCTCCCCTGTGTCTGAGGAAACTGAAGCCTGTCAAGCCCTGCACCTCCACAAGGCCATTCAGCCCAGAAGCACCCTGCCTTTCAAAGGCCTGGCCATCACTTAGAGCTTGTTGGCTACTTCTTGTTTCATGGGAATAATCTCCCTCCTTGTTGATGAGCCTTGAAAACCACAAGGGAGAAACATCAAAGAACACATTTTCCTGACAAATATTTTGCATTTTGCAGATTTTTCAGCAGGATCAGTGGCTGTGTGGGAGCCAGAGCACCCGAGGCAGAGCGGGATGGCGGAGCTGTGGGCCTGGGCACGATCCAGAGCGTTCCGCAGGGCCCCAACCCGCACGGCGTCCCGCAGGGCCCCCAACAGCACTGCGATGCCCGTCTGGGTGACCCAGGGGTCCCAGGACCAACAGGTGAGGGGCAGCTGTCGGGCTCTGCGGGTTGCCAGCGGGTGGGGGCTTGGCCGTGGTGTTGGTGTCAGGTGCTGCTGAGCCCGCGGGACCTGTCGGGCAGGGCTGGGGCCCCACTGGTGCTCCAAGGGCCCCTTTGAGGCAGCTGCCCCGGTGGAAACGACTCACAGGGATGACACGGAGGAGGTGCCAGCGGAAGTGGGAAGTTCTCTGATGGAAGGGGTTCCCAGGGATGCCACTGAGGAGGTGCCAGTGAAAGTCAGATGTTCTCCATGCTGGGACACTCAGGAAATTCATGCTCTGGGCATGGCTCTTGGTCAAAATGCATAGATTTCTCATTGTTCTGTCTTTGCCCTGCACTCACCGAACATGTCAGGAGAAAGGAAACGCTCTAACAGTATTTTTTACTATTAGGAGTAGCCATTTCTTTATTCTCAGCTGTGATGCATAGTGGAGAGCTCCAGCTACATGCACACCATTTTCAAAGCTTTTCCAAACAAAGAAATTTTAGCATTTTTAGCAGCCAAAGACATGAATCTTCATTGCTTCTAAATTACATCATTTCTTCAATTAAGTATTATTCTATCTTCGGTATTGATGTCTCCCTTCACATGGTAATTAGTGCACATCTTTCAGTCCATTTATCATAGCTTTTCAGATTTTTTCTCAGGCAATTTTGCCTACGGAATGAAGCAGTTGGATGGCAGTAGTTGTTTTCATTAAAAAATGTACTTAGGCTGATGAACATTTTAACCTCCAGCGGAATGCAATGCACTCTGTACTAAATGATGAGATCAGCCAAGCAACCCAAATTTTGTAATATCTGATTAACCTAGGATAAACTGCTTCCATTTCACACCTGCAAAGAATTGCATCTAGAGCTGAGGACAAGAGAAAGGGTTCTCATGCCTGTTGAGAGTCAAAATTCACCTTATGCAGGTGAAATTCTTCTTGGAGCTGACTCCAGGATGTGCTTCCTTAGTACCAAATCAATCCCGGCATCAGGTCGTGTCCAAAATTCTTGTATTTTTGTCAACCACTCTCACCTGGATTGTTAGCTGAACACTGGCCAGTTCAGTTGTACTCAGGCACTTGATTCCAAGGGAAGCCTGTGCCTATAAATTCCAGCAATTGGGAAAGGATCACTTGCTACTTGAATGTTTGGCTGCATTAGAGGCTAAGGGAGGGCTGCTCTCTCAGGGCAGTTTTGTAGCCGGCTGCTTGCAGAGGGGGAACTGTGTCAAAGCAGCCCTTTTTAGTGATGCGACAGCAAGCCTTCGCAAATACAGCTCTTGTTTAAAGTGAAGGGCCTAGTTAATCAGCAGTGATGGAGAGTAGGCTGAAGTTTTTACAGAAAATATCTTTTTCCTTTTAGCCAAATGCCAGCGAGGCATTGCACAATGGAAGTGCGCAGAATGTCCAATTGTATAACCTACTTGGAGGTATGGTTGCCTTTCACATTTTGCTCAATATCTGTAAGACTTTCAACTTGGTAATTCATTTTTACAGCATATTCTCGGGACAGGGGATCTCTTGTGTTCAGAGATCTCAACTGGAGGTGGTATGCCCTCAGGTCAAGCTTGCAGTCTCTTGTCACTGCATGTAGCCACTGGTTTGTTTTCCCCTGAGAAAGCCTGCCAGTCCTTCCTTGTTCCCATACTGCTTGATGGGGTGCAATTTGGAGCATTGAGGTCAAGGTTTGGACCGCTCCAAGCACCTAAATTCACTGCCTTGGTAGCTAAGCTTTTGATTTTGGAGTATCTAGGCACTGTCATTATCCTTTAAATTTAATTGGGAAATTGAAAGAAAATGACCTTGAGGAAGTTGCCTAGAGAATTTCACAAGGTCAGCATGGGAAACTTTGCTTGATTTAATTTTTTGTCCTGGTCGTTGATAAGCGAGTGTTGCCACAACACTGTGCTGGGTTCTTTTCAAGGAAATGGAAAGGAAGATACTGATGTCATCTTCCCCACGGATTCCATCATTTCCCACAAAGCACAACGTGCTTGGGTGATGTCATTTGTTATTGATCTGCTCTCAGTGCTGTTTCCCCAAGGAGCCTGGCTCCAGGCAGACTCGAGGTGCACATTCCCCGTACAGGCACTCAGTGGTGCTGCCTGCAGCAGTGAGCTGAGCCAGGTACAGCCAGCTGCCCTGAGAAAAGCAGGCTCTCACCTGGCTGTGGCTGCAGTCACCTGCCTGCAGGGACTTCCCTGCCACTGCAAGTGCAGCTCTTGCTCTGCCTTAGCCTAGTGCAGAGCATTTTAAACTAGCATCATGGTGGCTTTCCGGAGAGACAAAGCTAAACTTCAGATTTCTCCCTGGGGACGTTCTGTTTCACATGTGGATGATGATTTGTGTGATTCTTGGTGGTGGTCTACACAGATCCTAAGGGAATATTTAACATTCAGTAACTGGGGTGTGAGGACTGGCAGTAGTGAGACAATTGTGGAACTTGGTGCCGCTTTGGCTTTAGGCTGGCACAGAGAAACTCAGGTGAGACAGGTCTGGTTGCTGGTAGGGTACAGGGTGCCTTTGCAACATGCTAAATGCAGTACCAGTTAGGGACTGGGTTTTGTCACAGAATCAGAGAATCAGAATCAGAGTTGGAAGGGATCCACAAGGACATGCAAGTGCAGCTCTGTCCCCAAGAATCCCACCAGGTGCCTGTGGAACTTGTCCAAATGTTTTCTGAGCTCTGGTGGACTTGGTACCATGAGCAGCCTTGTGGGGAGCCTGTCCCAATGCCTGATCACCCTCTGGGTGAAGCGCTCTTACCTAATTTTCATCTTAATGCTTGGTTATGGTTTCAGGTAATTTTCTTTAGAAGTCCTTCAGGGGTATGGTTTTAGGAGGTGTTTTGTTTGAATGCTGTGGGAAGTTTCTCTATCCACATTGGATTGAACTTCTCAAACATTAGTAGTGTCTTCACTCGACAACTGGCATGTTTACAGTGTTCTCAATAATTGAAGTGTGTGATGTTTGTGCAATTAGGTTTGCAGACAAATACCAGAGAGGCATGGTCCAAGGAACAGGAAGTGGAGAAAGGCATTAAAAATTTGACCTACATTGAAAGACTGAAGGAGCGTGTAAAGAAAGGTCAGTCTCCGTGTGTGTGATGGCAGGGACAAAGCTCCCGGATTTCTCACCAATACGCATGAAGTCTCCATCAGCCACTAAACAGGAGTTCCTGGTTTCAAAACAGCGCCTGCTGCGTCATATCCCCTCCCTTGACCTGCTGGCCACGCTTCACCTGATGCAGCCCAGGACACGGTTGCCTTTCTGGGCTGCCAGCACACGTTGCCAGCTCATGCCCAGCCTCTCATCCACCAGCACCCCCAAGTCCTCCCCACCTTCATCCCAGCCGCCCCATCCCATCGCAGCATCCCTGCCCAGCAGGGACAGGCCATGTCCCAACCCCAAAGATGCAGCACTTTGCCCTTGGCCTTGTTGAATCTGATGAGGTTCCCAGGGCCCTACTTGCCAAGGTTCTCCATGTCCCTCTGGATGGCATCCCAGGCCTCTGGTGTTGTCAAACTTGCCAAAGGTGCATTTAATCCCACTGTCCATATCATTCTTATGGACATCATATGAAATCATATGAAAACCACCATGCATATAAAGAGTTTTTCATAAATACCTCCCCTCCAGTATCACTCCTTTACATGGTATTTTTAATGACTCTTCCTTCCAAATGCTTTACTGTCTGGATTCGTACTGGTCTATAAATTCTGAACAAATAGAGTTTCAACAGTCTTGGTACATCCTTTTGAGTCAACTACCTTGCTTCCTCCCACTCCCCATTTGACAATTTGTTTTCTGTTTTTTCTTTACTGAAGTGAAAATACCAGAGCTCAGGAGGGCCCCACACAGCTCTCTAGATTTTGTGCCTGAGAGAAAGAGAACGATGCCCACGAACCCTGCAAAATTCTTCCAGAGACCTTTCAGTACTGTTTCTCAACGACCCATCAGAGACAGGGTGATTCATTTACTGGCTCTGAAGAATTACAAGAAGTCAGAGCTACTTGCCTGCTTAGAGAGAGAGGGAGTTGTGGAAAAGGACAAGGAATCCCTTGGAAAGATCCTTCAGGAGGTGAGATCCTGGAGCTGCTGCCTGCAATGCTAACTCTTAGCAGCCTTACTTCAGGTTTCAATTAGAATCTAATGAGAGGCTTAGGAAATGCTCCTTGTTTACATTTTCCCATCAATTTTACCCAGTTTCCTCCCAACTGCAAGTCCATGTGACAAAAAGAAAGAAATCCTCAAAACTTGTTGTTTTTCTAGAATAGCTGGCAGTGATGAATTCTTTGTAATGTTGTTGCTTCTCATGCCTTATTTGAACCCTCCCTCTTTTCCTTGCACTGTTAAACTGCTTGATGAAGTAACTTCACAGGGTGAAACTCTCAACTGGGTGAAACACTTAGCTGAGGTCCTTAAAATACCCTGGGACAAGTTTCAGAGGAGAGAATTTTGGTAGCTGCAGAGGGCAGTATTTCATTTGAACGGACTTGGTGGCCTCTCAATGGTATTTGCTTCTACTGGGGTCTGTGGGGGTTGCCTTCCAGGGAAGGGTGTTCCAGGCAAATCCTACATGAGAAAGGTGGTGGCCCAACTTTGAGCACAGAGTTTCTTTGCTCTTGTGTGGATTGAGTCTTCAACTTCCTTGGCACCTATTATTTCTCAGAATTTTCCAGTTGTCCTTTGAGTGCCACTGGTATTTCTTTATTACAGCCATTCATACGATTCACATTGACTGAAGGATGCAGTGGCTGTTTCCTTCCTTGTTCAATAGTCCCCGTCAGTGTAGGCTGTTGCTGAATTATGCAAGCATTAACGTATCAAGTAGCAATATTTCCTTTTTAGCTAGGAAAAAAGCAATGGTAAGATTTCAAAGCTCAGCTCCTTAGAGGGTAAGAGATGAAAGAAAATTCTCCTTCTGTTTCTTCTTGTTAATGTTTAAGGAGATTTTGAAAGAGTAGTTTCTTGTTTGCAGTGTGAGCTGCCTCAAGATACTGGTTTGCATTCTGAAAGGGCTTTGTGAACAGCACTACATCCTGAAAACGGTTATTCACATTTTTCTTAACTTCATAGGGAGGTTGTGTTATTTTTCCTATGCATGAAAAACTAGTAGGGAGAACTTGCTGAGCTCTTATACTCACAGCCTTCCTTCTCTTCCAACACAGCCTTAGTTCTGCTTTTAAGAAGTGAATTCCTGATTCTGGGTATCTTTGTTACTTTTAAGCTGTTGAAGTGTAGCTCTAGGTAGGTTATCTCCTGTAAGAGTTCCATAGGAAGCTGTAGTTTCCTCTGAGCTGACACTTGAGAAAGAAAAGCAGTTCTGTTTGCAGAGACAAATGCCAGCATCCTGTGGTGCTTCATGGGATGATGAAAACATGCCCCGTTACAGGTCCAGGCTGTGCTCTGCCATGGCAATGTAGCTGGGTGAATCAAGAGGGCAGCAGGAGTCCTCCTGAGGGTGGAAAAATATGGACTTGCTCATGGAGATGATGTTCTCCAGGTCCTACTCAAAAGAAAAGGAAAACAGAAAGGAAAAACCTGGCCTCTCCATGTATTTCAAATGGTGAAGACTGAGAGCTCTGGCATAGTGTACCTTGATTCTCAAAGCTGCGTTAAAGACCAAAAAACCTGGATCCCTGGTGCAGGGAGAGGTTTTCAGTACGTCCCTTTTCTTCCATGCTTGCAGCACTTTGGCCTTTTCTTACATCCAAGTTTCTACAGCCCAAATGGACCACACCTGTTTAATCTTGTTTACATGTCTTACATGACAGCTGCTTTGTTCTTCACATCAAACAAAAGTCCTGGAAAACTGGTGCATGATTTTCTTTTCAGCTTTGCTTTAGCTTTGCGCTACCAGTTTTACATCTGTAGTCTGCCTTTAGGTGTAATGAATATTGACCTTTTAAATGTCTGCCCGTAGGTAGCCAGCCTGGATGCAAATGAGAATTCTTTCAGCCTGAAGGAACATTTCTTCAAAGACATTCAGGTTGATTGGCCTGGCTACAGTGAAAGAGATAGAAAGACATTGGAGGTGACCCTTTTTCAGTAAGTTCAGTCAGGACAACAGCCATTTCAAAAAAACCCTCTGGGAAATGAAGGTCTGTTCTTGCTGTGAGGAAAGAGCGATGACTGCTGATATTTTTGCCTTGTAACCTGAAATGTTGGACCATCCTTACAGAAAAACAGCTCCATCTCCAAATGCCACCAGCACCAGCCAGTCACCATCTCTGGGACCTTCTGAAAGAAATGCTCCACCGAGGACGGCTCAGGTATTTTGTGAATTTTTAAACATTCTCTACCCTAGATGATGTTTTATCCCACTTGCTCTTGGGGTCCAAGCTGTGATATGAAGCAGTAGTGTTGTCTTTATATCCTATAAACCTGAAGTGTGTACTTCTAATGGGATTCCTGTAATACTTTTCAAGATGCTTACAATGTCAAAGCCTGCAACAAGCTTGCACACATGACTTGTTTCTTATGGTGCATAGGGAACTCTGCTAAGGACAAGATGTGGACATGTTTTTGGTACCTAGCTGTGTCTGTGCAGGGTTGTTGATGATATGGCAGCTCTAGTACCTAAATCATGCACGGTAATGCCAGTGCTACTGTTTGAAGAGAAATCTTAGGGAAGTCTAGCATGAGGACAAATTCCAGTACTGAGGCATTTGTAGGAAACTTGTTTTTCTGTCCTAAGCAGCATTTAGGCTCCCATTTTGATTCAGGCTATCCCATGTGTGAGGAGGGGACTCTGAATCATCACGGAATAACTTGGACTTGTCAGGCTTAAAATCAAGAGATGGCCAGTACAAGAGGGCAAGGAAAAAGGTTTGAAAGAATCTTGGAAAACACTGCATGAAAGGCATATTTTCTATACCTTAAAAGAATTCTCTTTAAACAGGAGGGAGGACACAGCTCTGGTTTTCCCTAGCTCTTTTCCCAGCCAGAGCAGGAAATGCTGCAGGGCCCAGCATCCTCTTATGTCCTACCTCCATGCCCACAGCATTTCTGTCAGCGGGCTGGCACAGAGCCGTGTCTGGCAGTCCTGCTCTGAGCTGCTGATGTGCACGGGTGGGAGCAGCGTGTGCTTGGTAGGGAAGAGGCTGTGACCCAGGGTTTCCTCTGGAGAGCAGCAGGAATGAGACCTGCAGCCAGACTGGGGCTTCTCTCTGTTGTTATCATCTCTGCACTGGACACGCTGTGATCAGCACCGCACCGGCGGCTTCTTGGGGCTGCTTTAGTGAATCGTGTGGGTGTGCGATAGCAAGAGTTGAGTGTGTTCCTGGTGTGTCTAAGCAGAAATAGGGAGCAAGATAAAGCCAACCTGAGCTCCTCATATTTTGGGAAGCCTTTGATAGAGGTGCTGAAGGGAATGTCTTTCTCCCAAAGCCATTTAACTACAGAGTTGGAGGAGGACTTGCTGAATACTCAGGTGAGAAAGTAGGAATGAAATAGCGAACATATTTAGCTGCAGCACCTCCTTGTATGACAGGCCATTTTAGGTAAGACAGGTGTGTGTTCAACCATTGCCAGGTCAGAAATGCTGCTTTTTCAGAGCAAAACTAATTGGGATCATCTTTGCAGAAACAGCCTCTGGCTTCTGCCTTTATCAGTCCTGTGAGGACCAAGAAGCAGAGGATTGACCAAGAGCCCAGTGATATCCAGCCAGCAGCTGGTGGCCGCTCTCCTTCTTCCTTGGACCTGCCTTCCACATCCTGCTCACCTTTGAACATGTCTGCAAGTGTCAGCTCCATTTCCACCTCCACCCATGAGCTACAAGAGAAAGATAAAATTCGGACTCCGTCTGGAATCCCAGTGCCTGTCAGGGTGCAGGGGAAGACTCCCAACTCCAAAGGTGAGAAAACAGAGTTAGACAGAGTGAAAAAACTCCATCCTTTGGAATTCGCTTGCCATGAGCAAAGCCAAAGAGATGAGCAGAGAGTGCAGGACCCAAGCAGAAGAGGAGTCACACGGTCCAAGTGCAAAGGGTATTAAAGCGATGGACCACTTTTAGATATGCTTCCATTTCATTTTTTACTGGATATCTGTATGGTTTTTTTTAGAGATATCTAACCTCCCATCCACCGGCACCTCCAAGTCCTCCCCACCTTCATCCCCAAGCCTGTCTTGGTGCCAGGGAATGCCCCAACCCCAAAGATGCAGCACGTTGCACTTGGCCTTGTTGAATCTGATGAGGTTGCAAGGGCCCCACTTCCTGGTCCTTCCGGATGGCATCCCGTGCCTCTGGATTAGGCAAGCTTGCTGAGGGTGCACTTAATCCCACTGTCTGTGTCATTCTAGACATAGCTCAGTGCTTGAGCTTACAAACTGGGGAAATCATATAAAAGCATCATGCATAAAAATAATTTTTCATAAAACCTTCCCATCCAGCATCACTCCTTTACCAGCTTTTAATGACTGTTTCTTTTTAA
Organism: Anomalospiza imberbis; assembly: GCF_031753505.1. NCBI lineage: Eukaryota > Metazoa > Chordata > Aves > Passeriformes > Viduidae > Anomalospiza > Anomalospiza imberbis. The sequence continues at coordinate 58,336 of NW_027100293.1, read as the reverse complement.
TGCTTTACTGCTTGGATTCTTGGAGATCTGTAAATGCCGAACAAATAGAGGCTCAAAAGTCTTGGTACATCCTTTTGAATCTACTTGCTTGCCTTCTCCAAACCTCCAATTTGAACTATTGGTTTCTGGTTTTCCCTCATTTTAGGAGGAAAAGCAGAGGTCAGAGGAGCCCAACAAAGCCATTCAGGTCCTGTGCCTGAGAAGAAGAGGATCATGTCTGTGAGACTTGCAGACATTGACTGGAGCGGTTGCGCTGCTGTTTACGGCCGACCCTACAGGGACAGGGTGATTCATTTACTTGCTCTGAGGGATTACAAGGAGCCAGAGTTACTTGCTCGGCTGCAGAGAGATGGAGTCAGGCAAAAGGACAAGGATTCCCTTGGCAAAATCCTTCAGGAGGTGAGATCGTAGAACTTGTGCCAGCACCTCTTCCATCATGCTATTCTGCTGTTCATCATTTTACTGCTTCCTCACCTGTTTAAATTAGAGACTTTTGCAATAACTCCTTTGAGTTAAGTTCCACTGGGATTTCCTTCTCATAGGCTTTCGTACAATGCTCACCCATTGAAAGATGCAGTCGATCCTTCCTTCCTTTCTAAATATTCCCCATCCACATAGGCTTTTGCTGAATAATGCAAGCATTAATATATCAAATAGGAATATTTCCTCTTTAGCTAGGGAAAAGCATTTTGGAACCTAGTCAAAGGACTCCAATTCCACATGGATACACTTTCAGTTGATCCTACAGTGGCTTTAAGGAACTGATTCCCTGAACCTGTGAAGTTTGTTGCTGTGTTTGCCCAGGGCAGTGGCAGGGATTTTTTCACCCTGAAGACATTCACAATATAATGAGAGCCATGTTTTGCCATCCCAACTGAAGTAGCCCGTTTAGATTTCTGTAGTTTGCATAGAGGCGTAATGAACATTTGTTCTCCGAAATGTCTGCCTGTAGGTTGCCGACCTGAATGCAAAGGATAATTCCTTCAGTCTGAAGGAACATCTGTTTCAAGCCCTTCAGACTGATTGGCCTGGCTACAGTAAAACCGATCGAGCGAATTTGAAGTTAATACTTTCTAGGTAAGTTCAGTCTTCTGGGGAAGGAAAAGAGCCTTTTCCGAAGAAAGCCCTGGGAAATGAAGCCTAGGTTCTTAGAATATGCTGAGATAGCAGGGACCTGCCAGGACCCTGGCCCTGCACAGGACACCACAAGAATCACACCAGGTGCCCAAGAGTGCTGTCCAAACACTTCCTGAAGCCTTGCTGCAGTGGCCACTGGCCTGGGGAGCCTGTTGCAGTGCTCAAGCACCCTCTGGGGCACAAATGTTTTCCTGATATCCTGCCAAAAGCTCCCTCAACTCAGCTTCATGCTGCTTCCTTGAGTCCTGGCACTGAAGGTCTGCAAGGAAAGGACTATGGCAGTTGATATTTCAGCCTTGTAACTTGAAGTATTGGACCATCCTTACAGAAAAACGGCTCCATCTCAGAACCCCACCAGCAGCAGCCAAGCGACATCTCCAGGGCCTTCTGAGAGAGATGCCCCAGCAAGACCTGCTCAGGTATTTTGTGCATTTTTAACATTCTGTACTCTGTATGAAGTTTCAGCAGACTTGCTGGTGGTATAAAAGCTGTGATGTGAATGTGCAGGACCAGGCCTAAGCGTGTTTTGCCTCAGACTTTCTGAGTGCTGTGACAGGAAGGCTGTGATGAGAGGATCCTGCAGGGGTGGAGCAGCACTGTCCTGAGCCAAATTTCTGCTCTGCCTGAAGACTTGAGCTCAGTCCCCCCCCTCAACCCATTCCCTGGAGAAGGCCTCAAAGGGCTGGCTCTGCAGGAAAAATCTCCTGTCCATAAGAGGCTGCACCAGGGCGGGGCAGATGGGGCCCTCTCGCTCTCTTGTCCCTGTCTCTCTGTCACTCTCATTGCTGACTCCAGCTCTGCACTATCCACGTGGCTGCACCAACACAGGATCTGCAGAATGGTGATATTCCCTCAGTCCCTCCTCTGCCTCTCTTTCTCTCCTCCCTCACTCTGCCAGGGCACACACGGCTGTCCTGTTCTACTCCATCCTCAGTTGGGAAGTTTGCTGGGGGTGTGGGGAGCTTGTGGCTATGTGTTGTGGCTTGTGAGTCAGCAGCTTTGAGAAGGTCCTTGGGAGGAGCTGAGAGATGATTGAAGGGCACTGAGCAACAGTGAGGGCTTCTTGGTGACCTCTTGTGAAACTCTCTTGTACAAATGTAAGGGCTTGTTAGCCAACAGCTTTTGAGTCTGCACAGCAGGTAGCCTGCTGCATTTAAGACAACTGCACCTAAAAGCACAAGAGTTTCTTGACATGTGGCTGCTTTGTTCATCCTGATGAGAATTCACAACCAACCATCACACCCTGTACTCTTGCTGGATTTAAGACAACTGTACCTAGAAGCACAAGAGTTTCTTGACGTGTGGCTGCTGTCTTTGTTAATCTTGATGAGAATTCACAACCAACCATCACACCCTGTACTCCTGGGTTCTAATAGTGAAGCACTAATCTCGTTTCTAACACATGAGACTCTAAAACAGCCAGGTGCCTCTTCAGTAAATCATGTGGGTGTTTGACAGCAAAAGCTGAGTCTTTTCCTGGTGTGTGCAAGCAGAAACTGGGACCTAGACAAAACTTACTGGACCTGCCCTTTGGGGGAGGCTTTGCTGGAGCTGCTGAAGGGAGTGTCTACCTCCCAAAGCCTTTTAGCAGTAGACTTGGAGAAGGACTTGCTATGTGCTAAGATGAGAAACTAGGAATGCAATAGAGCCGATATTTACCTGGAGGTCTTCCATGTTTGACAGCTATTTTTATTTAAAAAACATGTGTTTTCAACCTTTGCCAGTTCACAAATCCTGCTTCTTTAGAACAGGAGCAAAACCTGATCCGGGTCAGAGATTAATGAATTGTTTTGTTATTGTTCTAGAAACGGCCTTGGGCTTCTGGCTTGACCAGTCCTGCGATGAGCAAGAAGCAGAGGACTGAGCAGTAGCTCAGTTACCTCCAGCCAGCACCTGGTGGCCACTCTTCTTCCTGGGTGCTGGCTTTGACATCCCATTCTACTTCCTGCCTGTCTCCAAATGTCGGCTCCATTTCCCCTGCACCCTTTAGGTTCAAGAAAGACACAAATTTCTGAGTTCTACAATGACAGCACTCATGTGCTGAAGACTGCCATGTCAAAAAAGATGTGAAGAGAATTCGGGAGGCTGAAGCACTTGTGTCCCTTGGATCTCAATGAAGGTATCAATGTGCAGCTTTTCCTAACTCCAGTGTGCATAATGATGGAGTAAAGATTTGATGATTAAGAGAAGCCTCTGCATGAATTAAGGTGCAAGAAAGACCATATGCCAGAGTCAATAGCACAGACATTATTTAATAATAAATGTGAACTAGGGAGACAGAAAGCTAAAGGAGGAGATGGGCCAGGTGGGGAGAAGTGCTGAGATGAACACCGAGGTGGGTTGTGCCCGGACGGGCCCTCCCTTCCTGCAGTGCAGTTGCACAGGCTCAGCTGCAGCAGTGGTGCTGCATCCCCTCATCGTATTTGCAGGGCAGGAGGGGAGGGAGAATTGTGTGTGTGTGTGTGTGTGTGTGTGGTATAAAACACTGGAAACTGCTGCCAGCTTGTGTCAGAGCAGTGATGTTGGCAAGAGCAGTCAGGCCTCCTGCAGCTCTGGGGCTCTGGGGCAGCCGTGGCCTTTGGAGCAGGCGCGGCAGGGCCCTGGGTCACACTGGATACAGCCAGGGATGCTCCGTGGAAGGCTGAGGGCAAGCCTGGCCCTGCAGGGGAGCACTGGAGTGAGGCCTGTGCTAGGGCTCTTGCTAGCAAATGTCACTGGGCGGGGGCCAGTAGTCCAAGCTCCCGCTTCTCGAGAACCTCTCAAAATGTTGAAAGGCATCTGTGGTTTTCTTTTCAAACTTATCCTGCACAGCAGTCAGGTGCATCTGGCCTGGGATGCATCCCTGGCATATGTTGTTTTCTGTCCTTGTACTGAATTTTAACTTGTTAAAGATTTATTGCTTGTAAGTATTTATCTCAGGATGGTATGAAGTGTTTATTCCCATGTGGAATGAGTTTTTGTCATTCCAAAGAGAACCAGATCTTCAGGCCCAGAGGAGCAGAAGCTTTGGTGTGACAGTGTTGGGATGTGGCATCTATTCTTCTCATTGCCACTTCATCTTGGATTTGTATCATGAGCTTGATAAACCTCAAACCTGTTGATTGGAGGGAGAAGGGATTGAAGAAGGTTTCACTGCCTTCAGTGGCTTCAAGCATTAATGAGTTTTGCCCTCTTTAGGAGCTGCTGTGCTTGGGGTTGTTGTTGTTGTGGTTTCAGACTTGTCCAGAGTTTGTTTTTAGGTCTGTAATACAACAGCCTCAGTTTGCAAACTTCCCAGAAGGATGGTGGCTCACAGAGAAAAATGCCTCCAAAGTCAAACTGAGAGTATTTTTACTGGTTTACATGAATAAAACTAGACTGGCCTGGCTTGGTAACCTCTGAGTCTGCCTCAAGGCTATTTTAAAGAAAAGGTCATGAAATTCTAAGCTCTGCAGAAATGTTGACATGCCCTAATTTTCTTTTGATTTCTCCTTCATAGGGTAGCCCCAGCTACTCTGAGATGAAGAGCAGGTGCCAGTACCTCCACAAAAAGCTGTCCCCCATTCAGCAAGGAGTATCTGAATTTGGCAAGCAGCAAGTGCAGTCCTGGCACCAGTTGTCTGCTTCAGCAAGGAAACATCTATGAACTCGGGCTGTTGGATTTTAAAAGAAGATTAAGTTTTGAGGATTCTTCCAGTTAGGATTGAGTAGATGATTATTTGTCCAAAACATAGGATTAGTTAGCCTAAGAGTACAGCATTCAGTATTGAACTTTAGCAATAAAGAAGTTGCATTATCGTTAACTCCCTCTCTTGTTGTCACTTCTCCCTAAAGAAGTATTTTTTCCCATACCGGTTGGGGGATGGGCCAACTAAATCTGCTTTCTGAAAAAACCACTTCAAAAGTTCTCTCCCAAGTTTACCCTAAACCAACCATTTTTGGCACCCAATGTGAGGCCCAAGAAAGAAGAAAAACCTGTACTGATTGCATTTTGGTTGTGCTTACTGTGCAGTGGCACAAAGCAGTCAGTAACCATGTTACTTGAAGTGGTAATGACTCTCGGGTGGGGGCCTTCATGTGTTTCTAGTCCCAAGGCTTGTTTGAAGTTTTAATACCTTTCTAGTCACTAGGATTATTTTCTTATCTAAAACTAGCTCCACTATTGTTCTAACACATAGCTTTTACAGTAGAGGGGCATGGGTTTGAATAGCTATTGTGCTAGGCTCAGTAATAATAATTTATAGGGAGTTTACAAAAGGACTGAGGGCTGTTCAAGATGTATTTGGTTTATAGTTTCTTCATCCTACCCTACGCCCCAGTTGCAATAGCATATTTTGGGGGTTTATTAGAAACTACACCCAGTTTATTAGAGGAAAAACAAGGGATGAAGCTTTCCAGCCTTTCCTTTCCTTCTTCTCCTTTGAATCTGTTGCGTCCCTTTTTGAAAATGTTTGGCTTCCCCGAATGTTAAAGAGACCACTTTCCTCACATTTAATCTAGTAAGCTTCCTCTATACAGTCTACAGCTACTCTAGACTGAGGGCTGAGTTGTCCAGAGGAGCTGATGAGACCCCTAACCCAGAAGTCGACCCAAGTGGGGAGAATTCTGAGTAGCATAGAAAATAAGAGAGAATGAGTCAAACCCTGAAAGAATTTTCTGATCCCCCAGCCTAGGAATCTTCATGTGAACAAATTCAGAACCCAGATGAGGTGGGGAAGTATCTAGAAGAGAGCTACCGTGATGACTTTACGGAGAAAAAGATCCTTGCAAAAAGCCAGGCCCTAGCCTTTGCTTATTGCACACTGCTGAATACTGTAGAACAGCAGATAGAAGCAGGGGGCAGGGAGACAAATCAAAAGCTGCCCCAGTAACTCAGGCTGCAGCCAACACCCCAGCTACTCAGGTTCTAGCTAAACCAAACAGTGAACCTAAGCCTGCAGCTAAACAGACAATAACCCTCAACCCAATCAAAACAAGACCAAATGTGAAAAACGTACTCTACTCTACAGCCGGGAGCCAAAATCTGTCCTAAAACCTTTAACAAAAACTGCCACTAATTAAATCTGCTTTCTAAAAAAACCCCTTCAAAAGTTCTCTTCCAAATTTACCCTAAACCAAGACAACTTGTCATCTCCTGTTTTCTGCCTTTTTTCCCCTTACATTTCTTCACCCACCGGTTCCTGTCAGTGGCTGTTTCTCTTCAGTAGTTGATGGGCTTCTCTTCTTTTTTTCCTGCAATCCCCTACTCAAAATTATGGCTGCCAAAGTAGTGGCCCAAGAAGCCCCTGCCTGTGCATCTGCTGAACAGAAAGTCTGTGCTCAACTTGAAGAATCTCACTAAAACCCCAACGGACTTCCTGCTGCACTTTGGGTTGTTTTCCCCTTCCTAGGCAGTCTTCATAGTGCTCTAAATAAATAGGTACCCTGAGGGGTACACATTCCAGGCGAGCACCCACTGCACAGCCTGCTCCAAGTAGATCTCATAGATCTCATCTCCATCTTCATCACCTCACAGTGGCTATGACTCCTGCATGGAAGAGACAGGCTGCGATGCTGCTTTCTGCTTTTGGTCCTTTTTTTGGCAAATAAAATATTTTATTTTAAAACATTCAAACCCTGGAGTTTCTTCCTACTTTCACCTACTTGAACTGCCTTGACATCAAAACACTGCCCCCGGACATTACAGCCTGGCTGGTGTATGTTTGTGTGCACAGACCAAAGGTGCCACATTGTGTCCGTGCCCCGGCTCTCTGTTAATGTCCATTTCGACTGACGGCGGAAAGGGGGGACTCTGCCAGCTCTGTGCTGCTCGGGGGCCGGGGCTGGGCCACCAGGGCCGCAGAGCTCGCTCAGAGGCTGCCTCAGCCCCGGCCGCCATCCTGTGCGTGGCTGCCTCAGCCCCGGCCGCCATCCTGTGCGTGGTGGCAGCGCTGAGGGCTCTGGGAGGGACGCCCTTCCCCAGAACTGTTTCCCAACTTTTCCTTTCCCAGGAGGGCACTTGGAAATGTTTCTTCTGGCCTGACTTACCCTGCTTCGGCCTTGTCAATACACAACTTGCTGTCTTACTCACTTTACTCTTATAAGGTTCTAAGAAGAGAATAGAGACATACTGTGATTATGATGCCCCAAAAAGTAGGCCAGAAAACAGTACTCCATAGTGTAGGGCCTGTAGAGCAGGTATTTGGTTTAGTTGACAGCAGAGTGAGGGCAATAGCTCCACCACAAACTCACTTGTCCATTCCTTGCACAGTACAAGCTTTTAAACTTTTTCAACTTAATGTACACATGGTACTTTCCTAACCTTCATATTGCAACATATTTTCTAATGACATGATTATGTAAGCCCTGGTAGCACATGTACAGTTTCTTCACGAGGTGGTCATCTGTGGGTGACAGCCTGGTCAGAGAGAGAGAAACGACATTCGTTTCTCCCAGCAGCTTGTGAGACCTTTTAGGGAGTTGTACAAATGATGGTAACTTTGTTAGTATAAACAACTTGCAGGTGCAATTGTCTATTCTGTTTTTCTGTTCTTCTCAAGGACTGTTTGTGAGAAAGATGTTTTTGTTAATTAGCCAATCAAGTAGAATGTGTCAAACCTGTCTATAACAGAGAGAGCACTTGTATTCAACTTTCTTCTTCTGCAATTCAGTCTCTGGTGAGCTTGTGTCACTCAGGACTTAATGGTGACAGTTGTCAGCCTCTGGTGGTCGTTTTGGATGAAGGCTCACAAGGCTTCCTCGGGCTTCAACTTTTTTACCTCTGTTTCTGCACATGCTCTACAAGATTGTCTGCTCAAATAGCCAGTGGTTAATTAGCCTTTTGCAGTTAGCTTGTTCTGCTAAATTTGCTGATTTCTAGAAAGTGCTTCATTCCCATCCCCTGGTACAAAGTAACTACTTCTTTCTGCACAGCTACAGCTTTCAGCATAGCTCAAGCACAATCTCATTGCCTCGGCATCCAAAAGAAGGAAGGGAAGAGGGGGCAAACCAGTGAGGGTGATGGGTCATTATCTTGTTGCCCAGGTATCAATTATGAGATTAATTAAGGGGTGTTCTCGTCCATCAAGTATGTGTGGGGATACCATAGGGACAGAGCCAACGCGTGGATTTGGAGCCTTGGGGTGTTGGCATCAAAGTCCTGCTCTTGAGAGGGGTGCAGGGACACAGGGGCTGTCAGAGGACAATGAGAGACAGGGGACATGAGGCCATAATGGCCAAGCAAGATCCTGCCCAGCATGGCAGCAAAGACATTTCCTCCCTGTGGCCTTGGCACTCCAGGGCACCCCAAAAAGGGCCGAGGAGTCCTATGTGTAACCAGGAGGGATGACTGACATCACTGTGGGTCCCAGCATTCCCCAGTCCCTTGCTGGCCATTCAGTGCACACTGGGGCCGCTGGGCATGTGTGGAACATGGGGATGGGGTGCACAAAATTAAAGGGGGACCCCAAAGTGGAAGGAGTGGAAGCCAAAATCGCTGGGTGGAGATCCCCAAAACAGAGGTGTGAAATCCCAAAATGGAGGGAGGAACCCACAAAATTGGGGCAATGCCCCAAAAACCACATGAAGCTGTTCTCTCCCTCCATTGTTTACCAACAAGAGTTCCATCTACCAACTCTAATTTCAGCAAAGAATTCCAAGTGTTTTAGCTGAAACTCATTCTGAGCAAACTTTGTAGAAGTGATCACAGAATCACAGAATGTTCTGTGTTGGAAGGGATCCACCGAGTCCAATTCTGAAGGGAATGGCTTGCTGGCAGGGTCAGCACCAAAGACACCCACCCCAGCTTAAGGAAGAAGTGTCATTGACTGTAGGGCAAAGCAGCACAGAAGTACAAAAGGATAAGCTAAGCAATGCACCTGATCATTACTAGAAAAGATTGCCTGTAGGGATTCAGAAAGATACATCACCAGTTACCCTCACACTTGACCATTGTCCTGACACACACGTCAGCTGGGGATGCCCTGTCACACCAAGGGATTGAAGAGCACTCCCAGTCACTGGGAATTCCTATGTGGTTCGCCCACCCTCAGGCGAGGCCGCCAACTTTGCTGTGAGAGGGCCCAGATTTTATACTGTTGAATAAACAAGCTACCATAACTTCTAGTGCGGGAAGATCTGGTTTCATCCTCCTCTTGGCCAGGGCTCAGGGAGGAACTAGGGGAGTTTGCTTTGAGCCTACACCTTCAAACAAAGCCAGATAGAGATGTGATAAATGAATATGATTTGTGCCAATAATTGTAACTATATCGATATTTTAGAAAATATTTGTTAAAAAGTAATAGGGGAAAGTGATATGTAATTAGCATCACAAAACAGCTGTTCGCAGATGTTCATTAGATCCAGGATGGAGTATTGAGATATTTTAGCACAAACGGCCTTGGGAAGGACAAAGCTGGGAAAAACTCCAAGAGTGGAATTGACATTGAGACGAATGAAAGTCCAGGAAACTTCTTCTTAGGCAAGATTGGCCTTGAAGACAATTAAGCTGCCCATATGGCCCTGGGCGCAAGGCTGGTGCCCCACAGGACATGGGTGCCACCCATGGTGGGGCACAAGGGGAAGGCTGAGGAAGCAGAGCCCAGAGACTGTTTGGAAGAAATAACAACAATTTATTTTTCTAAAAAGAAGGAGTTGAAGAGCCTTGCTAGTTCTACTGGCAGGGGGGCCTCTTGCAGGGGTGGGGAGAGTTGGAGGCCTTTCTCTTTAGGGACCGCTGGGGCCACCCAGGCAAGCAGTGCCTGCCTTGGGTGGGACCAGAGGGTCTGAGGCTGGTGCTCTGGACAGATGGATCAGAGGGACCTGCCTCATCCTGGGGCTGGTCCTGCTCTGGGGACACTGGCACAACTGGGGGATGGCTTTGACCCCTGCTGGGGGTGGCCTCCGTTGTGGCAGCTTCCTCTTCTTCCTCTGTGGGGACTTGAGGGCTGCTGGGTAGAGTCCAAGAGCTGGGTCTGGGGCTTTTAGGGCTGGAGGAGTTGGGGTTGTTTGGGCTGGAGAAGCTGGGGGAACTGTGGCTGTTGGGTCTGGAGAGGCTGGGGGAGCTGGAGAAGATGGAACTGGAGCTGCTGGAGCAGCTGCTGGCTGCTGGGCTGTCATCCTCATCTGCGGCAGCGTGGGAGTGCAGCAGACTCTGGGCCCCTGAGCTGCAGTGTCTCACAGTGATGTCGATGGTGCCCTGGACCAGTGGCACTGTGTGTTCCTCCAGGAAGCCCTGCAGACTCTGGATCATGTCCTCCTGGTCTGGCCCACACACACAGAGAACATACAGGATGGCACTCTGTGCTCCTTGCCATCCACCACTGCTCCCTTTGGATGGCCTCCATCCTCTGGTTCAGCCAAGTCCGCACAGGGTCCAGAAGTTCCCGTCATCGACGGAAAAGTCCTGTCCAGACCTTGGGCAGGACACCGCCGACAGCTCTGGCTGGTGTCTCCTGAGGAGAAGAGGGATGGGCCGGCACAGGGCCATGGGGGCTGATCTCGTCCTGGCCGCCGGGAGCTCGCTCTGATGAGCTCGTGGCTGCTGGCAGCTGCTCAGGGGCTGTGATGACAATCTCTAGAGAGTCACCGGCATCATCAGAAAACCTGACAGTCTCTATTGCTCCTCTGCACAGTGGGCATGATGGATTTGTCTGTGCCCACCGCAGGATGCAGCCCTGGCAGAACTGGTGGCCACAGGGCAGAGTAGAAGCCACATCATCCCAGGTGTCCTGGCAGATGGCACAGTTGCCATCTGTCTCTGTGGCCATATTTGGCTGCTGCAGCACGTTGGGGAGGGCTGAGGATCAGGAGCTGCTCTCTGTTGCCGGTGTCACAGCCTGCAGGAGAGGGGAGGAAGGAGAAGGACACCCTCCCACCTCCCTAAAGCCCTGTCACCTGCCCACGTCTGACCAGGGGACATTTCCTCTCTGTGCTGCAGGTACGCTCTGCCCCAGCCAGGCAGGGCTGGGGAAACCCTGCTGGTTGCTCTGGGACTGGCACTGGGACCTGCCAAGAACAGGCACCACTCAGCACCAGAGAAACCTGGCTTGACCCTCCACACCTTGCAGTCAGGCTCGGTAGGAGTTCAGGCCAGAGCCAGGCTGGCACCGGCTCTGCCCACGTCTGTATTTAAGCAGCGAGGGGGGACATGTCACAATCCTGCGCTCGGTGATGTCACCCTGAAACATGGGGTTAGAACTAGAAGATATTAATCATAGAAATTAGAAGGTATTGAATAGTAATAGGCATATAAAATAATGGATATTGCTTAGGGCCACATCCTTATGTTACATGAGAATATACCGTATCCTGGCCTATGGGAAAGGAAGAGACTACGTGCAGAGCAGCAAGGAGAGACCTGATAAGGAGAAGGAATGTATATGGAAAAGAGGATACAGGGTGTAAAGACAACTGAAAATGGGGCCCCTTATGTTCTGGAAACAGATGGATCCTGGCCCCTGGCTTGGACCGTGGCCAAGGAATCAATGGGCATGTGCAAAGCAGTGGGGTCGAAAAGTCAGCCTGAAGAAGACCATTCTTACTTCATCCCTCTTACGACCCCCGAAGCCTGGGACGACCACCAGAGACAGCTGCGCAGGCGCAGAGGACCGACAAGCTGATTAGCATAGAGAGCGGAGAGGGAGGGGAGCCAGGAAATGACCCATGGGGAAACTTAATGCATATGTAACACTCCAGGGGATAAAAGAACACATGTGTAAGCAAGGGGCACGCATGTATTTGGGAAATGTCCCACATGCGTCCGGCCGAATAAACATACCTTCTTTAAAACTCACTCTGTCTCTGAGTTTTAGAGTCTGGCTCCGCGGGTCACCCTCCATCAGGAGGCCATGTCCATGCCAATGCATGTTGATAGGAGAAAGAAGAAAACTTCTGCACTTCCATATTGCTCTGCCTTGGCCACCTGTGTCATGTGTCCATGGCCGTGTCTCATCCCTGCTCCTGACACCTTGCCAAGGTTTTCTGTGAGGAGCGGAGTGGTGGGAGCTGCCAGCATGAACGGCCTGTGGCTGGATGATGTCTCCTCCTGTCACTGCCTTTCTGTGGCAGTGTCGGGATTTGGAGAACCTGGGTGCTGGTGGCCAGCCCGGGGTGAGAGTGTCCCCCACCCCGTGGGACAGGGTTGTGTCCCTGCTTCAGGGAGAAGCAGGAAGGAATGTTTTGCTCCAGCCCCATCCACTCCCGCTGGCACTTGCCCACAGTGCCGGGTCCCTCTCCACTTACCAAGTCTCTGTGTTTCTGGAGTTCAGTGCCTTTGTGCTCCTTTCCAGAGCCTCAGGAAGGACCTGGAGTTGCTGTCCCAGCAGAGTGGGGTACAAGGGCCAGAGGAACCCTGTCGTGACTCTGGAGAGCCCAGGACCCATCACCGCGTGGGCCATGCTGTGCCATCATCCCTTCCTGCCTCTGGCTATTGTCATCCCTGAGAGTCATCAGCCCAAGCAGTTCTTTCTTCACTTGGAACTAACTTCTCCTGGTTTGAGGCTTGGCTGGTGTGAGGCAAGGATGCTGTGTGCAACCACCATGTGGCTCTGCCTCAGGGTGCAGAGATCTCTCTTCAAACCTGTGCAAATGGAGGATGTCCATTGCCATACTTTGGTGCTTAACAATACACAAGGAAAAAGACGGAAGTTTGTTCATCAGGACTTCTTTGTCTTGTTATGGGGAGGGTGTATCTCCTTGCTTGAGAAACTGCCTCCTAAAATATGCAGTTATATTCCATTTCATTTGGAATTGGACTTTTAACGGTCTAAATGTGCAGGCAGACGCTGGAATTTCAGAGTACCAAAATATTCCCTTTTTCCTGGGGTAACTAATGCACCCCAGGAGGTGCATTTCATGCTTCAAGAGGACTCTTGGCCAAGGTGCTGATTTGATGTTGACTTCCTTGCACATCTGTGGCCCAGAATATCCCCCCATTAACTTGCTGCCATGATCCCATTTAATTTCTTTTTCTCTCCTGTCCCGTGGGCCCTGAAATGATGAAATGACAGAAAGGGTGGGGATGGAAGGGACCTTTAGAGATCATCTAGTCCAAGCCCCCCACTATGCTCGGGGCCACTCTTCACTAGACCTCGCTCCTCAGACCCTCATCCAACCTGACCCTCAACACTCCCAATGAGGGCACATCCACAACAGCCATGGGCATCCTGTTCCTGGCTTTCCCTCGAGCAGAGGGGCAGAACTCCCTCCCTTGACCTGTTGGACATCCCTCTTTAGACACAGCCACAGAGGGCTTTCAGGGCTACAAGAACACAGCTCATAGCCAATGTTTCCTTCTCAAGGATCTCCCAGTCCTTCCCCACAGGGCTGCTCTCAATCCATGCATCACCCCTGCTGTTCTGCTAAATTCTGGAATATGCCTTTCTAAAGAGCAGGCATTTCACACACTGGGAAAAAAAGTTGTAGGTCTAAGGAAAGGAGGCTGAGCCAAGTGGTGGCATAGAAATACAGGTGAGGTAGAAATTCCTCTTTGATGAGAGGAATGGTTTTCAGGTTTGGGGTGCAAAATGTAACATTTGGGGAAGGAGAAAAAGGCACAGAAATTCAGGCTTTCAGCAGCTGAGAGGTGGCAGTATTAGAACACGCAGCAGTTGGTGAAAGCCATCTCTCTCCTTCAGGTTCCTGCTGGGTGGGAAGGTGCTGGGAGTTGTGGTGGCTGCACTCACCCTTTGCTGGGAGGATGATCTGTACCAGGGGAGAGCAGAAAGCTGCCATGGTGAGCAGAACATGCGCAGAGCATTGCAGTTCAGAGAATGACACTGCCCCTGAAGAGCAAAAAGCTTGAAAGCATCTAATTCTGTGCAGCACTGGTGTCCAAATTTTCTCTTCTAGAACATGCCCCTTTTCGTATTCTGCAGATGAATTATCTGGTTTTTATTGAATACATGGGGTATTTTTCTTAAGGTTTTTGGGAGAACTCTCAAGTTTATTTTTATTTGCAATTTACATCCAGCATTTATACAGGTTTTTTAAATCGTTCCTTTGTAAATACTTGGAGAACAAATACCCAACCATTTTTTATTCCTTTGGGATATTGTGATTAGTATTCTTAGAAAGAAAACTTGCTGAACAAGTGTGATAACACAGAGAGCGGGAAAACAGAGATTAAAAGGAATGAAGATTGTAAAATTGCGCTGTGCAGAAGAGACCCACAGACAACCACTGTAAACACAGCTGAGAGATTCAGCCTGGAGTAGAGTGGAACTCATTCACTGAAGATCTCTGGTGCACAGGAATGCAAAGACTGAGGAGAAAAGGAGAAAGTCGTTCAGTCATTTAGACTCCTGGAAGCATTGTCTAGAGATCTAAAAAGCTATTACATTACAAACCTAAAACATCCCCAAATGGATTGATAAGTGTGATGTGCACATCTCTGCTGTTTTCAGAGTCAATGAAACTGACAATTAGGAATGGGAACCCAGATGTTTATCTCCATTACTCTAACAACACCTTAACAAGGCACTTGAGGAGCTGAGCACTAACATTCTCACCCTGCTGTATTTCCTTTACATTTGAATACAGGCTGGTAGAAGAAGAGATCTGGCTCTAATTGCTCCCCAAGTTAGCTGTTGCACTTTCAGGTTAGGAGTACATGTAAAATTCAGCTAATCACTCTATCCATGAATATTCCACTACTGAACTGACATACAGAAACATCCTTTTTCTCTTTGTACCTTCCTAAGTGGTGCCCTAATTAACAGGAGATTTGTGTAAATCACACAGGGAATCACCAAAATTGCTGAAATTGACTCTCAATTTCATTAAAAAAGCTTCTGAGAAAAGGCTTGACAGGATCACTAAACAAACTGAAACTTGGAAGAGAAACATGCATTTTAGCACTGATCAAGAGAAAATAAGAATAAATCCTGTCAAAATTCCAAGTAGAAGATAAGGAGAAAGACAGGAAGCACAGGGAGAAAAAGTCCCTGTCAGATGACCTGTGGAAGGTAACTTGGTGCCCCAGCACTGTTGAGGACGTTCCCTGCCATTGGTGCAAGCAGCTGGAGACATAAATATTGATGGATTTGGGGGCCACAATCTTGGTAGTGCAGTGTCGCCGTAGAGCAGGACAGGAACGAAAATGACTCCAAATCAAAGGCAAAGAGAATGAACTCTGATTTATTTCAAATGCACCACTCTACTTATAGAGAACATCGTGCGGACTAATTTCATTGGTCCTAGAGTAAAAACATCTCACACCATTGGTGTGCAGTGAATGACGCACTGTGGCAGAACATATCTATCAACCATGTGAACAACAAGAGAGATTAGAGAATTATTTACATTCTCTCCCAACTGTCTCTCAGGCTCTCGCCTGGTTAGAAAACATTCTCTTTTTCTCTCTGACTGAACTGAGAATATCCACAGAGGACATCGTTTGGGACCAGCTTTTCTTCCAGCGGGGGATGGCGTCAGGTGGGTCCCGTCTGCTTGGCATGGTGGGATCAGAGCTTTGGGGAGATGGCAGCGAGCACGGGAGCATCCTGCTCTGGGCAGCTGCTGAGGGCTGGATGTGCCGTGGCCGGCTGCAGGCTGGGCACATGTCTTGCCCTCCTGCTCTGCTCCCACAGGCAGCAGGGATGGGCAGCTCTGGGCACAGCTCTGGGCACGGCCAGCATGGCCTGGGCACCGCGGACGGCTGGGACAAGGGGACAGGAGCCTTCAGCTGACGGGCGCTTTCTGGTTTCTCTCCTTGCAGCCGGGCTCTGCGGGTGCTGAGGCTGCTCTGGGCTCTGCCAGGGCTCTGCTGGAGCTCAGCACCGGGCCGCAATCAGCCAAAGAAGAAATGGGGTGACCTGCAGCACAGACCTGCTGGAGCATTTCAGCAACACAGCTCAAGGTTGCAGAGTGTACACCTCCCAGGGAAAACATGCCACCACCCAAAAAATAAACTTGTTCAATAGCTTCTGAAATGAAATCAATCTGGGATGACCCCAAATGACATTTTGCAGCTTGCTCAAGCTGTATCTCAGCCCTTCTCTGAACAGTTCTCTCTCCCACCTGCCTTGTACTTCCCAACTGCTCCCTCTTTTCCCCCAGTGAGTTCCCAGCCCATGGCAGTCCCCATCACACTGTTGCCTTCCTTGGTGCCCCTCACCACGAGGAAGGCCGAGCCCCAGGCTTAGGGACTCATCCTGTCACTGGCTGAGGAGCAGCAATGTCTCAGAGGTGCAGTGGGATTTTAGTGTCATTCAGAGCTGCTCTCCAGCCCTCAGCTCTCCTCACTGCTGAGTTCCCACTCCCTTTTCCTCGTCCTTGCAGCAGGATGAGCTCTGTGAATCCCCTTGAGCCTCCCCACTCTTTCCAGCCCACGTACCCCCCTCAGTTAGGCTGAAGCTGCAGCTTCTCTGTCTCCTGTGGCACACCAGTCCAGTCCCCTGTGCGGGGAGCCCCAACCCCCCGAGCACAGCACTCAGCAGTGCACTCCGGGCTGGAGCAGCTCCCTCCCAGCCCCAGCCCAGGGACCCCTCCAGCCCCAGGGCTCGGGGCACTGTCAGCACCCGCTGCTCCAGCCACCGCTTCTGCTGGCCCTGACAGCAACACCCAAACTGGGGCTGATCCCGAGGGAGCAGCAGCAGGGCCTGGATCTGATCCCTGACTCTGGGCCAGGGCTGGACAAATGACCCCCAGCAGCAGCAGCACATGGAGCTGACTTTCAGCACAGCCCCTGCCACTCTTCCCTCCCGTGTGCAGCGGTGTCACAGCAGCCTGAGGCACCTGGGAGCCCCCAGGGCCAGCAGGGACTTGAGATGGCAGCCCTGGGCTCCTGGAGCTTGTGCAAGGAACGGAGCTGGGGACTCCCTGTCCATGGGGAGCTTCCAGATGGAAAAGGCAGCTCCAAGGGCAGAGAAAGGAGGGTCTCGACCCCTGGATCTGTGCCAGTCCCACAGTCCTGGGCAGCAGCCACCGAGCCCTGGGGGAGCAGAGGGCACAGCAAGAGGGACAAAAGCAGGCAAGGTCAGAGACTGGAGAGAGCCAGACCCGGCAGCAGGAACAGCTGCTCCATTGCACTCTTGGAGAAAGCTCTTGGCTGGTTCAAAGCGCTGAAAGGCGTGCTGGGCAGAGAGGAGGCCACACCAAACACTGCTCCTGTTTCCACAGCCTCCCCTCTCCGTGTCCCAGAAGGAATTGGATGGACTGTGTTCTTCTCCCCGAGTCGTCTGGTTCAGCACGAGCAGCTGAGCACCAGGAGCTGAAGGAGCTGAAGCCTCAGGCCTCAAGAGCTGGGCCTGAGGAGACTTTGTGAGCAAATGAATGCTGCTAACATGGACCTGGCTGAATGCAGCAGATGGAATCATGGAAACACAGAATCCTTTCTGTTGGAAAAGACCTCTGAGCTCATCCAGTCCTGCCAGTCACCCAGCAGTGTCGAGCCCAGCACTAAACCACGTCCCTGAAGTGCCAAGGCCTGGACAACAGCCCTGAGTGAGGCCCTGAGCCAAAGGTGGCCTCGGGATGAACCTTCCAACCAAAGGTTATCTTTGTATCTGCTCACTAATGAAATATGCATGGTCATTAGCGCTGTGATAGATGTATCCACTCATTAGTGAAACATGGATTGACCTTTCTGTGTTTAGAAGCCAGGCAAGGCCATGAAATCTGACATCTGGCCTTGTCTGGGGCTGAATGGTCAAAGTCGCCTCCCTTGGTTCCTCTTGGGCCCTGGCCAGGCTTTGGGAGGAACCCAGGAGGAGGATGAAACCAGATGTTCCCACACCAGAAGCACTGTCAGTTTGTTCATTCAGCACTGTCAGAGCTGGGCCCTCTCCCAGCGAGGCTGGAGCCCCACCTGTGGCTGGAGGCACCTGCAGGAATTCCCAGTGTCCAGGAGTGGCTCTGCAGCCCTTGGCTGTGACAGCTTCCCCAGCTGCTGTGTGGATCTGGGGCATGGTAAAGCCTGAGGGTAACTGCTGCTGGATCTTTCTTAATCACTGCTGCAATCTCTGGTGCTGCTGGCTGGGTGCATTGCTGAGCTGCTCCTTTTGTGATTCTTTGCTGCTTTGAGCTACAGTCAATGACACTGAGTCCTTCAGTTGGTGTCTGTGTCTTTGGTGCTGACCCTGCCCACTGGGGAAACAAAACTGGCACTGTCTGGCCAGATCACAACAAAATGTCACTTTTTAAATGTAAATGTGAGGAATCAGTCCCATCAGAAATTCCCAGATGGGAAGCCCTTCCCTGGAGTTCCCTGGCTCTGGAGTGGGCTGAGGTCAGAGCACCCTGTGAGCAGTGGGGCACTCTGTTAAAAGAGGCTGAACCCCTGGATGTCTTCAAATGCATCCAAAACTTGCATGTGGAAGAAGGAAAAGAAATGTGGGTTTGGGAATATGTGGGTGAAGTTTGTAAATGGCACACTGGAAACAGCACCAACAGAAGGAAGAATTGCTTTTGGAATGCTCCCACATGGAGGGACAGAGGAAGGTTAAAACTTGAGCTCAGGTTCGTTTGTGCAAGTGAAATATAATATTATTATTATCATCATTAATGACAGTTATATAAAAATAGAACATGATTATACATTTTTTTCAGATAGAATTAAAAATTGATAATGTGAAATAAGGCTGACAATGCTAATATGTCACCTTTGGCTGCTCACTGTGACACTGAATACCCTACAGAAAAGGACTGGCCAAGACCCAAATGTCACAATAGAACTTTGTGAATTGTGTATAATGAATAAAGGAGGAAGGGATGCTGTGGAAACCCAGGACACCAGGAGTATTTCTCTGTCTGCTCTGGGGTGTCCTGACCCCCAGGGGAGCACTGACTTTGACCCTCATTCTTGGAGAAAACTTCCAAAGCCTCAAGGTAAACTAGAAACACAAAAGTGTGAAATAGATTGTAGAGATTGTAGAGAGGAGTTTAGTATGTCACATGGGTAAGAAATTAAGGCTTTAGGATTTTTAGTATGTTATAGATGGATTCAAGATTGTTATAAATGAATGCTCCAATTTATTAATTTTTATAAACGCCAGTCACTTGGTTTTTAAAATTTTAAGTTTAATAATAATAAAATGGTTATAAAATAGTAATACAATTAGAGTAATGAAAATTTAGAGTTAGGACAATTACAAGACAATAAAAAGCAAAGAATTACGGACGTCCGGATGCTCTCGGGCACCTAAGCCCAATAAGCATGCCTTGTGAACAAAGGAATAATCTTTAAAAGCAGTAGCCTGTTGCATATTCATACATCTCATACATGATGCATAAATTCCTTGCAAATTAAGAACTTTTCTGGTTTTTGTCAACTTCTTCCCCTTAATCCTGGTGGTTCCATAAAGACGGAGAGAAGGTGGAAGAATGTTTGTCTTTTCCGATAAGGAGGCAGTAATTCTTTATGGGCCCCCATCATTGTCATCTCTGTGTGAAGAGTTTCTTCATTATCTCATCTCTTGCTTGAGCTAGTAAAAAAAAAAAAAAACCCACATACATAGGCTCTATTTCAACTACAAAACTACATTTACCATACTATTAAAATGTTAATACAGCACTTCTAATCAATATAACATAATACATATAGTATTCAATTTAATATTTGCGAAAAGCCAATCATAAAATATGCATTTTTCACATTAATTAAAGAAAATTAATAAATTGTCCAAATATAAATTTAGAGAATAACAACGAAAAGCCACTATCAAAAAAAGGTCAGTGCCGAGCCCGGGATTGGCGCTGGTGAGACACAGGTTTGACCACTGCAGCATAGGGTCCCCTATGTTCACCCCGACTGTTCTGTCCAAGTGATTTATAGATGGTTTTTCTTGCCTGAGGCAAAGTCTCTTTCTTCTTTTCTGGGCTGCACCTATTCATGTGGAGTTCCTTCACTGTGGCAAGTTGAACAGAACCCGTCCGATCGATCGTGCTCCTGGAGTTCGGTATTCAGATGTATCTCCCTGATGGTTCTGGTTATCTCACTCTCAACTACTTATAGCGTGTTTCTCGTTGGGCGTTCCAAACATGTACCTGTCACTTAGGGCGTGTAAGTGGTGCCATTGTGTTCAGCTGGATAAGATATACAGAAGTTTATTACATACAACAACTTGCAGAGTAAAATCTCAGACACTTTGTTATATATGGGATTTGACGCAGAAAAAGGGAATTAGAGAAAGGGAATTAGCTCATAAAATGAGAAAAAGACGAGAATGGAGATGCATGAGGGAAAGAGAATGAAGAGAGAAACAAAAAGTTTAGCATATAGAATAGCATGGTAGGTTAGTGAACAAATTTTGGAATAGCAACAGCAAACCGTTTTACCAGCTCAAATGTGCAACTACCAATAAAACAAAAGCAGCCAGCAAAGCAGTTCAGTAATGTTTTACTTTCTAAATGTCCAGAGGGATTCAGCAAATCGGTACAAACATTCTGAAATACCTTGGCTAATGCTGGAGAATAGGAGGGGAACAGAAGCCCCGTGTTTTAAAAATTCTGCACTGGGACATTGAGCAGTCACTGTGGTGGTTTCTCCTTGAAGCTGATGAGGGACAAAGCAAACCTCCAGCCAGCCACCCTGCTGAGAGCTTGGCAGTAAAGAGCCTGCAGCCAAGTAGGTGCTTTTCATCAGAAGTATTCAAAACAGTGTGCCAATATCCAAACCTGACCACTGATTGGTTTGACCCAACTTCCTGAAAAAATTCACTTCCATGTCAAACCACGACAAATATGTAAAATGTAACATAAGATACTTGAAAAATGATGAATGCCAAAGGATCTGAGTATTAGATCTTTCCTCACAGAGAATCCTTTTTGCTAACATCTACATGCCAGGAGCTGCAGTGTAGCACCAGGGAGACAAAGGAACCCACCAGTGCAGAAAAGCACCCATCTCCGAGCCGGCCACGTCCATTCGTTTGCAAATTAGGTCCTTTTCTCCCTGCTGCCAGCTGCTGGTTTGAAATACTGTGAAGCAACCTTCCCGTCCTAGGTGGGGTGCTTAAAAAAACTTACAGAATATTTCTTACCAATATAACATATTTCATACATCTATTTCTCACAAGCACGAATTATCTAAAATATACATAACAATTCCATGAGTCTATCTGCTGCATTCAGCCAGGTCCATGTTAGCAGCATTCATTTGCTCACAAAGTCTCCTCAGGCCCAGCTCTTGAGGCCTGAGGCTTCAGCTCCTTCAGCTCCTGGTGCTCAGCTGCTGGTGCTGAACCGGACGACTCGGAGAGAAGAACACAGTCCGTCCAATTCCTTCTGGGACACGGAGAGGGGAGGCTGTGGAAACAGGAGCAGTGTTTGGTGTGGCCTCCTCTCTGCCCTGCACGCCTTTCAGCGCTTTGAAGCAGCCAAGAGCTTTCTCCAAGAGTGCAATGGAGCAGCTGTTCCTGCTGCCGGGTCTGGCTCTCTCCAGTCTCTGACCTTGCCTGCTTTTGTCCCTCTTGCTGTGCCCTCTGCTCCCCCAGGGCTCGGTGGCTGCTGCCCAGGACTGTGGGACTGGCACAGATCCAGGGGTCGAGACCCTCCTTTCTCTGCCCTTGGAGCTGCCTTTTCCATCTGGAAGCTCCCCATGGACAGGGAGTCCCCAGCTCCGTTCCTTGCACAAGCTCCAGGAGCCCAGGGCTGCCATCTCAAGTCCCTGCTGGCCCTGGGGGCTCCCAGGTGGGCACAAGTGGGGCAGCAGAGCCAGCAGGGAGCCTGCGAGTCTCTTCCAGCCCTGTCTGCTCTGAGTTTGGGCCTTGGAGCCTCAGGTGGCCAAAGGCAGCTGCTGCTGGTCCCTGTGTGTGCCCGTGTTCAGCGGTGCTGCTCCATCACTCTGTGCCCAGCAACGGGGAAAAGCCTCAGCCCTGCAGGGCCAGGAGCTGCCGGGCTCTGCCTGAGCAGCTCAGCCAGAGGGAAGGGAGCTGCTCCCCACGGGAACCAGGAGCCAAGGGCTGGAGCACCTTGTTCTGGGGCAGGGCCCAAATGCTGTGAGGGAGTAACAGAGTTATTCACGTGCACGGGTGTGTCAGCACTGCAGGTGCTGTGCCTGCACACACATGGTTCGAGATGTGCAAAAGAATTCTGCAACTCTTGGCTGGACCAGGATGTCAGCAGTGCTGAACTCCAGCTTAGTCCAAAGCAAACACCTGACACCTCTTCTCATATCTGCTAGATTTTTTACCTCAGGGTATCCAGAGAAAAGTAAACAGAGGAGTAAATATTTTCATTGTTTATCAGAAATGTATCTCATTTTGCTGAACATTTCTTTTTCAGGATGTGTTATCTGCTTAAAAAGAAAAAGAAAAAAGAAAAAAAAACGAGAAAAATATGAAAGAGAAAAAAAAGAAACAAATGTGTAGTGAAAATCTTTTGTAATTTGGATTAAGAGGTAACTGATCTATTTAAAAGGAGAACTCATTTACTTTGTGCATGTTCTGATGGCCTGGATCCATCTTATGGACTGACCTCAGCATCTTTTTTTTAAAGACTTTGGGTTTTGTTCCCTATATTAAGATTTTTTTTTAAATTGGAGTTGAAGCAATAGGAGGATGAGAGATGGATTGTGCACAACTGTGTCTTGAGAACAAAAATATTGCAGTTTGAAACTTGGACCTAAAGTATTGAAAATGAAACTTACAAATCCCAGTGCATTGTGTGACAGCAGCTTTTCCTATAGGATGTGCAGCATCACAAAGACTTCATCAGTGGGGTTGGGAGTGCTTGGAGCTTTGTCCTGTGCCACTCTGGGATGTCATGAACCAGGACTTCACCTGCCACCAGCCCAGGTCACCCTCTGCCACCGCAGCTCCTTGGGCCTTGTGTCCCCAGAGCAGACACAAAGTGTTTCTGCTGCTCCCCCTTTGCACAAATCCACAGAGCGCTGGGATTTTTCCAAGCCTCGTGTCTCCATTGGGCCATATTCCCAAAGAACCAGCAGCACATCCTGATGAATACGGCGAGTTACGTGGATGGTTGTCAGCTCCACTTCCTGCCTAGAAATCCTGAAATTGCTTCTAAATGCTGCTCCTTCAGCTCCTGGACACCTTCTCACACAGAGATGGGAAAAAAAATCTCCTGGCCACCGGCTAAAAGGTGAGTTATGCCCAAGTTAGAGCTCTGTGGGAAATCACTCTCCCTCCCTGACGTTTTAATGTATCTGTACATGGGGGTGTGCATGGATGTGTCTTGTATACAAAGGAAGGAGCGTGCAAGCAACAGGACTGACACATTCAGTGTCCATGCTATTCCATACCCATGGGTACAGAGACATTATGGAAACCCTGGCACAGACAGGGCCTTCTGTCCATGGGTACAGAGACATCCAAGAGCCCCTGGCACACACAGAGCCTTCTGTCCATGGGTACAGAGACATCCAAGAGCCCCTGGCACACACAGAGCCTTCTGTCCATGGGTACAGAGACATCCAAGAGCCCCTGGCACACACAGAGCCTTCTGTCCATGGGTACAGAGACATCCAAGAGCCCCTGGCACACACAGAGCCTTCTGTCCATGGATACAGAGACATCCAAGAGCCCCTGGCACACACAGAGCCTCCTGTCCATGGGTACAGGGACATCCAAGAGCCCCTGGCACACACAGAGCCTTCTGTCCATGGGTACAGAGACATCCAAGAGCCCCTGGCACACACAGAGCCTCCTGTCCATGGGTACAGGGACATCCAAGAGCCCCTGGCACACACAGAGCCTTCTGTCCATGGGTACAGAGACATCCAAGAGCCCCTGGCACACACAGGCCTGGCAGCACAGGTTGATTTCCCCACAGGCTGCAGGAGATGAGAACACAACATTTGCCAACACTGACTGCAAGCCACAGCTCCGGGTGCTCCCCATGAACCTCAGCTCTGGGACCACTCTTTGCCCCAAGCTCCAGGGACTGCAGTGGGAGCCCGGCCGGGCTCTGCCCTGGGGCCATCCTGCAGGGACAGCTGCAAACAGGGAGCATTCCCTTGCCACAAACAGCCAAGACAGGGCTGCAGGGCAGCTGCTCCAGCCCGGAGTGCACTGCTGAGTGCTGTGCTCTGGGGCTGGGGCTCCCCGCACAGGGGACTGGACTGGTGTGCCACAGGAGACAGAGAAGCTGCAGCTTCAGCCTAACTGAGGGGGGTGCGTGGGCTGGAAAGAGTGGGGAGGCTCAAGGGGATTCACAGAGCTCATCCTGCTGCAAGGACGAGGAAAAGGGAGTGGGAACTCAGCAGTGAGGAGAGCTGAGGGCTGGAGAGCAGCTCTGAATGACACTAAAATCCCACTGCACCTCTGAGACATTGCTGCTCCTCAGCCAGTGACAGGATGAGTCCCTAAGCCTGGGGCTCGGCCTTCCTCGTGGTGAGGGGCACCAAGGAAGGCAACAGTGTGATGGGGACTGCCATGGGCTGGGAACTCACTGGGGGAAAAGAGGGAGCAGTTGGGAAGTACAAGGCAGGTGGGAGAGAGAACTGTTCAGAGAAGGGCTGAGATACAGCTTGAGCAAGCTGCAAAATGTCATTTGGGGTCATCCCAGATTGATTTCATTTCAGAAGCTATTGAACAAGTTTATTTTTTGGGTGGTGGCATGTTTTCCCTGGGAGGTGTACACTCTGCAACCTTGAGCTGTGTTGCTGAAATGCTCCAGCAGGTCTGTGCTGCAGGTCACCCCATTTCTTCTTTGGCTGATTGCGGCCCGGTGCTGAGCTCCAGCAGAGCCCTGGCAGAGCCCAGAGCAGCCTCAGCACCCGCAGAGCCCGGCTGCAAGGAGAGAAACCAGAAAGCGCCCGTCAGCTGAAGGCTCCTGTCCCCTTGTCCCAGCCGCCCGCAGTGCCCAGGCCATGCTGGCCGTGCCCAGAGCTGTGCCCAGAGCTGCCCATCCCTGCTACCTGTGGGAGCAGAGCAGGAGGGCAGGACATGTGCCCAGCCTGCAGCCAGCCACGGCACATCCAGCCCTCAGCAGCTGCCCAGAGCAGGATGCTCCTGTGCTCGCTGCCATCTCCCCAAAGCTCTGATCCCACCATGCCAAGCAGACAGGACCCACCTCACGCCATCCCCCGCTGGAAGAAAAGCTGGTCCCAAAAGATGTCCTCGGCCTTCTCCAAGGGCACGGCCCATCCATGCCACAGCTGCTCCCAAGCACTTCCCCATCCAGACTGGACCCCACCTGGAACGCTTCCTCTAGGAAAACACACAACAAATTATTGAAAAGAGATTACAGACAAAAAGGGGAACAAGAAAAAAGGTGAAAACTCTTATCTCTGTCAGGGGCTTAAGGAAGGCCCAGCCCCTGCATGCCAGGGAAAAACCCACCCACAGGTGAGGGAAGCCCAGGCTATCTCCCTTCCCCCCTGCACTGCCCCCCAAAATAACGGTGACCCCAAAGCAAACAGGGGCAGTGGAGCAGCCCAAGCCCTTCCTTGCCTGCAAAGCAAAGCAGCCCCTGCACAGGTTCTGGAGTCCCACCTCTGCTCCCACCATGGGGCTTTGTTTGTGTCAGGCTGGCTGCCCCAGCCCCAGCCCCAGCCCGGGGCACGGTGGGTGCTGGGGCTGTTGGTAGGGCCAGGAGCCCACTCCCATTTCATCACCACCCCAGCCCACCCCCCAGCCCTGCCCAAAGCAGCCTGGCAGCCGACTGAAGGATCAGCTGCATCTGCCCCAGCAAAGGGGGAACCTTTGGTTCCTGGCCAGGCTGTGCAATGCCCAAATCTGGGAGCATCCCCCTGTGTCTGGACTCATCTGCAAATTCCCTGTGGAGCCTGGCTTTGGAGAAGGTGCCAGAATCAAACTCCATTATCTTCAGCTTGCTGGTGACCAGGTGGAGGAAGAGGTTGTCATCCTTGATGTCATCCTCGCTGTCCCCAGCAGCAGCAGCCCCACCTGGTACAGCTCCTCCAGGGGCTCCTTCTCCTTCCCAGGGGCCAGACCAGGCTGTCAGGGTTCCGCCCAGGGCCTCAGCTGTCAGGGAACCAGACAAGCATAACCAGCTTGGATGGTGGCCACCAGTGCTTGCCACACCAGGTGTCCAGCTCAGCTCGAGCCCAAGAGCTGCGTGTTCCCTTCTGCTGACCCCTGCTTAGAGCTACAGGCAGGACAAAACCAGTCTGGTTGGCTTTGCCACTGATTGCCAAGAGATGTGTGCAGCTGTTACCTGCCAGGCCCCTGGATCCAACTGTGCACGTGGATCTCTGCCATCCTCTAGGGCAGAGGAACACCCTGCACCCAAGGATCATTGAAAAGCTCTTCTAATGAGGGCCTGTCCAAGGGCTGCATGGACAAACACCTCCTAATGACATCCTGGCACTCTGGGGAGAGAAACCAGGAATCACCAGTCAGTTAGAGAAGTTGCCCCCCTGTTCCCATGCCCAGGCCATGCTGGGTGTGCCCAGAGCTGGGCCTAAACTTCCCCATGGATTCTCTGTTTGGAGGAGAGCAGGACACGTGCCACCTCCTCAGCAGCTGCCAGAGCAGGATGCCCACGAGCTGCTGCTGTCTCCCAGCACTGGTATTGCCCCCGTGCCCAGAGATGAGGATCCACCTTGAGAGAGGCGTCGAGGGAACAAGATCCGCCCCCAGATGATCTCCTGGCCCCTCCTGAACGGGTGCTTCCCCATGACCAGGTGGCACAGCAGGAGGCCCAGGGACCAGATCGTCGCTGCCTCGCCGTGGTAGCATTGGTGCTGGATCCACTCTGGTGGGCTGTAGGACAGGGTTCCTGTGGAACACAGACAGAGTTCAGCAGGGGGATGCTGCTGCTCCCAGAGCCTGGCCCCAGCACCCCATGGCATGTGGGGGCTGCCCCAGTGGAACACAGGGTGACTGCTGCCCTCTCACCAGCACCAGGGCTTGTGTACAAACTCGGGGCTGGAAAAGAAGCCACTGGTGCTGGAAGAGGACAGCAGAAACCCTGGGAAGGCCCAACCATGACACACAAAAGAAAAACTCATCCAGTGATGGAGAAAGCCTGCTCTACTCCCCGCCTGCACAGCCCCCCAAAAATGTTAACAAGCCAAGGCAAACAATGGGAGCAGAGCAGTCCAAGCCCTTCTCGCCGGCACACCAAACCATCCAGGGCAGGGGGTCAGACCCCCCTCTCTGCTACCCCCACTGGGGTTTTTGTCAGGCTAGCTGCCCCAGCTCCAGCCCCAGCCCAGGCCACAGTGGGTGCTGAAGGCTGTGGGCAGTGCTGGGAGCTGGCCCCCCTCACACCCCCTCCCAAATCAACCAGGCTCCAGCATTAATCCCATCCCGGCTGCAATAGGGAGAGCCCTGGGGCTGCACCCCGGCTGGGCCATGAGATGCCCAGGAGCATCCCCTGGCAGGGCTCACCTGCAAACTGGGTGTAGGCTGTGTCTTGGAGGAAGGCACCACAGCCAAAGTCGATCAGCTTCAGCTGCCCGGTGGCCAGGTCGAGCAGGATGTTCTCGGGCTTGATGTCCCTGTGCAGGACCCCGCAGCTGGTGCAGTGCCGCATGGCCTCCAGCACCTGGCGGAACAGCCCCCGCGCCTCCTCCTCCGGCAGGAACCTCCGCTCCGCCAGGAAACCTGACAGCTCCTGGCACCGCTCCGGACGCTCCAGCACCAGCACGACGCTGTCGGGGAGCTCAAGCCACTCCAGGAGCTGAATGACACCAGCACAGCCAGAGGACACCTTGGCCAGCAGCAGGACCTCCAGGGGCGCGCTGGTGCCGTCGGGCTGCGGGAGGAGCGCGATGCCGTCAGTGGGGCTGAGGCCGTGCCGGGGCTGGGGAACCCCTCAGCCAGCCCGGGATGCTCTGCATGCCCCGCTCAGCCCATGCCCGCTCTCCCTGCAGGGCTCCCGGCGGCTCCCACCCTGCCGGGCCCCGGCTCCTCGCCGCCCGGCACGGCCCAGCTTCTGCCGCTGGCCCCGCTCACTCACCAGCTCGCCCCAGTGCCGGACGCGGTTCCGTGGCACCCTTTTGATGGCCACCTGCGAGCAAAGGAGAGCAGCGGGTTGAACTCGCCGCCCGCCCCGTCGAGCCCCATCCTCCTTCCCCTCCTCCTCCTCCTCCTCCGCCCCCTCCTCCTGCGCCCGCCGCCGGCCCCGCCGCTCACTGGGGCGCCGTTCGAGAGCCGCGTGGCCGCGAAGACGCTGCCGAAGCCGCCGCTGCCCAGCAGCGAACCCAGCCGGTACGGCTCCTGCAGGGCCTCCTGCGCCTTCCCTGCGGGCGGGATGCGGCTGTCAGCGCTCGGCCCGGGGCCAGGAGCGGCCCCCGACCGCCCCCCGACCGCCCCGGGCCGGCCCTCCCCAGGCGTTCTCTCCCCGGAACGGGACAGCGGCGGCTCGGGTCCGGCGGCCGCGCTGCCGAGCGGCGGAGCTCGGGCCGGGGAAGCCGCAGCGGAGGCGGCGGGAGCGGCCGCGCCGCGTGTGTCCTCCGCGGGGCCCGGGAGGAGCCGGGGCCTGGGCCGGGGCCGGGACTGGAGCCCACGTCGGGGCCGGCGCCGGGGCCGGGCTCGGGCCAGGCGGAGCCAAAGGACGGCGATGCCGCCCCAGCCCCAGGCACTGATGCCCGCCCAGCAGCGCCACCGCCAGCACGGCCAGAGCCGGGCGGAGGCAAGACCCCGGCGGGACGACCGGGGGAGGGGACGGGGACGGGGACGGGGACGGGGACAGGGATGGGGATGAGGACGGGGCAGCCCCGCCCGGGGCCGGGGGCAGGCTGGGGACATGGCCCCGCAGGGGGAGAGGGAGACTGGGAGAGGAGGGGCCACCGGGAAAGGGAGAGCGGGAGAGGGAGAGGAGATGCGAGAGGGACTCGATACGAGTATCTGCGTGAGCTGCTGCTGCTTTAGCTGCTGCTGCTGTTGCCGCTGCTGTCGCTGCAACTGAAGCTCTGGGGCCGTTTGTCCCCGTGTCCGTTTTTCCGTTGCCCGCTCACCCCCACGCCCAGCCCCCCGCTCCCCGGGGGCAGCCCCTGAGCCTGTCCAAACACGGGAACTTTGCCCTGTTCAGCCCAGATCCAGAGTCTGGACTCCTGCACGGGGGAAGAGGAATCCCCTTGGTCGCTGCTGTGCATTGTCCCTGCTGAGGATCAAACCCTATCGGGGCACATTCCCTGAGTGCAGAATTTGTACCTGACCCAAGCACTGCATTTACCTCTCCAGCAATGATTAAAAAAAAAAAAAAAGAAAAAAAAAAAAGAAAAAAAAAACGGGGAAGGCAAACTGTGTGTAGCTCATGGTATTTTAGAGTGTCTAAAATTCGCCAAGTCATGGATCTTAGAGATGAGATCTATTTGGATTAAGGGGATGGAGCAGTAGTTCAAGATGGAAAAGAGGAGCATACAAATAAACAGAGAAAAACATCTTCAGTTTTTTCTTTCCATTTGCATTTCATTTCTTAAAAGCTGTTTCAGTTTTCCCAGAATCTTCTCCACAGTCCTGTTTGCTCTTTCCAAGAACCTTTCCTGCAGAACGAGGTGCAGCTCCTGTCACAAGATGTGCCACCAACTGCAGCTTCTCTTGGCTTTCCACACCGTGTGTACAGCTCAACTCTTGCAGCACAGCAGGACAAATGTTTGAAGAACTTGACAGCTTGTTCTTTCTTTTCCTTGTGGGCTGGGCAGTTGTGCCATTGGTAAGGTTTCCATTGTTACTGTTCTGCCCTAAGAAACCATGACGGGCTACCGGGAATTGTCAGGGAATGCAAGCCGGACTGAATGCAGAGAAAGAATCTGCAGAGCCTGCAGCCAGAAATGGAGAGCTGTGGGATAATCATTGCAACATCGCCATGGGCATCTTGAAAGTGATCTAGAAGATGAAAATGCTCAGACAGAGGGCATTTGTTTCTGAGTTCAGTGTAGAGGATTCCACATCTAGTGCATTGATTCATAAATCAAGAGTTCAGTCAGTTCATGGAAAGCACCAGAACAAGCTGGACCTCTCAGGAGATGAATGAACCGTGAGGGGAAAGGGGGCGAGGAAAGGGCGGAACCGTGAGGGGAAAGGGGGCGAGGAAAGGGCGGAACCATGAGGGGAAAGGAGCGAGGATAGGGCGGAACCGTGAGGGGAAAGGGGCGGGGCCAAGGGGACGCGCGGTCCTAAAAAAGCCCGGTTTGGCCTAAAATCACCCAAAAGGGCATCACATGAAGCCTACATCCACATGGTTTGGCCTGAAATCAGCCAAATGGGATTAAAAGTATCCAAAGGGCTCTAAAATCCAAACAATGGGGACTAAAATTGCCTCAAATGTTTTAAAAGACGCATGAAATGGCTTCAAATCACCCTTAAATCTCTCAAATGCACCTAAAATCCACCCTGAAAGTACCTGGTTTGGCCTAAAATCACCCTAAATGGCTTGGTTTGATCTAAAATTGCCCAAAGAAGCAAAAAACCTACTCAAATGGGCCCAAAATCACAAAAAACATACCTAAAACCCCCCATACAGGATTAAGAGTCACCCATATGGACCTAAAATCATCCAAAGGGATCTGAAATCCCCCCTAACCCCACCAGAGTCGGCCTCAAATCAGCCACAGGGGCCGAAAATCCAGCCGAAAAGGCTCGGGATCCCCGCAAGGGATCTGAAGCCTACCCTAAACCTGCCCGGTTCGGCCCAAAATCCCCCAAAGGGGCCGAGCCCGAGGCCGAGCCCGGGATCGGCTCCGGGGCCGCTCCGGGACCTCCGCGTTCGCTCCGGGCAGTTTTGGCCGCGGCCCCGGACGGGCCTGGGCGGGACCGGGAGGGACCAGGGAGGGCTCGGGAGGGCTCGGGGCATTTGGGGCTTTTTTGGGCTTTGGGAATTGTGTTGGGAGTTTACAGGGAATTGTTGGGGTTTTTGGGGAGAATTATTGGGTGTGGGGGTGTTTGGGAATTTTGGGGAGTTTGGATTTTGAGGGGTTTTATTGGTGCTTTAAGGTGGAAGTTGTTTTTCTGGGGGTATTTGGGGATTAACTGAAATTTTTTAGTTTTTTTTTAATTTAGGGGGTTTAACTGGGATTTTGTGGGATTCTCTGGAATAATTTTTGGGTTTTATTGGGATTTTTAGGGGATTTGGAAGCATTTTATTGGACTTGTGGGGGCAATTAGTGGGATTCTTTGGGGATTTGGGTTTTTTAGGAATTTTAGTGGGGTTTTGGGGGGGGTTGTGGGGCTTCTTGTGGTTTTGGAGACATTTTGGGGGGGATTTGTGGGGCTTAATTGGGATTTTGTGGGCTTTTATTGGGATTTGAGGGTGTTCTAATGGGATTTTGTGAGATTTAATTGCAACTTTGTGGGATTTATTGGTACTTTCAGGGGTTTAAAGGAGATTTTGGTGCCTCTCAACCCTTCCCTACACCCTGGGACAACTCCAAAGCCCCCCAAAATTCCACTAAAACCCCCAAAATCCCCCAAAAGTCACAATAAAACCCTCCAAAACCCCAAAGAATCCCAGAAAATCCCAGTGAAACCCACCAAAATTAAAAAAAAAAACTCCCAAAAATTTCAATAAACCCCCCAAAAAATAACCTCCCAAAACCCTAAAAAAATTCCCCAAAATCCAAAATCCTCAAATCCACAAAACCCTGCAAAGTCTCGTAACCCCCCAAAACCCAGTAATTCTCTCCAAAATCCAATAATTCCCCCTAAACTCACAACAAAATCCGCCAAAACCCAAAAATGCCACCAAAATCCCCCCCAAATCCCCCCAGAGCGCCCCAGACTCACCGGGGGCAGTCCTGGATCAGGGGGCACCTGCCGGTGGAACAGGAGCCACTTCAGGGGGCCCTCGGAGCTTTTTGGGGAGGGGGCACGATGGGAGACCCCCCAAAAACGGTGGAGGGGAACCCCTGTGGTACCCCCTCCCCAGAAAGCCCCAGATCCCAGTACAGGCATAGCCAAACTCAGGAAAATGTAAACCAGGCTTGACTTTCCAGAAATTATTTTTGGCCGGGTTTAGCTGCACCCTCCAGGCTCAGGATCACCGGTGTATTTGCAGGTTTTGCTCTGCATCATCAGCCTGCCCAGACTCTGCTCGGTGTTTCACAAATGGAGAAGACAATGGATATTGTGCCAAGCTTCCTTGCAAACAGCAACACCTGCATCAGCATGACAGAAAAGAAGGGAAAAAAAAAAAAGAAAATAATCAGCGGTTAGAACAGAGCCAGTGTCCCACCATCTTCCCCTCCACTGTTATTATAGAGGCAAACCTGGGCCTAAAGCTTCCACCTCTCAGTTCCTGATGCTGTTTGACTTCAGCCTTGACTCCCCCTGATCTACCTGACTGCCGTCCAAGTGGGGCTGGGGATGCTCAGCCTGGAAACAGGAGACACTGGGGAGGCCTCACTGCAGCTCTACAGGACTGGAAGGGTCCCACAGGAAAGACGGGGACAGTGTTCAGCCGGGCCCGTGGCAACAGGACAAGGGGGGATGGCTTTCAACTGCAGGAGGCTGATTGAAGTTGGATCTGAGGGAGCTGCTCTTTTACACGGAGGCTGCTGAGGCACTGGCCCAGGCTGTGGATGCCCCATCCTTGGCAACAGGGCTGTGAGCAGCATGGGCTGGGGAAGATTGCTCAGCTCGGAACAAGATGCTCTTTAGATCCACTGTGATGTCACAGATGTGATGTTCCAGCAGGAACTTCCAGCGTCCAGCAAAGAGCACAACACAACCACTGGCCCTTGTGTCAGCCCACCCTGTGCCAGCCCTCGTGCCAGCTCACCCTTCACCATGTTCCCTGTCACTCTTCTCGTCACCTGCGCCCTGATGCTCCCATCAGTCCTGAAAGCTCTCTGTTGCCTGGATTTTGTCATCCGTCCCTGCAGGATGCTCACATTTGTCCTGAGGAAGGTACAGTGCCATTCCATGGAGGTGGACACCCCCCAGCTGCCCGGCTGGGCTGGAGTTCTGTGGGGATGGGGTGGGACAGGGACCCCACTCTGAGGTGTTGCTACCTCTGCAGGCTGTCACCGAGAGAGAGGACGAGATGGAGGTGGACATGCAGGCTGATAGAGAGGAGGACATGGAAGTGAATGGAGAAGAGAGTGGAGACAATGCGATGGAAGTGGACATGGAGATTGATACAGAGGAGAAGATGGAAGTGGATGGAGAAGAGAGTGGAGAGGAAGAGATGGAGGTGGACATGGAGATGGATACAGAGGAGGAGAGGGAAGTGGATGGAGAAGAGACTGGAGAGGAAGAGATGGAGGTGGACATGGAGATGGATACAGAGGAGGAGAGGGAAGTGGATGGAGAAGAGACTGGAGAGGAAGAGATGGAGGTGGACATACAGATGGATACAGAGGAGGAGATGGAAGTGGATGGCGAAGAGACTGGAGAGGAAGAGATGGAGGTGGACATGGAGATGGATACAGAGGAGGAGAGGGAAGTGGATGGAGAAGAGACTGGAGAGGAAGAGATGGAGGTGGACATGCAGATGGATACAGAGGAGGAGATGGAAGTGGATGGAGAAGAGACTGGTGAAGAAGAGATGGAGGTAGATGTGGAAGAGGAGATGGACGTGGAAATGGAAGAGTACCTTGAGGACATGGACATTGATGAGAAAGATGAGGAAGAGGCCATGATCTTGGGATGAAGAGCAATACCAGCAGCAGGACAGGCATGTGGTCCCCACAGGCAGAGCGGGTCCCCTGCTGCCAGGCTGGGACTGGGCTGGGTGGTCCCTGCTCAGGGATGTGGGACCCGGTGCATTGGGTTCTGGTGGCCATCCCCAGCCTGTGCTGCGCTTGCTGGGCCAGCCTGGGGGCACATGGAAGAGCCCTCTCTGCCTGATTGGAGTGACCGTGCCTCTTGCTTTTCCTCAAGGACCGATGGAGATCCCGGACAGAGATGCCACCCTTTTGTACATACCTTGTAGAGTTTGTTGTTGTCTTTAGGCTATAGGTTTTAGGGCTTCTTTTTGTCTTCTGTAAATACGTTTCATAGACTTTTGTTAGATATGTTCTTGGGTATATACGTTCCATAGATAGTTGTTGTTACAAATATTCTTACAATGTAAATGTGTTCTGTGTTTTCTTTGCTGTTTTTCTGAAAATAAACAAGCTATATTTTTCACACCCCAGTTCTCTTTCCATTTGCTTCAGGCACAGGTAGCATTTGCAAAGTTGTGGTTTCCGCTTGCTCCAGGTTCCCAGGGCTGGAGGTCAGTGGGGGCGCTGGCACAGCCACAAGCTTTTGTTTGGGGGCAATATTGGGAAGGGGGTGGGAGAGGGGGCACAGGGGGAGGTGGGACCCACTGAGGCTCCCCCAGGTCACCCCAGGACCCCCAGGCCCCGTCCCAGCCCCCCCAGTTCCCTCCACAGCCCCGGCTGAGGGGGGCTCAGCCCAGGAGCCGCCGTCGTTCGGGGCTCCCCCGAGGGCAGCCGCCAACGGGAGAGCTCCCGGCTCGGAGAGGCCCCAGCAGAGGAGGGGATCTTGTCCCTCCTCGAGTGCCCTGAAGGGTCTTCAGGCCCCTCTGAAGAGGAGTTTTTCTCTTTTTAGGGGTGTTTGGGGGGACCTCACCCCTCCAAGGGTGTTTTTTCCTCCCCATTTTCAGGTGTTTGTGGGGCCACAGCCCCACAAGCCCCTTTTCAGGGGTGATCATGACAGCTTTAAGTGACATTTTTCTGGGGGACTCACTCCAAGCCGCTGTAGGGGATGTTTTGCCCCCCAGGGTGGATTTTTGGGGTTTAAGGGCCCCCGCTCTGGTCGGGTCCCACTCTAACTCCCCTGAAGAGGCCAACACCACTCCTGCTGATTCCGGCAGCGGAGCCCTAGGAGGGTTGTAAGAGTTGAAATTTTTAAATTTCATTTTTATTCTATTTTATTTAAATTCAAATTTATTGATTTTTAGTTTTATTATAACTCGTTGAGAGGACAGCAAGGACATTCAAGGGCAGGAACATTTTTTCCTGGCTGGTGACTGGAATTTCAGACCCTGGCAGTGTGTGCAGAACCACACAGACTGGGATCAAACATGGGCTGGGATCACCTGGACTGAGATCCTATGGACTGGGACCATATGGAATGGGACCATAGGGATCAGGACGGTACACACTGGGATAAACTGGGTTGAGATTCTATGGACTGGGACCACATCGACTGGGATTGCACAGACTGGGATCCCATGGACTGGGAAAAAGCATTGGCTACCATTGGCTACCATCCACATAGAAAGGTGGCCACCTCAAGTTGTCTTGATCCTTTTTGGGTGTCCCATCCCCCTCTTTCCCCCGCCCTCCCCATCGTTCCCCCAATCCCCGCTCCCCTCCCCCGTGTTTGGTTTCGGGGGTTCCAGGCCCCTCCTGCTCCGTGGGGGGGTCCCGATCCCTCTTTGGTTTAATTTGGGGCCCCCAACCCCTTCTCACCGCGACCCCCGCGGCCGGGGGGGCTCTCAGCACCACCAGTGCCACCAGTCCGGCCCCAGCTGCCCCCGCACGCCCCATCCCCATCCCCAGGGTCACCTCCCCCCTCCCCAAATTCCGCTCCCGGGGAGCGCTGGGCTCTGCGGCTCCGCCTGGCGACTGAGGAGTCATCGAGAACAAGCGATCTGATTGGCTAGAAATGGCCCCGCGCAGTCTCTGATTGGCTAGCGCATTGAGAAGCGCTGTGATCTGCCTGGCAACCGATGAGCAGCGCTATCGCAGGCGCTGATTGGCTGAAAATCGCCGGCCCGGCAACTGAGTTGTCAGCAGCGCCGCGCGCTCTGATTGGCCAGGAGCTGTTTTGGGGTGGGGACGGGGGGAACTGGGGACCCCCAGGAGCCCCCCGGCTTTGGGGGTTTCCATCCCCCCTCGGCCCTCGGGGCGGCCCTGGGGCCGCCCCAACACCCCCAAAGTGGGGAGGGTCCCCGGAGCCGTTTGGATCCCCCAAAAATGGGCTGGAAGCGGCAGGAGCCGCCCCAAAAAGGGATTGAAGGGTCCGGTCCGGGAATGGGGGAGGCTCCGGGGATGGCTCCGATCCGGATCGGGGCGGGCTGGGATTGAGGGAGGGTCCGTTCAGCGACTGGGGAGGGGTCTGGGACTGGGTCAGGGGCTGGCATTGGGGAGGGTTTGGGAATTGGGGAGGGGTCTAGGATTGAGGGGATTGGTCCATCTCGGGATTGGGGCAGGGTCGCTCCCTGGGGGAGGGGTCCATTATTGGGCCAGGGCCTCTCCCCTTCCCGAGCCCAATCCCGTTCCTGATCCTGTTCCCGATCCCAATCCCATTCCCATTTCTGTTCCCGTTCCCGATCTCATTCCTGACCCCGATCCCACTCCCATTCCCGATCCCGATCCTGTTCCCAGTCCCGGTCCCGCCGCTGTTTCCAGGAAATGGCTCTGCTCTCAACCCCGACCCCAAACCCAGCGGGTCAAACACCCCAGATCCTGGAGTCAACTCTCCCCGACCCCAAATCCTGGGGGTTCAAACACTGGGGGGGTCAAACACCCTCAAACCCAAACTCTGGGATGTCAAGCCCTACCCCCCCCCCAGCCCCGAACCCCAAATTTTATGATCAAACCCTCCAAATCCCAGATCCTGGGGTGTCAAACACTCCCCAATTCCCAAACGATGGGGTTAAATACCCCTGATTTTGCTGATGCAAAAAAAACTTCTTTTCAGGGTTGGACGACCTGGTTGCGACAGCGGAACCCTTCTAAAAGACGGATGCTAAGAGACATAACCGGTGCTGTGGGAACAGGATTGGGAATTCTAAATAGCATTGATTCAGAAGTATTAATGAACACATTGGCTGCCACCACTAGATTTGACCAAATTCCAACAACCACTGCAGTCGTCCTTATTGGCCTTGGGAAGACATCAGCGCTTGCTATCAAACATATTACCAAGTTGGGAGGAAGCAAGCGTAAATGATCACAAATTGGTAATTGATGCACTCGGTGCCACACAAAAGAACGTTTCTTTAGCTCTCAGCTGTATCCAGGCTCAATTAGGGATGCAGTCGGTTGCTGCCTCGATTATAAGAGAAGGTGAAGAAGGCACTTTTCCTACTGAGATTCGGAAAATAGTTTGGGACAGTGCCGCTGATTTTGAAAAGGAATTCCAATCCCGGTGGAACCTAGTGAACTTTACCTATGACCCCATCACAAACATAGCCACAGCTTTGGTGTTAACCGTACGTGATGCCTCAAGGGCATTTGGTATTCCCCATCATTGCACTAGGACTGGGACACATATGGAGCCACTGGGAATGTGCTGGGGGCAACTGGGACCACGCTGGGGGCAACTGGGGACAAGGGTGAGTGACTGGGGCCCTGCTGGCAGAGACTGGGATCATACTGGACTCATACTGGGATCTTACTGGGAGTGACTGGGACTATTCTGGGGGCAAGTGGGAGAACTGGGAACACACGGGATGAAAGTGGGAACAACGGGAACAGTGCTGGGGGCAAATTGTATCATAATGGGGAATGACTGTCAGCAACTGGGCTCCTGCTGGGAGCAGCCCCTGGCGGCCCCGGGAGCCCCGCACCCCTTTCCCGGCCATGCCGCCCCTCCAGCCCCAGCACCCCCCATTGCCGGGGTGCCGGCACTGCCAGGGGTCCCCCCCTCTCGGGTTCCCCGCTGGGGCTTCTGGGGCTCTCCTCTCTCGGGGCTCCCGCTCAGGGCAGCCGCGGCTCTCCCGGGGCTCCCCAAAACCGGTGTCCCCCCGACGGGGCTCTGCCGCCACCCACACTGGGATCCCCCAAAAACACCTCTCGGGGACCCCCCGATGTCCCCCCGAGGGCCAGCTGCGGCTCGGCTTTGGAGCCCTGCCAGCTCCAAACATCCCTCCCAAAGAACCCGAACCCAGGCACCCCCCAGGATATTTGGGCCGAGCTCCCCCTCCCTGGGCACCTGCGGGATGGGGGCGATGCTCCCGGGGTGCTGCGAGCTCAGGCAGCGCCAGGGCCACGCGATTCCTTCTCTCCTCTCCTCCGGCTGCTCCCTGCTGCCGCTGCGC
The DNA here is from genome assembly GCF_031753505.1 of Anomalospiza imberbis. Classification (NCBI taxonomy): domain Eukaryota; kingdom Metazoa; phylum Chordata; class Aves; order Passeriformes; family Viduidae; genus Anomalospiza; species Anomalospiza imberbis. The sequence continues at coordinate 20,431 of NW_027100293.1, read as the reverse complement.
CTCTTCCTCCCTCCCTCCTCCTCCTCCCCGCTCCGGGATCCTGAACCATGAGGGGAAAGGAGCGAGGAAAGGGCAGAACCATGAGGGGAAAGGAGCGAGGAAAGGGCGGAACCGTGAGGGGAAAGGAACGAGGAAAGGGCGGAACCGTGAGGGGAAAGGAGCGGGGCCAGGGGGACGCGCTGTCCTAAAAAAGCCTGGTTTGACCCAAAATCACCCAAAAGGGCATCAAATGCAGCCTACATCCACATGGTTCGGCCTGACACCAACCAAATGGGATTAAAAGTATCCAGAGGGCTCTAAAATCCAACCCAAGGGGCTTAAAACTGCCCCAAGTGTTTTATAGCCCTCAAGAAATGGCTTAAGATCACCCGTAAATCTTTCAAATGTGACTAAAATCCACCCTGAAAGTATCTGGTCCAGCCTAAAATCATCCAAAGGTATCTAAAATCACCAAAATGTCCCTGACACCAACACAAGAAGACCTAAAATCACCCTAAAAAGGCTTGGTTCAACCTAAAATTGCCCAAAGCAGCAAAAAACCCTACTTAAATGCACCCAAAATACACAAAAAAGGGACCTAAAACCACCCACACAGGATTAGGATTCACCCATATGGGCCCAGTTTTTCCTAAACTCACTCAAATGGGCCCCAGCCCCACCCACATGGGCCTAAAATCATCCAAAGGGGTCTGAAATCCCCCCTAAACCCCACCAGATTCGGCCTCAAATCAGCCACAGGGGCTGAAAATCCACCCGAAAAGGCTCGGGATCCCCGCAAGGGATCTGAAGCCTACCCTAAACCTGCCCGGTTCGGCCCAAAATCCCCCAAAGGGGCCGAGCCCGAGGCCGAGCCCGGGATCGGCTCCGGGGTCACTCCGGGACCTCCGCGTTCGCTCCGGGCAGTTTTGGCCGCGGCCCCGGACGGGCCTGGGCGGGACCGGGAGGGACCAGGGAGGGCTCGGGAGGGGTTTGGGCATCTGGGGCTTTTTTGGGCTTTGGGGAATTGTGTTGGGAGTTTACGGGGAATTGTTGGGGTTTTTGGGGAGAATTATTGGGTTTGGAGGCAGTTGGGGGATTTTGGGGAGTTTGGTTTTGAGGGGTTTTATTGGTGCTTTGAGGGGGAAGTTGTTTTCCTGGGGGTATTTGGGGGTTAATTGAAATTTTTTGTGTTTTCTTTAGAATTTTGGAAGGTTTTACTGGGATTTTGTGGGGATTTTGTGGGATCCTCTGGAATTATTTCTGGGTTTTATTGGGATTTTTAGGGGATTTGGAGGCAATTTATTGGAATTGTGGGGGCATTTAGTGGGATTCTTTGGGGATTTGGGTTTGTTAGGAATTTTAGTGGGGATTAGGGGGGGTTTGTAGGTTTTTTCTAGGTTGTTGTCAAGATTTCTTTGGACTCGTGAGTATTTTGTGGGGCTTGTTGTGGTTTTGGAGACATTTTTGGGAGGATTTGTGGGGTTTAATTGGGATTTTGTGGGCTTTTATTGGGATTCGAGGGTGTTCTAATGGGAATTTGTGAAATTTAATTGCGATTTCATGGGGTTTATTGGGACTTTCAGGGGTTTAAACCAGATGTTGGTGCCTCTCAGCCCTTCCCCACACCCTGGGACAACTCCAAAGCCCCCCAAAATTCCACTAAAACCCCCCAAAATCCCCCAAAAATCCCAATTAAAAACTCCTAAACACCAAAGAATCCCACAAAATCCCAATGGAACCCACCAAAATTAAAAAAAAGAAAAAAAAAAAAGAACAAAAAAAAAAAACCGCCCAAAAATTTCAATAAACCCCCCAAAAAATAACCACCCCAAAACCCTAAAAAATCCCTAAAATCTAAAATCCTCAAAACCCACAAAACCCCCATAACCCCACAAACCCAGTAATTCTCTCCAAAATCCAATAATTCCCCCTAATCTCCCAACAAAATCCCCCAAAGCCCATACATGCCGCCAAAATCTCCCCAAAATCCCCCCAGAGCCCCCCAGACTCACCGGGGGCAGTCCTGGATCAGGGGGCACCGGCCGGTGGAACAGGAGCCACCTCAGGGGGCCCGCGGTGCTTTTTGGGGAGGGGGCACCATGGGAAACCCCCCAAAAATGGGGGGGGGGGGGGGAACCCTGTGGCACCCCCTCCCCAGAAAGCCCTCTCCCCCGGTTCAGGAATAGCCAAATTCAAGAAAATGTAAACCAGGCTTGACTTTCCAGAAATTATTTTTGGCCGGGTTTAGCTGCATCCTCCAGGCTCAGGATCACCGGTGTATTTGCAGGTTTTGCTCTGCATCATCAGCCTGCCCAGACTCTGCTCGGTGTTTCACAAATGGAGAAGACAATGGATAATGTGCCAAGCTTCCTTGCAAACAGCAACACCTGCATCAGCATGACAGAAAAGAAGGGAAAAAAAAAAAAAAAAGAAAATAATCAGCTGTTAGAACAGAGCCAGTGTCCCACCATCTTCCCCTCCACTGTTATTATAGAGGCAAACCTGGGCCTAAAGCTTCCACCTCTCAGTTCCTGATGCTGTTTGACTTCAGCCTTGACTCCCCTTGATCTACCTGACTGCCGTCCAAGTGGGGCTGGGGATGCTCAGCCTGGAAACAGGAGACACTGGGGAGGCCTCAGTGCAGCTCTGCAGGACTGGAAGGGTCCCACAGGAAAGACGGGGACAGTGTTCAGCCGGGCCCGTGGCAACAGGACAAGGGGGGATGGCTTTCAACTGCAGGAGGCTGATTGAAGTTGGATCTGAGGGAGCTGCTCTTTTACACGGAGGCTGCTGAGGCACTGGCCCAGGCTGTGGATGCCCCATCCTTGGCAACAGGGCTGTGAGCAGCATGGGCTGGGGAAGATTGCTCAGCTCGGAACAAGATGCTCTTTAGATCCACTGTGATGTCACAGATGTGATGTTCCAGCAGGAACTTCCAGCGTCCAGCAAAGAGCACAACACAACCACTGGCCCTTGTGTCAGCCCACCCTGTGCCAGCCCTCGTGCCAGCTCACCCTTCACCATGTTCCCTGTCACTCTTCTCGTCACCTGCGCCCTGATACTCCCAGCAGTCCTGAAAGCTCTCTGTTGCCTGGATTTTGTCATCCGTCCCTGCAGGATGCTCACATTTGTCCTGAGGAAGGTACAGTGCCATTCCATGGAGGTGGACACCCCCCAGCTGCCCGGCTGGGCTGGAGTTCTGTGGGGATGGGGTGGGACAGGGACCCCACTCTGAGGTGTTGCTACCTCTGCAGGCTGTCACCGAGAGAGAGGACGAGATGGAGGTGGACATGCAGGCTGATAGAGAGGAGGACATGGAAGTGGATGGAGAAGAGAGTGGAGACAATGCGATGGAGGTGGACATGGAGATTGATACAGAGGAGGAGATGGAAGTGGATGGAGAAGAGAGTGGAGAGGAAGAGATGGAGGTGGACATGGAGATGGATACAGAGGAGGAGATGGAAGTGGATGGAGAAGAGACTGGAGAGGAAGAGATGGAGGTGGACATACAGATGGATACAGAGGAGGAGATGGAAGTGGATGGAGAAGAGACTGGTGAAGAAGAGATGGAGGTAGATGTGGAAGAGGAGATGGACGTGGAAATGGAAGAGTACCTTGAGGACATGGACATTGATGAGAAAGATGAGGAAGTGGCCATGATCTTGGGATGAAGAGCAATACCAGCAGCAGGACAGGCATGTGGTCCCCACAGGCAGAGCGGGTCCCCTGCTGCCAGGCTGGGACTGGGCTGGGTGGTCCCTGCTCAGGGATGCGGGACCCGGTGCATTGGGTTCTGGTGGCCATCCCCAGCCTGTGCTGCGCTTGCTGGGCCAGCCTGGGGGCACATGGAAGAGCCCTCTCTGCCTGACTGGAGTGACTGTGCCTCTTGCTTTTCCTCAAGGACCGATGGAGATCCCGGACAGAGATGCCACCCTTTTGTACATACCTTGTAGAGTTTGTTGTTGTCTTTAGGCTATAGGTTTTAGGGCTTCTTTTTGTCTTCTGTAAATACGTTTCATAGACTTTTGTTAGATATGTTCTTAGGTATATATGTTCCATAGATAGTTGTTGTTACAAATATTCTTACAATGTAAATGTGTTCTGTGTTTTCTTTGCTGTTTTTCTGAAAATAAACAAGCTTTATTTTTCACACCCCAGTTCTCTTTTCATTTGCTTCAGGCACAGGTAGCATTTGCAAAGTTGTGGTTTCCGCTTGCTCCAGGTTCCCAGGGCTGGAGGTCAGTGGGGGCGCTGGCACAGCCACAAGCTTTTGTTTGGGGGCAATATTGGGAAGGGGGTGGGAGAGGGGGCACAGGGGGAGGTGGGACCCACTGAGGCTCCCCCAGGTCACCCCAGGACCCCCAGGCCCCGTCCCAGCCCCCCCAGTTCCCTCCACAGCCCCGGCTGAGGGGGGCTCAGCCCAGGAGCCGCCGTCGTTCGGGGCTCCCCCGAGGGCAGCCGCCAACGGGAGAGCTCCCGGCTCGGAGAGGCCCCAGCAGAGGAGGGGATCTTGTCCCTCCTCGAGTGCCCTGAAGGGTCTTCAGGCCCCTCTGAAGAGGAGTTTTTCTCTTTTTAGGGATGTCTGGGGGGACCTCACCCCTCCAAGGGTGTTTTTTCCTCCCCATTTTCAGGTGTTTGTGGGGCCACAGCCCCACAAGCCCCTTTTCAGGGGCGATCATGACAGCTTTAAGTGACATTTTTCTGGGGGACTCACTCCAAGCCGCTGTAGGGGATGTTTTGCCCCCCAGGGTGGATTTTTGGGGTTTAAGGGCCCCCGCTCTGGTCGGGTCCCACTCTAACTCCCCTGAAGAGGCCAACACCACTCCTGCTGATTCCGGCAGCGGAGCCCTGGGAGGGTTGTAAGAGTTGAAATTTTTAAATTTCATTTTTATTCTATTTTATTTAAATTCAAATTTATTGATTTTTAGTTTTATTATAACTCGTTGAGAGGACAGCAAGGACATTCAAGGGCAGGAACATTTTTTCCTGGCTGGTGACTGGAATTTCAGACCCTGGCAGTGTGTGCAGAACCACACAGACTGGGATCAAACATGGGCTGGGATCACCTGGACTGAGATCCTATGGACTGGGACCATATGGAATGGGACCATAGGGATCAGGACGGTACACACTGGGATAAACTGGGTTGAGATTCTATGGACTGGGACCACATCGACTGGGATTGCACAGACTGGGATCCCATGGACTGGGAAAAAGCATTGGCTACCATTGGCTACCATCCACATAGAAAGGTGGCCACCTCAAGTTGTCTTGATCCTTTTTGGGTGTCCCATCCCCCTCTTTCCCCCGCCCTCCCCATCGTTCCCCCAATCCCCGCTCCCCTCCCCCGTGTTTGGTTTCGGGGGTTCCAGGCCCCTCCTGCTCCGTGGGGGGGTCCCGATCCCTCTTTGGTTTAATTTGGGGCCCCCAACCCCTTCTCACCGCGACCCCCGCGGCCGGGGGGGCTCTCAGCACCACCAGTGCCACCAGTCCGGCCCCAGCTGCCCCCGCACGCCCCATCCCCATCCCCAGGGTCACCTCCCCCCTCCCCAAATTCCGCTCCCGGGGAGCGCTGGGCTCTGCGGCTCCGCCTGGCGACTGAGGAGTCATCGAGAACAAGCGATCTGATTGGCTAGAAATGGCCCCGCGCAGTCTCTGATTGGCTAGCGCATTGAGAAGCGCTGTGATCTGCCTGGCAACCGATGAGCAGCGCTATCGCAGGCGCTGATTGGCTGAAAATCGCCGGCCCGGCAACTGAGTTGTCAGCAGCGCCGCGCGCTCTGATTGGCCAGGAGCTGTTTTGGGGTGGGGACGGGGGGAACTGGGGACCCCCAGGAGCCCCCCGGCTTTGGGGGTTTCCATCCCCCCTCGGCCCTCGGGGCGGCCCTGGGGCCACCCCAACACCCCCAAAGTGGGGAGGGTCCCCGGAGCGTTTGGATCCCCCAAAAATGGGCTGGAAGCGGCAGGAGCCGCCCCAAAAAGGGATTGAAGGCTCCGGTCCGGGAATGGGGGAGGCTCCGGGGATGGCTCCCATCCGGATCGGGGCGGGCTGGGATTGAGGGAGGGTCCGTTCAGCGACTGGGGAGGGGTCTGGGACTGGGTCAGGGGCTGGCATTGGGGAGGGTTTGGGAATTGGGGAGGGGTCTGGGATTGAGGGGATTGCTCCATCCCGGGATTGGGGCAGGGTCGCTCCCTGGGGGAGGGGTCCATTATTGGGCCAGGGCCTCTCCCCTTCCCGAGCCCAATCCCGTTCCTGATCCTGTTCCCGATCCCAATCCCATTCCCATTTCTGTTCCCGTTCCCGATCTCATTCCCGACCCCGATCCCACTCCCATTCCCGATCCCGATCCTGTTCCCAGTCCCGGTCCCGCCGCTGTTTCCAGGAAATGGCTCTGCTCTCAACCCCGACCCCAAACCCAGCGGGTCAAACACCCCAGATCCTGGGGTCAACTCCCCCCGACCCCAAATCCTGGGGGTTCAAACACTGGGGGGGTCAAACACCCTCAAACCCAAACTCTGGGATGTCAAGCCCTACCCCCCCACCCCCCAGCCCCGAACCCCAAATTTTAGGATCAAACCCTCCAAATCCCAGATCCTGGGGTGTCAAACACTCCCCAATTCCCAAACGATGGGGTTAAATACCCCTGATTTTGCTGATGCAAAAAAATGTCTCAGAAATTCAGCCAGCTTGTTCACCTTTTTTGTCAACTTCTTTTCAGGGTTGGACGACCTGGTTGCGACAGCGGAACCCTTCTAAAAGACGGATGCTAAGAGACATAACCGGTGCTGTGGGAACAGGATTGGGAATTCTAAATAGCATTGATTCAGAAGTATTAATGAACACATTGGCTGCCACCACTAGATTTGACCAAATTCCAACAACCACTGCAGCCGTCCTTATTGGCCTTGGGAAGACATCAGCGCTTGCTATCAAACATATTACCAAGTTGGGAGGAAGCAAGCGTAAATGATCACAAATTGGTAATTGATGCACTCGGTGCCACACAAAAGAACGTTTCTTTAGCTCTCAGCTGTATCCAGGCTCAATTAGGGATGCAGTCGGTTGCTGCCTCGATTATAAGAGAAGGTGAAGAAGGCACTTTTCCTACTGAGATTCGGAAAATAGTTTGGGACAGTGCCGCTGATTTTGAAAAGGAATTCCAATCCCGGTGGAACCTAGTGAACTTTACCTATGACCTCATCACAAACATAGCCACAGCTTTGGTGTTAACCGTACGTGATGCCTCAAGTGCATTTGGTATTCCCCATCATTGCACTAGGACTGGGACACATATGGAGCCACTGGGAATGTGCTGGGGGAAACTGGGACCACGCTGGGGGCAACTGGGGACAAGGGTGAGTGACTGGGGCCCTGCTGGCAGAGACTGGGATCATACTGGACTCATACTGGGATCTTACTGGGAGTGACTGGGACTATTCTGGGGGCAAGTGGGAGAACTGGGAAAACACTGGATGGCACTGGGAACAACGGGAACAGTGCTGGGGGCAAATTGTATCATAATGGGGAGTGACTGTCAGCAACTGGGCTCCTGCGGGGAGCAGCCCCTGGCGGCCCCGGGAGCCCCGCACCCCTTTCCCGGCCATGCCGCCCCTCCAGCCCCAGCACCCCCCATTGCCGGGGTGCCGGCACTGCCAGGGGTCCCCCCCTCTCGGGTTCCCCGCTGGGGCTTCTGGGGCTCTCCTCTCTCGGGGCTCCCGCTCAGGGCAGCCGCGGCTCTCCCGGGGCTCCCCAAAACCGGTGTCCCCCCGACGGGGCTCTGCCGCCACCCACACTGGGATCCCCCAAAAACACCTCTCGGGGACCCCCCGATGTCCCCCCGAGGGCCAGCTGCGGCTCGGCTTTGGAGCCCTGCCAGCTCCAAACATCCCTCCCAAAGAACCCGAACCCAGGCACCCCCCAGGATATTTGGGCCGAGCTCCCCCTCCCTGGGCACCTGCGGGATGGGGGCGATGCTCCCGGGGTGCTGCGAGCTCAGGCAGCGCCAGGGCCACGCGATTCCTTCTCTCCTCTCCTCCGGCTGCTCCCTGCTGCCGCTGTGCCTCTTCCTCCCTCCCTCCTCCTCCTCCCCCGCTCCGGGATCCTGAACCATGAGGGGAAAGGAGCGAGGAAAGGGCAGAACCGTGAGGGGAAAGGAGCGGGGCCAAGGGGACGCGCTGTCCTAAAAAAGCCCGGTTTGACCCAAAATCACCCAAAAGGGCATCAAATGCAGCCTACATCCACATGGTTCGGCCTGACACCAACCAAATGGGATTAAAAGTATCCAGAGGGCTCGAAAATCCAACCCAAGGGGCTTAAAACTGCCCCAAGTGTTTTATAGCCCTCAAGAAATGGCTTAAGATCACCCGTAAATCTTTCAAATGTGACTAAAATCCAGCCTGAAAGTATCTGGTCCAGCCTAAAATCATCCAAAGGTATCTAAAATCACCAAAATGTCCCTGACACCAACACAAGAAGACCTAAAATCACCCTAAAAAGGCTTGGTTCAACCTAAAATTGCCCAAAGCAGCAAAAAACCCTACTTAAATGCACCCAAAATACACAAAAAAGGGACCTAAAACCACCCACACAGGATTAGGATTCACCCATATGGGCCCAGTTTTTCCTAAACTCACTCAAATGGGCCCCAGCCCCACCCACATGGGCCTAAAATCATCCAAAGGGGTCTGAAATCCCCCCTAAACCCCACCAGATTCGGCCTCAAATCAGCCACAGGGGCTGAAAATCCACCCAAAAAGGCTCGGGATCCCCGCAAGGGATCTGAAGCCCACCCTAAACCTGCCCGCTTCGGCCCAAAATCCCCCAAAGGGGCCGAGCCCGAGGCCGAGCCCGGGATCGGCTCCGGGGTCGCTCCGGGACCTCCGCGTTCGCTCCGGGCAGTTTTGGCCGCGGCCCCGGACGGGCCTGGGCGGGACCGGGAGGGACCAGGGAGGGCTCGGGAGGGGTTTGGGCATCTGGGGCTTTTTTGGGCTTTGGGGAATTGTGTTGGGAGTTTATGGGGAATTGTTGGGGTTTTTGGGGAGAATTATTGGGTTTGGAGGCAGTTGGGGGATTTTGGGGAGTTTGGTTTTGAGGGGTTTTCTTGGTGCTTTGAGTGGGAAGTTGTTTTCCTGGGGGTATTTGGGGGTTAATTGAAATTTTTTTGTGTTTTCTTTAGAATTTTGGAAGGTTTTACTGGGATTTTGTGGGGATTTTGTGGGATCCTCTGGAATTATTTCTGGGTTTTATTGGGATTTTTAGGGGATTTGGAGGCAATTTATTGGAATTGTGGGGGCATTTAGTGGGATTCTTTGGGGATTTGGGTTTGTTAGGAATTTTAGTGGGGATTAGGGGGGGTTTTGTAGGTTTTTTCTAGGTTGTTGTCAAGATTTCTTTGGACTCGTGAGTATTTTGTGGGGCTTGTTGTGGTTTTGGAGACATTTTTGGGAGGATTTGTGGGGTTTAATTGGGATTTTGTGGGCTTTTATTGGGATTCAAGGGTGTTCTAATGGGAATTTGTGAAATTTAATTGCGATTTCATGGGGTTTATTGGGACTTTCAGGGGTTTAAACCAGATGTTGGTGCCTCTCAGCCCTTCCCCACACCCTGGGACAACTCCAAAGCCCCCCAAAATTCCACTAAAACCCCCCAAAATCCCCCAAAAATCCCAATTAAAAACTCCTAAACACCAAAGAATCCCACAAAATCCCAATGGAACCCACCAAAATTAAAAAAAAAAAAAAACCTCCCCAAAATTTCAATAAACCCCCCCAAAAAATAACCACCCCAAAACGCTAAAAAATCCCCAAAATCCAAAATCCTCAAATCCCACAAAACCCCCATAACCCCACAAACCCAGTAATTCTCTCCAAAATCCAATAATTCCCCCTAATCTCCCAACAAAATCCCCCAAAGCCCATAAATGCCGCCAAAATCCCCCCAAAATCCCCCCAGAGCGCCCCAGACTCACCGGGGGCAGTCCTGGATCAGGGGGCACCGGCCGGTGGAACAGGAGCCACCTCAGGGGGCCCGCGGTGCTTTTTGGGGAGGGGGCACCATGGGAAACCCCCCAAAAATGGGGGGGGGGGGGGGGAACCCTGTGGCACCCCCTCCCCAGAAAGCCCTCTCCCCCGGTTCAGGAATAGCCAAACTCAAGAAAATGTAAACCAGGCTTGACTTTCCAGAAATTATTTTTGGCCGGGTTTAGCTGCACCCTCCAGGCTCAGGATCACCGGTGTATTTGCAGGTTTTGCTCTGCATCATCAGCCTGCCCAGACTCTGCTCGGTGTTTCACAAATGGAGAAGACAATGGATAATGTGCCAAGCTTCCTTGCAAACAGCAACACCTGCATCAGCATGACAGAAAAGAAGGGAAAAAAAAAAAAAAAAGAAAATATTCACCGGTTAGAACAGAGCCAGTGTCCCACCATCTTCCCCTCCACTGTTATTATAGAGGCAAACCTGGGCCTAAAGCTTCCACCTCTCAGTTCCTGATGCTGTTTGACTTCAGCCTTGACTCCCCCTGATCTACCTGACTGCCGTCCAAGTGGGGCTGGGGATGCTCAGCCTGGAAACAGGAGACACTGGGGAGGCCTCACTGCAGCTCTGCAGGACTGGAAGGGTCCCACAGGAAAGACGGGGACAGTGTTCAGCCGGGCCCGTGGCAACAGGACAAGGGGGGATGGCTTTCAACTGCAGGAGGCTGATTGAAGTTGGATCTGAGGGAGCTGCTCTTTTACACGGAGGCTGCTGAGGCACTGGCCCAGGCTGTGGATGCCCCATCCTTGGCAACAGGGCTGTGAGCAGCATGGGCTGGGGAAGATTGCTCAGCTTGGAACAAGATGCTCTTTAGATCCACTGTGATGTCACAGATGTGATGTTCCAGCAGGAACTTCCAGCGTCCAGCAAAGAGCACAACACAACCACTGGCCCTTGTGTCAGCCCACCCTGTGCCAGCCCTCGTGCCAGCTCACCCTTCACCATGTTCCCTGTCACTCTTCTCGTCACCTGCGCCCTGATACTCCCATCAGTCCTGAAAGCTCTCTGTTGCCTGGATTTTGTCATCCGTCCCTGCAGGATGCTCACATTTGTCCTGAGGAAGGTACAGTGCCATTCCATGGAGGTGGACCCCCCCCAGCTGCCCGGCTGGGCTGGAGTTCTGTGGGGATGGGGTGGGACAGGGACCCCACTCTGAGGTGTTGCTACCTCTGCAGGCTGTCACCGAGAGAGAGGACGAGATGGAGGTGGACATGCAGGCTGATAGAGAGGAGGACATGGAAGTGGATGGAGAAGAGAGTGGAGACGATGCGATGGAGGTGGACATGGAGATTGATACAGAGGAGGAGATGGAAGTGGATGGAGAAGAGAGTGGAGAGGAAGAGATGGAGGTGGACATGCAGGCTGATACAGAGGAGGAGATGGAAGTGGATGGAGAAGAGACTGGAGAGGAAGAGATGGAGGTAGATGTGGAAGAGGAGATGGATGTGGAAATGGAAGAGTACCTTGAGGACATGGACATTGATGAGAAAGATGAGGAAGAGGCCATGATCTTGGGATGAAGAGCAATACCAGCAGCAGGAAGGCATGTGGTCCCCACAGGCAGAGCGGGTCCCCTGCTGCCAGGCTGGGACTGGGCTGGGTGGTCCCTGCTCAGGGATGCGGGACCCGGTGCATTGGGTTCTGGTGGCCATCCCCAGCCTGTGCTGCGCTTGCTGGGCCAGCCTGGGGGCACATGGAAGAGCCCTCTCTGCCTGATTGGAGTGACTGTGCCTCTTGCTTTTCCTCAAGGACCGATGGAGATCCCGGACAGAGACGCCACCCTTTTGTACATACGTTGTAGAGTTTGTTGTTGTCTTTAGGCTATAGGTTTCAGGGCTTCTTTTTGTCTTCTGTAAATACGTTTCATTGACTTTTGTTGGATATGCTGTTGTGGTTTGACATGGAAGTGAATTCTTTCAGGAAGTTGGGTCAAACCAATCAGTGGTCAAGTTTGGATATTGGCACCTAAAGTGGCCACTAAAGGTGTGGAAACGCCTCTGAGAAGACAGGGGGTTAAAAGCAGGAACTCCCAAGAGCTCGCTCTCTTTGGTTCCGGTCAGGGTGCAGTGCAGATCTCCCCTGCCCAGCCATGGGGCTGGGTGGGGGAGGGGAAGCCATGTGGCCTGGTCGAGGTGAGCCGAGGGGGCTGAAGGACTGGAACCGAGCCAGCTCCTGTGGACAGAAGGGTGGAGAGAAGTGGAGATGTCTTTGTCATCCCCCCCAGGGGGAAGAGGCAGAAAGTGCGGACAGCACCTGTAACTTTGTTGGCGCGGAGGAGAAGGAGAGGGGGGGGAATGCACCCAGCCTTGGCCTTGGGAATCGGTGCTGGGCAGAGATATCAGCCATCCAGGGAGTCTGAGCTTTTAACCCTTTCCTGAGAAATGAAGGCTTTGTAAAATATTACTCCTCCTTGATTTGAAGTAGAAGAGAGACAGTCTGGGATCCGAGATGATGGAAGAAGAAATTCTTGAGTTGGAAGGAGATGATGGAGTGGCTTGTGGCTGGACTTTTCTTGTTAGCCATAGACTGAACCAAATTCTCCTGACAGAAGCTGCACTTAGGGGGGTGGTTTGGTGAGCCAAGAGACTTGTATTAGTGATTACCAGCAGAGGATTAGAGAGAACAGAGGAGAGTTGAAAAAGGTGGGGAGAAGCCCTCTGTCTTCAAGGAAGAAGAAGAGGAGAAGAAGACCTCTGCTGTTGGACCCTCAGCCCCAGGGGACAATGGGGGTGACTGTAGTCCCGCAATGAGAAACTGAACTGTTGTCTCTTTTGGTCCATGGCAAAGCATCCTTAAAGGAGCCCTATGAGCAGTCTGTCCATGCACGGTGGTGAGAGCACTGTGACATGGAGAGGAGAGTTTCATCACGGCAGATTTTCTCTGGGCAGTTGCCATGTGTGACATGGAAACACAAGGGTGGCAATTGTGTTTCCTGGGGGGTCTGTGGCACAGGAGAGACTCCTGTCTCCCTTGAAAGATTGAGTATTTGATTATCTGAAGGGTGGCAACTTGATCAGGATCCCGGGTGGTGTCTCACTGTGGTTCCATTTGGAAATTAGGTGGGAATTAGTTGGGAGGAGGAAGAGTGTTTTGGAAGGTCTTTGTCCAGGATTGACTGTCTGTGTTTTTATAGTAGTAGTAGTTTAATAAAGTTATTTTCTTTGTTATTAAGCTTGAGCCTGCTCTGCTCTGTTCCTGATCACATCTCACAGCAATTATTTTAAAAAGTGCATTTTCATGGGAGCGCTGGCATCGCACCAGCGTCAAACCATGACATATGTTCTTAGGTATATACGTTCTATAGATTGTTGTTGTTACAAATATTCTTACAATGTAAATGTGTTCTGTGTTTTCATTGCTGTTTTTCTGAAAATAAACAAACTTTATTTTTCACACCCCAGTTCTCTTTCCATTTGCTTCAGGCACAAGATCCCGAGAGGATCTGGGGGTATCCGGGTGATGCCGATGATGGTGATGGGGATCCCTTGCTGGGTATAAATTTCATGATGAATTCCTGGGGGGGTTTTGTCTATCTCCAGGGTTTTTGGGGTCCCGGTGGATTTTTGGGGGGTTCCCCAGGGGGTTTTCAGGATTCTCAAAGGGGGGGATTGGGCAATCCTAGGGGGAACCCAAGGCTGGTTTGGGGTACCTTTCGGTGACAGAGATGGGGACCCCCTGCCAGGTATGAACCTTCTCAGGGGGGTCTGGGGCGTGCTGGGAGGTCTTGTGGGAATTTTGATGTCCTGGGAGGGTTTGGGGGGTGTCTGTGTGGGGTTTTTGTGGTCTTGGGGAGTTTTTGGAGGGCCCAGGGATGGTTTTGGGGTCTCGGGGAGGTCTGGGTGTCCTGGGGGGTTTGGGGGTTCCCAGGAGGGTTTGGGGCTTCCTGGGCAATGCCGGTGACAGAGCTGGGACCCCGTGCCGGGTATGAACCTTCTCACTACGCACGGGCAGCGTCAGCGTGTTCAGGGAGATCCTGGGGGGCCCGGGGGTCACCCCAAAACCCAGGGGACCCCAAATGCTCAGGGATCCCCCCAAACTCCCCTCACCGCTGGATCTGCTGCAGCACTCGGCCCCCACCCCCACCATCACAGGGGGCTGTGGAAGAAATCTGGGGGTGCATGGACAGGTCGGGGGGACCCCCAGAGTCCTGGGAAAGGGGGAACACAGGGGAACTCCCAGGAATCCCCACTGGGGGCTTAGGGGAGATCCAGGAGGAGTTTGGGCGAGCTTAATTGTGTCACTATCGTCAGGAAAGGGGACTCCAAGGGTCCCCGGTGTCCCCATTCCCAGCAAAAGGTGGTTTTGGGTTAAATCATTATTGGAGTACTGTAAGTAAGAGTTGAAATTTTTAAATTTCATTTTTATTCTATTTTATTTAAATTCAAATTTATTGATTTTTAGTTTTATTATAACTCGTTGAGAGGACAGCAAGGACATTCAAGGGCAGGAACATTTTTTCCTGGCTGGTGACTGGAATTTCAGACCCTGGCAGTGTGTGCAGAACCACACAGACTGGGATCAAACATGGGCTGGGATCACCTGGACTGAGATCCTATGGACTGGGACCATATGGAATGGGACCATAGGGATCAGGACGGTACACACTGGGATAAACTGGGTTGAGATTCTATGGACTGGGACCACATCGACTGGGATTGCACAGACTGGGATCCCATGGACTGGGAAAAAGCATTGGCTACCATTGGCTACCATCCACATATAAAGGTGGCCACCTCAAGTTGTCTTGATCCTTTTTGGGTGTCCCATCCCCCTCTTTCCCCCGCCTTCCCCATCGTTCCCCCAGTCCCCGCTCCCCTCCCCCGTGTTTGGTTTTGGGGGTTCCAGGCCCCTCCTGCTCCGTGGGGGGGTCCCGATCCCTCTTTGGTTTAATTTGGGGCCCCCAACCCCTTCTCACCGCGACCCCCGCGGCCGGGGGGGCTCTCAGCACCACCAGTGCCACCAGTCCGGCCCCAGCTGCCCCCGCACGCCCCATCCCCATCCCCAGGGTCACCTCCCCCCTCCCCAAATTCCGCTCCCGGGGAGCGCTGGGCGCTGCGGCTCCGCCTGGCGACTGAGGAGTCATCGAGAACAAGCGATCTGATTGGCTAGAAATGGCCCCGCGCAGTCTCTGATTGGCTAGCGCCTTGAGAAGCGCTGTGATCTGCCTGGCAACCGATGAGTCACAGCTACCCGGGCGCTGATTGGCTGAAAATCGCCGGCCCGGCAACTGAGTTGCCAGCAGCGCCGCGCGCTCTGATTGGCCAGGAGCTGTTTTGGGGTGGGGACGGGGGGAACTGGGGACCCCCAGGAGCCCCCCGGATAGCTCTGAAAGACCAACACTGAGATTTCTCAACAAATGCTTGTCTGTCACAGTGAAACCAACTTCCTGAGCATAAATTATTCACGTTCAAGGGTAAAAGGATCGGAGTGGATGACCCAGAAGATTAGGACATTTTCTTGCATGCCACTTTTCTCCTTCTGCAGGACAAGCTGTTTCTGTTATTTGGAGCTCAAATTTGCCAAGAAAGTTAAACTCAGCCAAGAGATCTAAAGGCCTTTTTGGATCACTATTTTGCTGCTCTCCCTATTGCTGTTATCAAAAAGCTTCTTTTATATTTCCACATCATTAGTTCAGACCAGAAGCACAAAATACAGAATTCAGGGGTTTCAGATTATCAGCCACCACAGATTCCAAACTATGACTTGCACCAAATGGGAAATGGGCACCTGAACTCAGAACCTTCTTTCAATGCCAGTCACACCACCCATGATGGAACTGTCTTTGGGTTTGTGTTTTAGGGATGTTCTTTCCTCATCTGCAGTGCTCATTGAGTAGCCTGGGAAATTCTTAATGGTCTGTAATTGATGCTGTTACCCAATAGTAAAAAGTAGAATTGCTCAGGGTTACACATATAGGGGAAAGTAAGAAATCATTGGAATTGAACTAAGAGAACTTTCTTCCTAAATCAAAAGACACCATTCGAGGGAACAGTACGTTACAGGTTCACCCTTTCTGTCAATTGCCTCATACATTTTTAGGTAAAACAGTGAAATCTGCTATTGCTTCTATCTTCCTCTTTAAGATGCAAATCCACCAAAGTAGCCATAGAGGTGAATTAGTTTGCACCCTCACTTAGGGGTCAAATTCATCCATTTCTGCATTTTCTATAAACCTAGAAATTTAGAACTCTGTTCTGAACCCTGCCTATTACACATTCCCAGCTATCAGCAGCAAGTCTCTGGGCTGCTTTTTTTCAGTCTTTCTCATTATGTATTTTGATGCATGATTCATACAATATTTCATTTACCCCTTCATTAACTTGTCTCAAGCAGAGAAGGTTGAATGCTATTAGGTCAAAAGCATTTGAAAAATTTCTTTATTTTCGGTTGATCTATTCAGTGAATCAATATTCTTCCTACTCAACCAGTTCTACTCTCAAGGGAAGTCAGATGTTCATGGCCCTGACCTTAAATATTGGCCCTTAGCACATCACTTAAAATGACAGACAGTAATTACCGAATTGGTGGACAGAACTGTCAGCTGAGAAAAAAAACTGGGAGAGACAAAGATGATTGGAAAAAAAAAAAACACAGTCACACTGAGATCAGGCTAACAGGATCTCACAAAAAGAGTGATATGTTGTAGCTTGCCTCTGATAACAAATACATTGGAATCTAATACTTTTATGAAAGCCTATGTATGTTTCGGGCTGGTAATTCTGATTATAAAGAACTTTGATTCAACTCCTTGTAGATCAGACACATTATCCCTTCTCCCCTTCAACTCTTCCAGTCAAACCCTTGGAAGCTTAAGAGCTTTAGGGTCCATCTTCACGAAACCAAAAAGATACTGCTGCTATCTGGTGTGAATTCAGACCAGACTCCAAGAAGAGAGCATCCTCTGAACTATCTTCAGCACCATTGCCTCATTTCAGATGAACAGAACTGATTTAACCTTTTAATTTTTACTAAAAACAACAGAACAACAACAACAACCCATGTGCTAGAGTGGTCAACTGAGCTCTTCAGTACCACAGGATCCACATTTGCACAGTTCAAGACTCATAGATTTAGGATTCTTAAGTCTTTAGTGATTCTGGTTACCCAGCTCATGAAGTCCTGAAAAGAACTAGGCTTGCATAGGGCAGGTGCTCTTACTCCAGCAAAGTCACATGGCTTCAAGATATTTGCTTCACTGCTTCCAGTCTTTGCTTTTAAAAACTTAAATTACAGCTAAAAAAAATTTAAATCATAATGGAAAAGTATTCTCCCCCAGCATTTTAGTGGCTGGTAAACATTTTGTTGGCACAAGGCATTTGCAAAAGAGACATTCTAATCCAGCCTACAAAACAAAAGCTGTGCCTCACTACTGACAAAAAGCACAATACTGCTGCAGGCATTTTAATATACAGCAATTCTTTTCTGTTCCTACCTGCCTCTGAGACCAACAAAACTAATCAATGAAAACGTGAAGCATACTCCAGATATATTTCCTCCTTATCGCCAGCTGAGAATGCCCTGAAATGCCCCTCACATAATCCATGTGATTTCCTATTGGCCTGCCACCTCAATAAACGAGGCTTTGGAGCTTTTTTATTATCAAGTGATAAAATTACTTTTTGTCCCACTTTGCTCCCATACCTCCTGTCTCTGCCAAGACTGAATTCCTTAAAAACTTTTTTATTAAATGTATCTACTCTAAAATAATTTCCCCCAGGAATAATTACAAAAGAAAAAACTGCCATTTATATTTAATCAAAACTGAAAAAAACCTTTACTGTAACCAAAGGTAATTTAGCCATCCCACCCAGAACTTAGCATGCAATGCCAGTGATAAATTTCAGGAAGTTGCCTGGGTTGTGTCCATCTTCTTTTTAACAAATAGAAGTTTGAGGAACTTGCTATTGTATTTCAAAACAGAGTTTCAACTGAAAAGCAGACTCAGCAATGTTTCCTTCACCCTCTTAAACTAATGAAGGCCCAATCTACAGGTCATTAGGAGACAAGAACTGTTCCAAAATGACTGTGAGCTTCATATCAGGCTCTTTGAGAAAGAAGTAATTATTTTTTTGTGCCATACTTTCAGACTAGCAAGGGGAAAAACATCTCCCCATCAGCACCAACAGTAAGGTTCATGGTCCTCAGTGAGTACTGGATTTCAAAGGGTGTTTCTTCCTCAGTCCAACTTCAGATACCTTGTGGAAAAACAACTGCATCTAATACTTGGCATAAGTATCGTGGCAAAAGAAATAACTGTCTTTAAAAATGCTGCTCTCTCCATAAGGTGGAGTAGTCAAGTGCCATAGAGAGGAGAGTCCCACACTGCAGCGGAGGATGGAAGGTGGTGGAGTTATGTAGAATTCAACATGGACACAGCCCAGCTCACAAGCCCATCCAAGTGGGGGATGGCAAAAGAAAGGGACATTAAGGCACAAGAACAAATATCACAAGATATCTTGGTGGTCTTTTAAATTGAAAATTTATTTTTTTACAAAAGGACATTTATCCATAGTTATGTTTTGGGGCTTTCCCTCTCCTTTTGTTTTCTTGGATTTTTTTATCAAGTGCTACATTTTTCCTTTGGAAAGTTAGTGCTTTTCACACATACTAGAAGAACAAAACGTAGTTAAAAATGGCTTTTTAAAACATCCATTCAGGGTCCCTTCATCACTGCACTTAGTTCCCTCCAGTTCCAATATTGAACAGGCCTGAGTGGCACTCCTGAAATGGGCACAAATATCTTTTTTGTACATTTCCCCACATAATCAGAGTCCAACGTGTAATGCATTCTCTGGGTTTACTGTTGTCAGTTCACTTATTTGCAGTTTTAGTGCTATTCAGCCCCTCGTGCTGAGCTGCCTTTCCTTACTGTGAACTGCTCCTGGATTTGTATTGCACTGCTATTCGGTTTGCCTTTAAAGAAGAAGAAACTGTGGGAGGAGGGGAGTGTTATTCTGTTTTCAAACAGACAGGCCACTTGTATCTTTGGAAAATAAATGTGAAGACACTCAGAAGCATGACTGTTATTTTCTTTTGAAATGGCAAAAGAGATTTTCATTTTTAGCTTTGTTTTGCCAAAGTTCAGGAAGAGCATTCAGTGAAGTGGTGAATTCAAACAATTGTCTGGACTGTGAGCAGAATGAGAGAGTCAGGGAGCTGGGTGCATCACTCACCCCACCCTGCATTGCTCTTGGTCTCAACTGCATAGAACTCCTCTGAGACACATTGTCTCGTCTGTAGATCTTCATCATCCAAAGGAATTGTCCCAGTTGTCTGCTCTGGCTCCCATCACCAAGGAGTTCAGAGCCAACCCTTGAAGTACAGCACAAACTATCTTTCATCAATCCATAGAAATCCCATGGTTTCGATCCCTCCTATTATTTGAGATTTCACCCATTTTCCTCATTCTTCCAGACCTCTGCCCAAATATCCTCTTCCCTCTTCTGAATGCCCCCTGGACACGTCCCCTTGGCAATCCCTTTGTCTCCTGCACAGACCTGGGCCAGATATCCCTTCAGCTCCAAACTTTCTTCTTTGTGAGCAGTTGTGCCAGGGGAGATTGTCAATCGAGCAGAAATTTTCTGTGCAGTGGGAACACAACCATGACTCCCTCTTCAAGGACTACAGCAGCTCACCTGCAGCCAGCTGAGCTCCCATTTTTTGCAGGAGAAGTGCAGACATGGCAGCCAAGACCCACATGTCCCTTGTCACACTCAGTAGGTGGTACTTAAAGGCCAATTTTCTAAGCAGCTGATTTGTTGGTAACATTTTGTGAAGTGGGCTGCGCTTTCCAGGTGAAAAATCCAACCATGCACAAAACCTGCTGGAACACCACATTTCATGCTTGGGATATGGGATTTGCAAGGCAGCTGAAATGGCAACCTTTGCTCTCAGCTACTCCACTGATTGAAGCTGTTAATGCTGCACATGCGTGAACAAATCCAAAACTAAGGCCAAACCTGACAGAGCTGAGGCAGCTTCCCCCATCAGTAGAGGAAGAATTTGTAGCAGCTTAGAATCTACAATTCAAAGGTTTAGTTGGAACAAGCAAGGTTTTGATTTGGAAGAACTGGAACTGAAGAAGATATGGGCAGATTTTCAAGCCAAACCCCCAGATCCTAGCTCTTTAGTCTGGGGCTGGTTAGCACTCATATTAACCTTGCATGGCTGCCCAGACAGAGGCACAGGTGATGCAGTGTTTGCTACTCAGTGATGTTTCCCACAGCCATCTCCCTCCCAGCAGAGCTCTCCACAGTGTGAAGTCTCTGGCTTCTGGCCCTGATGGTCCAATACAATGCTTCCTTAAACTGCTTTTCCTTCTGCCCTCCTTGCAAGGACCATCTTTATGGGTGAACATCTGATGGGCCACACTAATCGGGCACTCTCCAATCCAGCTGCTCAGCCTGCAGAGCCAAA